>NW_017306348.1:2535688-2573051 GCF_000935625.1 Nanorana parkeri | reverse complement strand
TGACTTATTCATGTTTAACATGCAGGAAAAGCAATAGACAGACATACAGCATAACGGTTATGCGTGTGAGGAGCTTACATTACCTCTAAAGGATTATAACAGGAAGTGCGCTGCGCACTCCTGGAGAATATTTATTGTAGTACATGGAGGATGATGCTGTACGTTGCTTTACATCCCAGCTCACCTTCAACTGTACTTGCACTAGAATAGGCCAGTTTGCCTTTAACTGGAATCTTCTTTTTTACTGGTTTTATAATACTGTTTGGTTTCATGAGCTTTAACAGAGTTCTATGTGTTTTGTAAGCAGAGCGGTTTGAGTTGTGACTCGTATTAATAAAAATGATATATGTGTCATTGTTTTCAACCTTGTTTTTGTTGTTCTTTATTGAAATCAGAAAGGGTAAAACCCTGTCCAGTTTTGTTCTTTGTTACCTGTGACCATGTACAGAAGTATTTCCCTCCCTTCCTGCGTGATGGAGAAATGTCCTCTCGCTTCATGTCCTGAGGAACACCAACAGCAACGCACATCAATAGAATAAAAACACAATTTTATGGCTGCCTCTGTCTTTCTAGCAAGGACACAGACAGCAATAAAGTTTGTTAGGCATCATACACACTGGGCGTGCACACCTGTAAACAGCCGCTCCCGGGAGGGACAGGTGCTGTATGTCATTGCGCGCAGCAGCTTGTTCTTCCCTATGGGAGGATGCGGCTGTACGCTGTCATCCATGCGAGTACGCAGACTGGATGGGTCACATCTTATGTGATATCAAGTGTCACTCTCCACAAAGATTGCAGCGTGTATCTTCTGTGCTGTGATTTCCTCAACACTACAAGAGTCCCATGAGGCATTGGAAGACTCTGACAGCCACAGGGATGACTCCCGGAGACAGAGGAATGACGGGATTTGTAGTTTCGCCACAGCTGGGGGGGTCAAAGTTGCTTACCTGATGTAACGCATGCTTTGAGGCTGCTGATTTTACTTTAGCATTCAATAATCCTGATCTATGTCACAGCAACATTTGACAAGAAAAGGCCACATCTGACCTGCATTGTTTCAATCCAAACGCACCTCAATGGGACATGTTGCAGCTGATACATTTAAAGCGGGTCAAATGCAGCCTCTGAACTGTAATCTGCATTACCTGCTCTGCTGACCTGCGTTCGAAACAAGGACAACAACACCCATGTACATATACCCTGCCTGTGCAAAGTGAACATTCACCACCATTCACAAACTATACACACACTCCAAAATGAATGTTCACCTTACTAGGTCAAAAGACTTTCTCAGTGATATGCAGGGGGCTTGGTGCAAACCTAGCTTGCCCAAACCTGCCAGGGCTATTCACTAAAGGGAGAAGTGTTTGGAGAAGGCCGGAGAAGTGAACAATCTAGGACATCATAGCTGAACTGGAAAGTGAGCTGAATTGGAGATTCTTTCCAAATCAGCTATGTTGTCCTAGATTGTTCACTTCTCCTGCCCTCTCCAAACACTTCACCCTTATGTGAATAACCCTGTGTGACTGACATCCCCCTCCCAACCCAATCAGTTGCGTTAGGGGCATTCCCCACCCTGCAACTATATGTCACAATGGGGCTGTGAATGCCCCTGGCCCAACTGATTGGGTTGGGAGGGGTATGTTAGTTACAGTCTGTGCGGGCTTGGGTGAACTGCGTTCACACCAGGCCCCCGCATATCTTTATTCCTTTAGGGCCCAATCACATCAATGCGATGTTGTAACTCTGAATGACACAACGCACCTCCTGCCTTACCACAACTAAAAGCAGTCCGTACTCCGGATTAATTAATAGCAAAAAAAGATGACTAAGCTGACCAATGAGAATCTTAGGAAGGATCAGAAGAGATTATTACACGGGATAAGGGCCAGTCCACCTAAAACCCCAGCGCTTTACAATATACAGAAGACATTACAATACAATTCAAGACAAGATGGTAAGGAGGGCCCTGCCCCCGAGGGCTCACAATCTAAAGGGGAGGGGGAAATGATACATGAGGAGGTAGCTGTGTGGGGATGAATTGTTTGAGAATGTGATGGTTAAGTGGTTAGTTTGAGGTGGGATAGGCTTCCCTGAAGAGATGAGTCTTTAGGGATTTGTTTTATTTTTTTGTTTAAAAGGTGAACGAACCCTAAAGCCTTGGTTCTTAACTGGTGGATCGTGACCTAAAAGTGGGTCACGACCCCATGTTCAGTGGGTCCCTGCATGCCTGTATGTGTGCAAGAATTTCTGAGTGTGTGAGATTGTGTATGTGCTTGTGTGTGTCTGTGCGTGTTTTTGAGGGCCCGGTCACAGTAGTACAGTGCGATTAACGCGCTGTACCACCCAAAATTGCACCTACCGCGCATTCTGGTGTGGAAAGTGTGTCACATTGCCATTCATTTGAATGGCACCTCAAATGCACCTCCCACCCACAGTCCGATCGCCTGCACCGGAAAACACCATGCGTTTCAGTGCGGTGCGACTTGGGTCATGACCTAATGACCAAGGACAAATGTGGGTCCTGAGGTTACACAGGTTGGGAATCACTACTTTAAAGCCTCTCTCCAGGATAATGTAAATGTCTGCGTGACATGGACACTTCCTATTGACTGTCTAGCGGTGGGTCCTTTCTGGATCCAGAGGAGGAGTGACATTTGTGCCAGGGGACTGCTGGTCTCTTATGCATCTGCAGCGCTGGATTAGCGGCCCCCCCCCACAGTAGGAGAAGGTAGCAACCAGGGACCAGAAAAGCTGACTTAGTTGAGTATAACCAGGTAATTTAAATCAAAAAGCCCTGCAGGATGGCCTAGAGGGGGTTTGTATGTATTTTGCCCAGTGTGAAGCGCTGAAGATCTACAGGGGTACCTATATCTTCAAAATAATACCAAATACACCTTTTTATTCTTTGCATACCTTATTTTTCTTCTGTTCCCCAGTCTTCTGACAGAGGCCATTTTTACTATGGGTAGGTTACTAGATCTCCCTTTACTTCCTGGAACTCTGGCACATGTGACTAGGACATGTGACCATGCACATCATCTCAGGGGAGGAAAATGCCTTTCCCTGAGATCGCGTGAGATTACAGATGAGATTTCCCAGCAATGCTCTGCTGATGTAACCTTTATACAATGCATTGATTGGGCACAATTACATAAATTGTGCCAAAGTGGACCAGGAAGTAAAAAACTGATGTGATTTTTAGCCGGTCGCCCGTTTCCTCTGGTTCACGCGGGTGACTTAGGGGCAGGAAAACAGGCGGTTGATCCACGTTTTTACCCCCTCCTGACCACCCACCTAAATCTTAACATTGCTGCCATTTGTACACATGCAATGGCTGCAGCAAATTCTAAGCAGCGTGTTGCATTTGGCAGTCAGTGCCGCTGGGGAAATGTAACCATTGCAATCAATAGGGCCATGCGGTTGGGACAGGAAAATAAAATGGCTTCTCTACCGCCCAGTGAAAAGCACAAATCGATTTTCAGAGGGGCAATGGATGCTGCTCCCCATCTGAATGAAGCCTAAGGGAGCGATGTATGTGTTTTAGTGCCTGCGCACACTGTACATTGCCCTGCATGCATTAGTCACCATTCACACTTCAGCGCAATCGTTTTAGGCAACTGACTTTTATTTTTGCACATTTTCCAGGCTTGTGTTTTAGCCAATGAAAAGCTAGTTACAGGGAGATGGTTGTTAGGTGCGAAATTGCACGAAAAACTAATTTTCTGAGCTACAGGCAACACAAAGCTCAGGTGTGAATGGGGGCTAAAAGGCACAGCAGTGGACCACCCTTATATGAACTGCCCCTTGGTAATTTAGCCCCATTGTGTTAGTTTACTAGCTTGCTAGTCACCCTGAAGATTGCCACTTAATTTACAGATATTGCAGATTATTTTCAGCTGCGATTATCAATCTTTAGTTGCTATGGGCAACATAACTCATATTATTCCTTTTTCTTCATAACTTAAAACCAAGGACAAGGTTTCAGCTAATTTACCGAAGACTGACATCTCCAGCTTGGACTCTCATAAAACGAGGCCTCTGGAACCAGAAAGAGTCCCCAATTTTGCTTTGTATTCAAATCTAAGCCCGCCACCATCTTTGTGCTTCCATTCCCCGAACTCATGGAGTGACGTCAGACGCACGTAAACCAAGTGTGGGCGGAAGATTTGCCAGCTCCTGGCGTCGTGCGGAAACAGGAAGTGTGTGCCCGGTTCCTTTTCCGGTCTCTTTCACCAATTTTCAAGCAACATGGCCTCGTTTGAACAGATGAGAGCAAATGTGGGGAAATTACTGCGGGGTATCGACAGGTAAATATGTAAGGCCAGAGGTGGCCATTGTCTACATCTGTACGGCCAGCGTGTACAGGGCTTCCCTTATATTACACACACAGACTGAGAACCTGTCAATGGGGTTTACACTGCCTTACACTCTTCCTTAAGCTGGCCATACACCTTACAATTATCTGCAGATTTTCTATCGTCAGATGGAAAAGGTGCAACAGATTCCTCCATCTACACTTAACTGTGTGGATGGAGTAATCTCCACATGGGACAATCTGTTCCATCTGACCACAGAAAATCTGCAGACAATTGTAAGGTGTATGGGCACCTTAAGAAGCAGCTGAAATACTATATTGCCAAAAGTATTGGGACACCCCTCCAAATCATTGGATTCAGGTGTTCCAACCACCTCCATGGCCACAGGTGTAAAAATTCAAGCACCTCGGCATGCAGACGCTTCTACAAACATTTATGAAAGAATGGGTCGCTCTCAGGAGCTCAGTGAATTCAAGCGTGGTACCGTAATAGGTTGTCACCTGTGCAATAAGTCCATCCGTGACATTTCCTTGCTGCTAAATATTCCACGGGCAACTGTTAGTGGTATTGTAGTAAAGTGGAAGCAACTGGGAAAATGACAGAGCGGGGTCAGCCCATGCAGAAGCGCACAGTGCGCAGAAGTCGCCGACTGTCTGCACTCTAGAGAAGTGGAGACGTGTTCTCTGGAGTGACCAATCACACTTCTCTGTCTGGCAATCCGATGGACGTGTCTGGGTTTGGCGGTTGCCAGGAGAACGGTACTTGCCTGACCGCATTGAGCCAAGTGATAAGTTTGGTGGAGGGGCGATTATGGTGTGGGGTTGTTTTTCAGGGGTTGGGCTCCGCCCCTTAGTTCCAGTGAAGGGAACTCTTAAGGCTTCAGCATACCAAGATATTTGGACAATTTCATGCTCCCAACTTTGCGGGAACAGTTTGAGGATGGCCCCTTCCTGTTCCAACATGACTGCGCTCCAGTGTACAAAGCAAGGTCCATAAAGACATGGATGAGCGAGTTTGGGGTGGATGAACTTGACTGGCCTGCACAGAGTCCTGCCCTCAACCCGATAGAACACCTTTGGGATGAATTAGAGCGGAGACTGCAAGTCAGGCCTTCTCGTCCAACATCAGTACCTGACCTCACAAATGCGCTTCTGGAAGAATGGGGAAACATTCCCATAGACACACTCCTAAACCTTGTGGACGCCTTCCCAGAAGAGTTGAAGCTGTTATAGCTGCAAAGGGCCAACTCAATATTGAACCCTACGGACTAAGACTGGGATGCCATTAAAGTTCATGTGTGTGTACAGGCAGGTGTCCCAATACTTTTGGCAATATAGTGTATAAATAATGGTTCCCAATGCCATCATGTGAGATCTGGTGTTTGCTTTAACAGTTGCAAAGGCTGTCATAATGGGCTGTGGTAATGCAGATGTAAACCTCAATTGAATGACACTGTGTGCCATAAACAAATGCCATGTTTACTACTTTTTTTTGCTCCTTCTGATCTCCTGCATCCTTTTTACAGCCACTTTTATTTCTACGTACACCCCAATAATGGCTGCTTGTCATTCCTCAGGGTGGGTTTCAAGATGGTGACAACAGCAGACCTTGCTTGCATAGTGTGCGTTGAAATAGCCAATCGTATTCTGCATCAGAGACCTGTATGGCAGAGTGACAATGCAGGAGCACAATAGGTTGACAGGGACAGAGCGTTGTCTCTCCATGACAGGAAATGCCTAAACAAGGACCTTGGTGGCAGGATCACCAGGAGGTCAGGTATTTATTTGTGCAGGACTTTACATATTGTACAGTCACATCAGTCCCTGCCCTCCAGGAGCTTATATTCTAAGGTCCCTAGCTCACACACATACATTGTAAGCTCCTGGAGGGCAGGGACCGATGTGACTGTACAATATTTTGTAACCTGCTTCTTCTAATTGCTCTAGTAAGGGATATCCAGGTACAAGAGCTGAAGTGGTTTTATTTATATATATATTGTAATGTGCAGTGAAAGACAGAACCTGGCTGTGGTTTTTGGCATGTTTGTGATTCACAAGAATCATATGTGAGAGCCGGTACACTGTCACGTTGCGGGTATGAACGTTACTGCAGCACCCCAATCTCAGCAATCCCTTTGCTTTTCATTTTGAATAGCACCGAAACTCCTCTACAAAATGCACCTGTGCTACAGCACACCACAATGCATTGCTTTGTAAAAGAGAAGGGTCGAATTCTCCTGCGTTGGGGCCAAGTTAAATCTATGTTGCTGAAATGCAGCCGTGCCTTACAGGAGCTAAAACAGTTTTCACATGTGTGTCCTAAAGATGAATTTTGCTTTTTGGCTGATGTTCTTATTATATTAAAATAAATAGCCGGGGAACCTCTTTAATACCTTTTTGTTGTCTGTCTTTCATCCACAGGTACAATCCGGAAAATCTTGCTACTCTAGAACGCTATGTGGAGACCCAGGCAAAGGAAAACGCATATGACCTGGAAGCCAACCTAGCAGTGCTAAAACTGTATGTATTCTCATCATTCCATGCACTATGTTAATTGTAAGTTACGTTCTACAAGTAATCAGTCTTGACATGTTGCAAGAAAAAAACAAAAACCTTGGCGTCTCGGGCAAAAAATTTCAGTCAGGTCCCCGACTACTTTTCTAATTCAGAGTACTGCAAAGACAAAGAAACATTGCCAGTCAGTCTTTTGCAGGCCGTATAGGGCTGAGCTAGATGGGTTGTATTAATCTCCTCCAACAGATGATATATTAGATTGGCTGCACACCTGTACATGTGCACGTGCAGTGTTTTGAATGATGATTTGCAGTGACGTTCATTGAGAATGGCACTCCAGTGCACAACTACAGTAGCCTGTAGCACACCACTGTGCATTGTAGGGAAAAAAAAGGGGGGGTGGGGGTGTCGGGTCCAATTTTCAACCCTTGCTATGTGTTGGTAGCTGTTTCAAAATGAATGAGTTGCCTTAAAACATTACACTTAATAAGCATCACAATGGAGCAGGAAGGTGTTGCATGCGTAAGTTAGATCTCAGGGCAATATTTTGATTAACCCTTGAAGTGGGGCTACTCCTCTGGCAAGGGTTTTGCTCATTTTGTCTAGGGAGCAGAAATAACAGTTATTTACTCACCCGAGGTTCCGAGCCAGCTGTCACGACGCTCCCTCCAGACTCTCTCCTCCTCCAGCAGCATTGGAATTTTCCTCAGCGTCCTCACGTCTATACACTGTGATGATTTACGGGACCTTAGACTGCTGCAGAGGAGGGGAGAGGCGCTAGAAGGACTGGTCTAGAAAGAAGCTGGCTCGGAGTTTCACGTTAGTATAACTTTTTTTTTTTTTTTTTTTTTTTTTTGAACCTAAACACAAAGGGGCACTTAACACTTACAGTGCAGGGGTAGCCCCACTGCAAGGGTTTATAATATTTCCTGGAGTTCTTCTTTAAAGAGGAAACTTAACCCTAAAAACTTGCATCTTTAATAACTATAGTTCATCAGTAAAGGGATATCACCTAAACTCCAAACTTTCTGCAGCAATCAGTGGCTAGCACAGTGTAATACTATACTACATATTGCTGGTGAGAGCAAGCATCTAATTGGCTGCTGCAAATAACAGTCCTATTTACCTGTACTCTAGTTAAGTATATCAAATACTTTGGTAGGATAAGAGCTCTGAGTGTTTCTATCTTTTGTTTTTGCAGCTATCAGTTCAATCCCGCTTTCTTCCAGACGACCGTCACCGCACAGGTCCTCCTCAAAGCTCTGACCAACCTTCCACACACAGACTTCACGCTCTGCAAGTGTATGATCGACCAGGCTCATGTATCCTCCTACTCTCAGAAAAAGAGAAATGCAGACAAACAAAACTTTAACATGTGTTTAATATGAATTGTGTGGTAGATACAACGTGGTTTCAAATGTGGAAGAGGATACGTCCCAGAGAATCTAGATGGCCCATAGAAAAGAGATTCTTTCCTGCTGTGTTGGAAGCACAAGTGTTGATCTGAGGCAGTTCTTCCTTTAGCCAAACCTTTCTTTTAGGGTTTTCATACAAGTAGAATTAGTTGATAACCTCTGTAGGGTCATTAATGTCTCATCATTTCCCTTATTTTTCTATCCTTGTTCCGATTGTTTCTGGACAGGAAGTGAGGTTAAATCTCCCCACATCCTGTCAGATTCTAACCTTTCCCAGTCTAATAAAATATATAATGTTAAGTTCTGATAAATGTAGGGAGAGTAAAATCTGGACATGGTGGAATTTGCATTGTTTTTCAGCTTCTCATGCTTTGCAATTAAAAGTAAAACAGAACTTTACTTTTTTTTTAAATAGCAAGAAGCAGATTGGTTGCCATGGGCAATTGCTCCAGATTTTGTCTGCTCCAGTTTTGATAAATCCCCCTCTGTCTTTTTTGCATTTTATGTTTCTGCCTGCAAAAATCTATAAAGTGTATACTCTTGGGAATGGCTCCATGCCAGGATGTGCATGCACAGGAGTTATGTCACTCCAGACCACCCAGTTAACATGTTTGAGGATGGCAAACTCGGAAGAAGACCAGAAGATGTCAGCGCTGGCGAGGGAGGTACGTTTAGTTCCACTTTAAAGTGACCCTTGCAAATTCTTGTGCTTTTATTTCCAGCAGTACCTGTGCAGTGTGTAAAAACTGACTTTACATTCTGAAGCCGGAACTGCAATACATGAAATTCAGTAAGTGGAGCAGTCAGCGAAAAAGTCCAGCCTTGGCAAAGGAGAAATGTCATTGTATCGGTGTAGACTAGCTGTAAAGTCAATTGTTATGCTGTATTGCTAGCTATTCCTAGAGAGCTGTGACCAGAGAAGGCACAATAAACAAACTTGCAACTGCCTCTCCGCACAGGTACTGTTAGATAAGATGGCAAAAAATAATATTGGGGTCACTTTAAATAGAGAGATATATTAGAACTGGGTGCATTCATTATTCTTGTTTTAAATCTCCTTAACTTGCCAACATTCAGCAAGAAGACCGTCCAATCAGACAGATCCTGTATTTAGGAGACCTTCTAGAAACCTGTCACTTTCAGTCTTTTTGGGTAAGTTTTTCTTTTCCTATATGAAGTTTCACGGTTGCCAGATTTGGATTACATTGGGGCTGATTTTATAAAGTGTTCACCCAGCGTATAGCTGAGTAAATGATGCTTGCAGTGCGTTACTGCCACTTGATGGAGCCAAGGAGCTGAAAAGATGAAGCTATACCCTGGGCGAACACTTTATAAATCAGCCCCATAAAAATTGGTATGGAGGTCAGTGCAGACAATTGGATGGACATGTGTCAAAGGTGTTCTTGTGAGATTGCCTTTTCTGCTTTGCTGTGCTTCTGAGATGTGTAGTACTTTATTGCACAGTACAGAGCAAACAGATGTTTGGTAGCTATGGGTTAATGGATATTGTTTCACACACATTGTAAATATGTGCTAAACCTTCTATAGCACAACTTCTTACCATGACGGTGTAAATTTTATGTTAGGTTCAGGCTAAGGGTTATGCATATATAGTTGGATGGGGGGTTTGTGTTTCAGAAGCATACTTGCATGCTGTACTCTCTGCTCATATTACTTATTTCCTGGCTCTCTCTCATTTTTTCACCCCAGCAAGCATTGGATGAGAATCTCGATCTCCTTGATGGTGTTGCTGGCTTTGAGGACTCTGTGAGGAAATGTAAGTAAGACAGTGTGGAGTATATATGGACTATATATTTCTATTAGGTTTAGCATAACATCAGAGGTGCTAGAGCTTCCAACATTCTGAAAAATCTCGTCATATCTTTTTTCCCTTTTTAACCTTGCATTTTCGTGGCTTTGTTGATGGCAAACATCTAATAAGTCCTAGCAGTGCCATAATCTCATTGAGACAGATCGATCACCTTTTACTATGTTCTGTGCGATACTTGGCCACCTGTGACCACTATAAGGAACTGGTCTCCAGTGAGCCTAACCTGTGCCAGGACACTTGAAAGATGTAACTGATAATACGTGTGAAAACCTGTGCTTTCTAAAGTGAATCTGTGAGGATAGATTGGCAGGCGCTGCCATTTTTTACAGACGATGGCTTCAGTGCTGTCAGGTTTTCCAAAGTAATCTTCCAGGACATCATCTGAGATAGTCTCCTCCCACCTGAAACAGGAAACACATCACATACACCAAATAAAAGGGCGCTTACCCCCAGCATGCCTCAGTTTTTTGTGTTTCCTCGGCCTAACAGGAGCATGGGAATACTTTGTTATTTTACTCTATAGGCCTGCATGCACGTGGCACAGGGTGCGCAGGGGGAAAGTTCAGGCTATTCAGAGTTACATGACTGCCTCCTTGGTCAAAGTCACTCACTCACTAAAGCAGCCAGGATCATGACATTGTTCCCTGCCATGTTTGAAAACTGGTCACCAATGGCAGCTACCATATTTCTAATTTGGCTGGATCACTGTTTGAATGGGCCCCAAGTTCAGTAAGAAGGGAAGATATGCTGGGTAGTGAATCTGTTGGCTGAGTTAAATGTTGCAGTGCCTTTATCCTGATTATTTTATCCCTGTGTCTTTTTTGCAGTCATCTGCCATGTTGTGGGGATCACATACCAGCACATAGACCGGTGGCTTTTAGCTGAGATGCTTGGAGATCTGTCAGGTATGTTGTTAAAATCATTCCAAATATCAGCCTTTTTGGGATAATGGATTAGAAACACCTGCCTTTATTTCTATGGCTCTCGCAGTCCTGAGGAGTGCAGATCTGTCGGCAGACAAATGAGACTGCTAGAAAAATAATATTTACAAAATTTAAATTTGAGCCGCTAGTGTAAAGTAGACATTGCATGAGGGACACATCAGTGAAAACAAGGATTAACTGCACTAGTGGCAGTGGCTTGTTTGCCACTTAAAACCAAAGCTCTGGTTTTGCTGAATATTGGGTATTTGTCTGTTCAGAAGATGTATTGCTGCTACTAATCTATGAGTGTGTATGTAATCACTAGAACCTGTTGATGGAGGTTGGACTATGTCAGTAAAAAACAGGATATAGTGCATCTTTCCTAGTACAGCAAGCACTCCTAAAATGCTAAAGTGGAGTTATGTTTTGCCATAAGAGGACAGTAAGATGTGTTCCACTAGTAGTTGTTTGAGGATCACAAACTTTATAGTACCCAGAAACACATCTAAGTGTCCACCATTATATAAGTGTGAAAACAAGCTAAATATACATTTGAAATCCATATGGGTACACTGCTATCCTTTCCAAAAGATTGGTAAGGTTAGGGTCACAAAGGTGGTGGATGCTGGAGAGCATCATGAGGCCCTGTGCTATTCTTATCTCCAAGGGGAGCGAGGCTACAATTAAATAAAGGGCATAGTACAGCTTGACTGTTGCATGCGTTGTTCAGGTTGGTACTTTGCATCGATTTTTAAATCCACTTTTGCTGACCTTGGCAGTGCATGCAGGGTCCCCCATGGCTCGAGTTGTGGCCAGAATTTGAGTCTTCTATGGCCTGCTTAAGGATGAGTATTATTATTACAGTGATTTAAGTCTTCTGTGTGCAGTTTCTGCCCTGAGTGCCAGAAGCATGATAAGATGATAGCACTGTGCGTTGTAATAGTCTGATTAGATTTCAGATGACTATACTGGCAGTATTTAAACATACACATAACCCCATTTCCAGAGACTACGTAATGATTGAAAAAATATTTAATTCCTGTGTCTCCTTTTTACCAGAGCCCCAGCTCAGAGTATGGATGAGCAAATACGGCTGGACGGAAGCCGACAACGGCAAGATCTTCATATGTAACCAGGAGGAGAACATCAAACCAAAAAACATTGTGGAAAAGATCGACTTTGACAGTAAGTGTATCAGCATTCGTGCATGCCGTCTTATTGTACACCATCTTCCCCAGTACTCTCAGAGCTTGAACATGCAGAAGCATGAAGAAAGGAATCAATTAAAGTGACCCTAAACTTAGAAGTGAAATCATCTTAAAGATACATTCAAAAACTAGGGCTGCGGAAATTAACGATTAATTCCTCGATTAATCGTAAATTTTTTGGATCGATTAAAAATGTTTTGATCAGTACTCACCTCCCCGCCGGCTTCAGGGAGTTCCGTCGGAGATCTGGTGACGTCACGGACATCGACTTCACAGGGACTCCTTCCCCAAGTGGCTCCGTCGGCTAACGAAGGGAAGGGGGGAAGGAGTCCGGTGACGTCGATGTCCCTAAGTGGCTCCGTTGGCTAACAAAGGGAAGGGGGGAGGAGTCCGGTGACGTCGATGTCCGTGACGTCACCGTACTCCTCTTCCCTTCGTTAGCCGACGGAGCCACTTGGGCCGGCGCACTACTCTGGTGAGATGTGAGGTGTGTTTAAGTAACTAGTGGTAGGGGGCGTGCTGCCTCCTTAGGGCCGGGAGAGGGACCCTGCTTGTGCACAATGAAAAGGAATTGGATAGGAAGCGCTACTGCCCTATTAGTTGTAAATATAAACATAGATGTATTGTATAGATATAGACACAAACACAAGTGTATGGTGATAAATATGGTGATAATAACACAGATGTATTGAACCCAATTGGATTGTAGTGACCAACAAAAATAAAAAGGGAAATGGGAGAAATGACTCACTATTTGCTGATTCGTTGGTGGTTAGTGGGATAGGCGTTACTCTGTCCAGGGGGACGCCTATCAGGAGTAAAAAAACGTTAGTGGAATGGTCTCCGTCTGGGGCTGGTGTAACATGGGATGTCCCTGTGGAGAGTCGCCAGGTCTTAGCTGGCCAGGCTGAGCCCGACGGCTCAAGTGAGAGTCAAGCGGGGGAAACCCGCTGAGTCTCTGCAGCCGCGGCTCACTGTGTCTCGCTGTCAGTTTGAGGTGGCGTAGACTTTCTCAAGCCGGAGTGGGAAGCTTGAGAAAGAGGCACTGGCCTCGAAACGCGTAGTCCTTGGACAGCTCTCTCCCAGCCCCTCACTGATGTCACACCACGAGTCTACGCCGCCTCACACTGGTCACACGAATCGGCAAATAGTGAATAATTTCTCCCAATTCCCTTTTTATTTTTGTTGGTCACTACAATCCAATTGGGTTCAATACATATGTGTTATTATCACCATATTTATCACCATACACTTGTGTTTGTGTCTATATCTATACAATACATCTATGTTTATATTTACAACTAATAGGGCAGTAGCGCTTCCTATCCAATTCCTTTTCAAGCTCACTCCTGTGATGGACTACAATCTCAATACAAATTAGTAAACTAGCCGAGTGTTACCCAAATAAGATACATTTTTTTGTTAATAGTTAAGGTACTTGAATGCATTTTGAAGGTTTAACTCCTGAGTTTAGTGTCACTTTGATGTCATATCCCCACTAATCTCGATTTGGGCAGAAGTTAAGACCTCATGTATAGTGTAGGTTTAGAATCCAAGGGGCTCTACAGGGACACAGGAAAAAGTTTAACGGCAAACGCAGGTACTTTGTAAATGTTTTACACCAGGTCAGGTTCACATTTCATTATTAGGCTGAACGCCCCCGCAGGGCCTCATTCAAGTTAAATTCTTGCTAAAACCCACGAGAGAAAAATAAAAGGGAAACAGCTAGTGCAATAAGGGTAGTAATTAGTTTTTTCGTATTTATATTTTAAGGTACTCGCCAATACAGAGTACCGGTACTTCCGGTAGCATGGAGCTGGCTTCCCGGGAAGCCGGGCAGCGTGTCATTACTCGCTGCCTGGCTTCTTGATTTCCCGGGAAGCCGGCTCCATGCTGATTAGCTGGTAAGCCGGCTTCCCAGCCAATCAGCATGGAGCCCAGTTCCCGGTCAATTAGAAAACCAGACTGCAAGTCATAACCGGGAAGCCGGCTCTATGTTCCCTCATGGCACTGCCGGTCAGAGGAAGATTTTCTCTATCAGGATAAGTTTTGAAGCACTTGGGTGAGTACAAGTACAAGGAATGAAAAGCCAAATCAAATAAAGGTTGTTCAGTCTTCCATTTACTAAGAACATGTTTCTTCTCTCCCTGCAGGTGTTTCTGGAATTATGGCAACCTCTCAATGATGATCTTCACTAAGGAAATACAACTTATTTTATGTACAGAGCAATTGTTCCATCAGATAATAAAAGCGACAAATTGGTCCTCTCTTGTCTAATACCTTCTGAGTTTTATGGAGATTCTAGAACATTGTTTTGATAATAATCTGTCCACTCAAACAATTATGAAATTAAATGTTAGAATTGCATCCATTATGAGTCAAGGTTGAATGATGAGCACGGCTTTTCAAACAAAAGACCAAAATCTGCCCACCTTTACCTTAGAATACGTGACATATGTCAAATCGTAAGCAAAGATCTAATTGTCTACTATGCAAGCAAGGATTATACTCAAGTAAACCTGCTACAAACAGCGCTTTCGATGAAAAATACCTATGCAGAGGTTACCTACAGTAAAAACCACTTTTCTAAATCGGTAGATCTGGATTTATAGGCAGCTGGGGTATTTAAATCTTGATTTACGGTTTTCCTTTTAAAAAAAAAAAAATGCCTGGCCCTGTACTCTCCTGGTCTTTTATATTAGTGAGGTGACCCGTTATATTAAAGGGCCAGTGGGAGGGTGCAATCCAAACCTTGCTTTTACAGGAAAAGTACAAGTTAAGTTTGCATATTTGTCTACAGATGCTCCTCGGATTCCATTAGATCGGTTTACGATTTTTCCTCTTTATAATGGCACATGATAGCAGAAGCAGGGTCCTCAGTCTGTCATGCGGTTGGTTGTATTCTATATATTGTATATCATAGCCTAGCCTACCCTAAAATTGGCTAAAACATTTACAGTAACCTCCAGATGGACAAAAGGCTACTGTATGTTATAGGGCTGCACCGATACCGGTTTCTCTGTATCTGGTACCAATATTTTTTTGTGCCCTGATTATCAGGAAGCCGGGCGGCAGATCATGGCCCAGCTTCCTGATTGCTTGGGAAGTCGGTGTTCTATCAAAAGAACACCGGCTTCACTTGCCCAGGCTGCCTGGCTCCCTGAACAATCAGGAAGCTGGACGGCGGGTCATGAGGTGCCATCCGGCTTCCTGATTGGTCAGGGCTGCCTATCAACAGGTGAAGCTGGCTTCCTAGCTAATCGGGAAACCAACTTCACTTGTTCCTATGTAGTCTGGCTTCCTGACCAATCGGGGAGGCAGGTCATTACCTGCCGCCCTGCTTCCAGATTGGTTAGGAAGCCGGGCTGCCTAGCAACAAGTGAATCTGGGTTCCTAGCCAATCAGGAAAGGAAGCCGGCTCCATACACCCTCGGCACTGCCAGTCAGAGGGAGATCTCCCTCTGACCGGAAGTTCCGGTATCGGAGCATTTGGTTGAGTACAAGTACGTGCCGAAATCCTTAGTATCGGTGCATTCCTAGTATTTTATAATAAAGTGTTGATGTGTCTTGTGTATATAAAAGTCCTTTGCTTGTGATATGATTACCTTACGATGGGTTTATCGGAACGTAACCCCATCGAATGCTTAGGAGTATGTGTACATAAAATACTTGTTTCAATAGGCTTGTGTTTGCATCAAATGGATTTAGCATTGCCATACTAGTGCTGAAAGCAGGTCAAAAAGAGGACATCTGCAGGTAGATGTACATATCGGTGAATTCAGATGTGTCTTAAAATGATGCCATCGACACAGGCCCCATCTCTGACTACTGTGTCTTCCTAAATCATTTTTACATCTTGTTTTAAAGATAGGACTTTAGTCGGTACAAGCACGCACCATTCATTTCAAAATAGAAGTTAACATTTCCCTCTGCAAGGGGCATCATGCAAGAGAATGTTAATATACATATTGCAGATCCAAAGGGGTTAACTGATTGTTTCGACCCAAGAGTAACTTCTGCTCACCTATTTGATTTCTTTTAGGTTAAGTTTGAAATTACCAGGTATACCTTAAAGGAGAACTATGGGGTTAGGGCTTTTCCCCATAGTTCTCCTTAGGGTAACGGGAGGACACAAACTAACGTCCTCCCGTCACCCTAGGCTCAGTATACCGCGAGCTGTAGCTCGCGGTATACTGAGACACCACAGCTGAAACGGATCCCGACAATTATGCTGGGATCCGCCCAGCTGCGTGACTGACAGCTGGCTCTGCCTATCTAGATGCAGAGCCAGCTGTACCCGCCCCCGTCCGTTCTGCCAGCGCTATCGGGGAGGGGGGAATCCAGCCCCTTCCCTGTCACGGCAGAGAGCCGTGACAGGATCGAGAGGTGAGCGAACGCTCACTTCCCGATCAACTGAGCCGACCTGTGACAGTCTCATTGTCACAGGTCGGCTAGAACTATGAGGTGAGTGAAAAGGACTCACCTCATAGTTCTCCTTTAAGTCAGCAACAAGTTAAATCTCTCTAGCATTAGCTTAAAGTAGAACTGAAGCCACAACATTTTTCTTAAATGTGGGATTTAGCAAAGGGAGGGTTATACCCTTTATAAGTTTTTGTTGCCACCTGCGTCCCATTATGTAGATTTCCCTTCACATCCTGTCTGATGGCCACAAGAAGTAATGAGAGGTCATCCCTGGTGGTCAGCAGGATCACCAGACCTAGTGTCTCCATTAGAAGATTTCCTACCTGTTCCTTTTCTTGTGACCACCCAAAATTTGAGATTCTCTTACACTCTCAGTGATAATGGTCCCCAGGATACATAGAGAGCGTGAATCTCCATAGTTGGGGACACGGACCGCAAAAAAAACCTGACAGGTATTCTAATCCAGTGACGTCCATGAACCCATCTCACTCCTGACTGTTTACCACCGCTGCACCCACCCAATTCATATGGAGTAAACGAATGGCAATCGTCATGTACACAGAAATAGGGACACTCCAGATGCAGATCAAATGCATCTATCTATTGCTGTAAATGCCGCATATCACACAGGTGCAACGTTTTGGGGTCTGCCAGGATCCCCTTCCTCAGGGGATCCTTCGGGACCTTGAAACATTGCACTTGTGTTATATGCGGCATTTACATCGATAAATAGATGCATTTGATCTGCATCTGGAGTGCTGGTGTTTCTAGGTATTCTAATCCCTCCCCACTCCATCCAAACAAAAAAAAAATGGCTTCAGCTGCTCTATAAGCTCACATGGGCTTCATCCTGAATAAGAACAGTTTACAGCAAGTTTCAGCAGCTTTGTTGAGGTGTCACTTGCCCCTCATACTAGATTGTAAGCTCTCACGAGCAGAGCCCTCTTACCTCCTGTACTGAAATTATTAATTGTATTGTCTCCTTCAGTTTTGTAAAGCACTGTGCGATCTGTTGGCACCATATAAATCCTGTATAATAATAATAGTATGGGGGAAATGAAACAGATCTTAAAAGGAGTGCTGACTCACCTTAAACAAGCTGCTTTCAGCAAGCTTCAAGTAGTACTGACGCATGCCAGCAGCTTTGTTAAAGTGACAGTCAGCACTTCCATTAAGATCTGTGTTTAACTTCCCCATACTGGTGCTTTAAAAGCTTCAGCCAAACTTCTTAGAGCTTGCCGAACACTTTGCAAATGTTTTCCAAAAGCTTGCTCTACATACTGCTTTTATACAAGCTAAAACCCTTGTGAGCGAGGCTTAAGGGTTAGACCGTCTGATGCGAGTCAAACACGGCATGGCTTTATGGAAAAATGGCTTGCATTTTAAGTGGGTTTACCATCTGTGCACATTGTAGTCTTATTGAGTTTTGTGGCATAAGCAATGCATGGCAAAAACTACAATAAATGCAAATGTGGCCGGGGGCTAGTTACTCTAAGTATATGGCACCATAAACTGCACCTGTGCCATGGGGAAAGGGGGATGCTGTGTGCTGCTCAGGCAAACTTAAATCACATTTAAAGTGTATATAGTCATGCTTTCAGTGATCATGGGGATGATAATGCATTGTGGCTAATAGCTTGTTGATTTTTAAAGACCGGTTCAGTTTGTTTAGCCGACATAATGTACTACAGTACTAACAGATACACATGTTGACCACAATAATAATTTTTTTTTAAAAGTTACTACTTTGTGAAATGTGCACAGCCATACAGTGTTCTTACATTTAAACGGATTTACATTGAGGGGTTGAAACATAGTGTGGCATTTTTTTTTGTTTCAAAGACTAGTCCAGTTGTGTTGCAACTGCATATCTCATGAGGCATTGCAAGACTCCTAACAGCCACAGACATGACTACCAGTACCAGTGGCATGATTGGATTTGTAATTTCACTGCAACTGGGATGCAGACGTTGCCTATCCCTGAACTACAACATAAAGTGTCTCTTAAATGACCCCATAATAAAATACAGACGCAAGACATCTGTCACTTCTGCATACATCTGCAGCAAAGCTAGCACCATTGAAACATATGGCTTACCTATGTACATGTGTTTTAAACGTAGAGGTTTAAATGGAATCCAATACAACCTCTAAGCCATTCAATTTTACTCCACTCTACTCTACTTAACCACTATTTAACCACCTGCTGGCAGTCATCCCGCAGATAAGTGCTGCACAATACATTTTAGTAGCTCAATTATGCCAAAAATCTAAGCGATTAATTGCGAGTAGTAAGCTGAACATTGTCATTCAGTAACCCTGTTGTAGTAGTCAACTGCATATTGTTTTTAGCATTGAGGTCATGCAAGATAGATTGATGACTACTACATGTTGCCTGAGTAGATAAGAGTTTCTTCACACTTAGTACATTGCACTAACATGCAGTGTACTGCGTGTGTGATAATGCAGCGCACTGCATTGTGAAAGATGCATTAGAGCCCAAGGCTATGATAACCCCTTATCTGGCATATTTCCCTTATCTATTGCCAGAGCTGTCAGCAACAAAAGTGCTAAAAAAAAAAACTACTTGTGATATGACATTCGACAGCCGGGATAACCACCCATTGGTGTCAGAGATTTTCAAGCATACTTACAAGGTTGGCTCAGCAATGATTACAGCAAGATTTTCTTGAATCTGTAACATTATAAATGCAGCGTCCTGTGTATTATGAATACTGAAATGATTGCAAAGCTTCAGTAAAAGTACCACAATTACTGAGCTTATTTCAAACCATGTGTGTAAAGACATATTGAAATCTGGCTTCTCCACTGTTGGGTTATATAGCATGATAAACCTGTAGTCTGTTAAGGACTACTGTTAAGTCTGTAGTATGAAGTTCTTTCCTTTTTACTAATGGATTATTAATGGGCAGAAGGGGGTATTGGAAACCAGCATAGGTCTGTAGGTATTCCTAGATCTGGGGTAGGCAGGTAGGCAGCCTCGGCACTCCAGCTGTGGTGAAACTTCAAATCCCACGTCTACCTCTGGTAGTCATGTCAGAGTCTTGCAATTCCTTATGGGACTCACAACAGCCGGGGCGCCAAGGTTGCCTACCCCTGTCTTAGACATTAGGACAAAAGGACAAATACAATGTTAAAACGAATGTATAAAAGTTTAAAGCACAGCTTCACTTTTATTTGTATTTTACTGATTCCATCCTAAACACTCAGAGCAACCCACATGGTAAAATATTTCCCTTCAGCCCCACTGCGGAGATCAGTACTGTGAGGCCCTGACTGGCTGTCCGGCCTTTATGCCAAAAAAGTAATGGCCACTTCCTGTTCATCCTATGGCTGGAGCCATACTCATGGTAGTCCCAGTAATAGGAATAATTTATGGCCACCGGGGCTGGATGGTACTTTTTTCATACGAAGGCTGTGCCTTCGTATGTGTGTCTTTGTATCAGTGCCTTTGTATGTGCGTGTGTCAGGCAGGGTCACATGGACAGGATCTCCAGAGCACGGAGAATTACTTTAAGGGGCCTACAGAGGATAAAAATACAGCTGCTAAACAATCATTGTAACAAGCAATATTTATACAAGCATGTATGTTGGGCAAGTGAGTAAGTTAGTGCCCAGTGTACTAGAATACTTATCAGAAGGCATCCCCGGCACTGGGTAAGGCAATAACAACTGGCCAGAAAAAAATCCACCCTGGCTAATTGACTTTGTCCCCAAGAAAGCTTGGACAATGGGATGTTGGCCATGGTCAGAGGTGTCCCACAGACATGTTACTGTTACCCCCAATCTGGCCATAAATAGTTACTTTGGTGTCCAGGAGTCTAAATATGTATTTTCCTTTTTTATGAAAGTCTGTTGTCTGTTCTCTCCTTTTCTTGTGGGCACATTGCCATTTCTTTTATCTGTGTAATGCTTATTGTCCCTCTCACCTCACCTTATTAAAAAAGACAGCACAGAGTACAATGATGATAAGACAAGTTTTTTATCTTATGTCGACCAATGAGACTTCACCTTTAAAGGCTAAGTTTCCCTTTCTGATCATATTTCATGTTACATCCTTTTTTAGGGTATAACATGAAATATGATCAGATCCGAAAATTCCAGAGTTCCCCCACTTACCAGAATCGCAGGGTTATTCTCCCCGCTGGCTTGTTTACCTGTTTGAATTCAGAGCGGTTGTGTGTTCTCTGCCCACAAAGCCTTGTCATCCATTCATTTAGCCACCGCAGGGGCACTTGTAGTCCATTGACACTTCCTCCCGTACATGTTACTGAATGTCCATACCAAGGTAGGGACATTCAGTAGCATGGACAGGAGGAAGAGTTTGCAGGACCCAGAGCACTGGACTCATGATCCACTGATCGCGGTTGCAATGCTTTACTGTCTTCCATGGAAAAAAAATAATAAATGCACATTTTATCTTTTATGAAGAAGCGTACATTTACTTTTTTTTTTTTAAAAGGTGGAATTTCCCTTCAACAGCAAAGGCAATGCAATACTAATGCTAATTGTCTGCTATGCATTATTGTATTTTACACGTTGCGTTTCACCATATTAAATACGACTGATGTCTTTACAAATGTTACATTGTCACCTTTTTTTATTTCCCTTATGTATAGGTCTTTCTTAATCTCTTACAACCTTGCTGTTTCCTCCTTTGTATAAAAGTCCCTTGCCGTCTCGTTCTACCGTTGCTTAGGTCTCTTGCTGTCTGATTACGCCCTCTTTATGTATTTGTGTCTCCTAGCTGTCCATGGTCTGTGTTTTCCTCTAGAACATACAGCCCTCCTCTGATGTCTGCTCTCCCTGCCTCCTCTTCTGTGGCTTCCCCCTCCTCCTTTATCTCCTCCCTCTCATTATCTGCACAGTTCCCCAGCATCCCAGTGACGCAGGAACGAAAGAAAAAACATCAGGATAACAGGATCAGCATCAGGACCATCATCCGATTGATAGCAGGACACAGCATCAGGACCAGAACCCACCAGATAAGGAGGAGGTGAGGACTAGGTCTCAGCATCAGGTGAATCAGGACCAAGGACAGCAGCCTGTGATAGAGCAAGGCCTGGGTGAGTCTGCTTCCATACCTCCTGGAGGAAAAGGACCGTATACATCAGGACCAAAATATACATTAACTAAGACAGGAAATGTAGCGGTTGTGTCTTAGAATATACAAAATATGTTTGCATGAGTAATAAAAGAAACATAGCTGCACCTTAGATTAATAAAGAAAGGCCTAAAGGGGCTCATAGAGAATAATGTAATAGACTGCGATACTGATAGGTAGGTATACAGGGGGAGCAGTACAGCGATAGTATGTGGGTAGGTGCCTGGATGTAGCTATACAGTCTAGAGATACCAAGGGATACACAGGTATGTAAAGAGACATACACACAGGTACAAGTAGGTAGGTATGTATGGAGAGAGGCACGGGACAAGGGAATAAGGATGTTCAGTTATGAAGGAAGGTATGCAGAAATACACATATTTTTTAAGTATGTAGAGTGGTAAAACACAGATAGATATATGGAGACGTAAGTGCTTATATGGATCTAGATAGGTAGGTATGCAGAAATATACATGGAAAGGCATGTGAAGAGGTAGGTATATACAGGTATATATAGATAGGTATACAGAGCAGTGGATATACAGATAGACACAGACAGGTATGTAAAGAGGTAGGTAATGTATATGGAGGGATGTACAGACAGGTATGTAAAGAGGTAGGTATATAAAGGGATGCATAGACAGGTATTTGAAAGGTAGGTATATAAAGGGGTGTACAGACAGGTATGTAGAGAGGTAGGTATATAAAGGGATGTACACACAGTTATGTAGAGAGGTAGGTATATAAAGGGATTTATAGAAAGGTATGTAGAGAGGTATGTATATAAAGGGGTGTACAGACAGGTATGAGGAAAGGTAGGTATATAAAGGGGTGTACAGACATGTATGTAGAGAGGCAGGTATATAAAGGGATGTTCAGACATGTTTGTATAGAGGGATCAATGGATAGATATAAGTTAGGAAGCCAGACTGATATAAAGAGAGGTTAGGTATTCAGGGTATATACAGATAGGTATGTAGAGAGGTAGGTAGAGGGATATAAAGAGAGATAATTCTACAGGGCTTTATAAATATACATATGTAAAAAGGTAGGCATTCAGAGGCGGATAGGTATATAGAGAGGTAAGTATGCAGAAGCATAAACAGAGAGCTGTGAAGGGAAGCAGGTACCAAAAGAATATACAGTTATATACAGTATGTAGGGAGGTAGGTGCAGATAATGGTATAGGGGTAGGTACACACAGCAATATAGAGACAAGTAGTTATATAGAACGTGTGATAGATATACATAAACCTCTGCTAGATATAAGGAGGGTAACTGCAATGAGTTAGTAACAATAATCAATATATAAATATGACTATGTCAATGCTCTGAACATGGGATGTAGGAGGGATGGAGATCGGAGAGAATAGATCCATGTGTAAGTAGATGCACACAGGTCAATAGGCAGTAATATACTTGAGTGGTTAACTGACTGCTCAGGACACCATGATTAATATTATTACCATCTTCCAAATGACTTCCATCTCCCAGCCCTCATTCACAATCCCCCCCCCCCCCCCACATCTTTTACATCTGCTCCTTCTTTTTGCCTTTTCTTTTCTCTCTCTGTCCTGTACACCAGTTTTTATTCTGTCCGTCTGTCTCTCTGCACTCTCTCTCTTGTATCCTGTGCATGTCTCTACATGTCTATTCATCCCCTTCCTGTCCTGCCTCGTGCCTTTTTCTCCCCCTCTATCCTGTCACTCTTTTCTCTCCCTCACAATATCGCTCTCTCTCTCTCTCTCTGTTCTTCTATCCTGCCTCTATCTCTTCTTTGCATACTGTCTCTGCCTCCTCTCCTCCTTCTGCCTAGCTCTCTCTTCTTTCTATACTGTGTCTCTGCCTCCTCTCCTCCTTCTGCCTAGCTCTCTCTTCTCTCTATACTGTGTCTCTGCCTCCTCTCCTCCTTTCTCCCTCTATCTCTCGTCTCTCTATACTGTGTCTCTTCCTTCTCTCCTCCTTTCTCCCTCTATCTCTCTTCTCTTTATACTGTGTCTCTGCCTCCTCTCCTCCTTTCTCCCTCTATCTCTCGTCTCTCTATACTGTGTCTCTTCCTTCTCTCCTCCTTTCTCCCTCTATCTCCCTTCTCTCTATACTGTGTCTCTGCCTCTTCTCCTTCATTCTCCCTAGCTCTCTCATCTTTCTATACAGTGTTTCTGCCTTCTCTCCTCCTTTCTCCCTCTATCTCTCTTCTCTCTATACTGTGTCTCTGACTTTTCTCCTTCTTTCTCCCTAGCTCTCTCTTCTTTCTATACTGTGTTCCTGTCTCCTCTCCTCCTTTCTCGCTCTATCTTCTTTCTAAACTGTGCCTCTGCCTTCTCTCCTCCTTTCTATCTCTCTTCTTTCCCCTTACTATCATGAGCCTCCTCTCTTCTCCCTTCCATTGTCCTGCTTTCACCCTTTTGTATTATCTCTTCCCTTTCACTGTCCCATTGCTCCTCACCTTTTTTTATTGCTCTCTTCTTCTCAGTATCCTCTCTCTGTCTATATCCATCCCCACGTGTTTTCTGCTCACTCACCCTAATATATACTTTGGTCTGTTTCACACAATGTACAGTCCTTTATTATCTGATAGCAGTGATAGCTTCTCTCCAGTGATGTGACTGTATACAGATTCTCTCACTCTGATTTCTCTGCTTCCTCTCTTTTTCTCTTCTTTATATCTAACGTCTCATTTTCCCCCTTTGATATCTTCTCTTTTCTATTTATTTTTTTCCATTTATTTCCCTGGCTCTACCATTTTTTTTCTTCTAACCAGTGAAAGAATCCCCATTCATTTTACACCCCAGATACTGTACACCTCTCAGCATCTTACTCTTTTCTGCTGCCCCCTATGTGTCCCTGTGCTGCCCCGCTAGCCCTGGCTCTATGCCTGGGGACATTTCCAGACACAGCCATCCTTGGAATAATCTAGCAGCCTGGGAACAATTAGTGACGAGCCCTGGCTGTTAGCCTGGCTCTGTCCCACCTCTCTGACTGTGGAGAGAAGCTTTGTCTGTCTAGTACAATCACCATCTTGTGTTCACATTGATTGCTTGCAAGCTGCAGAATCCTGTGTGCTGGTTGCAGTGTGAATGTGGGTGAATGGTCAATCACGTTGGGTTTATTCTGTGGTCTGGAATGTGAATGGAAAAGAGAGGCTTTTTGTTGTGACAGTATTGTCACAGTGAGACACAGAGCGCCTTTCTTTCGTGTTGATAGGATACTGCTATATGCACCATTATAACTGCTCTAAAGTGCATTATTATACTGATCCTGGACTGAAATGTTGATACTTATCCTCAGTGTGATATTGGTCCGTACAGAGATTCTGCAAAGAAGAAAAAAAAATTACCTTGCTGCTTGCCGTGGTACAATGCTAGTCCCATTAAATGGACAGGGACTGCTGACACCTGTAGTGCCCTTATGCACAGGACACCAGGATTCTCATATAATGGACAGGGATGCTAATGTAGAAACAGCTGACCAAGAGATACACTTTAATTGCAGATTCCAATTTCCCCTAGTTACATATAGAGGATGACCATGACTGGCTGCTACGGTGTTTGGGTGCAGCCAGTCTTCCTTAGATCAGCTGCTTCCAAACTTCCTCCATGCAGACAGAAGCAGATCCATGGCAGCTCCTGTGCTGGGACTAGCCGGTGAAGTAAATGCGTTTAATGTGGATCTATAGATAGCTGCAGGTGAATACAATACATGACCAGAGCCCATCTATAGATCATATGGAAAGAGGAAGGACGGCCAGGGAGGGTGACTCGTACCTGCCAATGGCTTGATGCTCTCACTCAAGCTGTGGCTTCTGTGCAGTAAGCCCATCATGGCTGGACGTCCCACAGCTGTTTTATCCACTGCTCCCTGAACCTCTCTCCCATCATTACGGTGCACTTCCCTGACAGTGTCTTCTCTTCTCCTGTCAGCTGATCTGGAGAGGTTCAGAGGGTCTCAGCAGGGGAAGATATGTGGGCGGCAGAAGCTCTGTATGGTCCCCAGAAAGGTTGCTGCAAGGTCCCCAGCAAGCGCGAGACTTCACAGCTGACGTGCTAGAACTATGAGGTGAGTGAAAAGCACTCACCTCATAGTTCTCCTTTAAAAATGTAAAGTGTCGGTATATATATGCTGGGTGAAAGATTTATGACTTAAAGTGACATTAAACCCTCAGATTTTTTAACATAAACCAATACCGTAATGTGTGCCTTACTGTAATCCATGGTTGTTTCCCTTCTCTTTGCTGCTCTTCCTTTTAAATCCGTATCTCTTCTCATGCTGGGGGAGAATTTCCCTTTGCAGCTGAATGCCTCTTCCTGTAGTGCTGGCTCAGGTTGTGAACCTACACACAGACACCATGTATCCATTTCAGAGACAAGGCAGTCTGCTGGAAAACAGAAGTTCTGCCCAGCATGAGAAGAGATACAGATTTAAAAGGAAGCGCAGCAAAGAGAAGGGAAACAACCATGCATTACAGTAAGGCACACATTACAGTATTGTTTTATGTTAAATAATCTGAGGGTTTAATGTCACTTTAACCCCAAAGTGTGCTGGGTGACAAAAATGGGGGGTGGGGGCGGCAATCAACCCTGAAGCTAATTTGCTAATTTGTAGAAATTATGAATCAATAAGAGAGTAGAGGAGTTTTCTTATGCTATGATAAGTAAGTATAGCAGTGCATGGTTACTGTAAATTGCTGTTATATGCAATAGTAGTTCAATCCATGCTACTGGCCTATAGAATAGTTAAATACAGATAAAAGTACCACTTAGAGGAAAAAATGTCCTAGCTTAAAAGGGGAATGTGTAGTGATTTGTACATATTTTCTTGATACATTATGTAAATGGCCAAAAAAACTTTTCATATTTTTAAAATATATTTTTAATGGGGTAAAATATTGCATATGTACTGCATAGTGTGTGTTTTCATATGCAGACAGCAGGTGGAGCACTTGGATTTTTTGGGAGATTTTTGTGGGATCTTCCTAGCTTCTCTGCTGAAAAACACCAGTTGTTAACACAGCTCAGTAGCTCAAGTGGGCATTACCACACACTTGAATAGGGTTCTCCATCAGCCTGCTTTCTCTCTTTCTCTGCTTGTTTAATATTACATCTCAATCAGAGAGAAAGAGAAGGCAAGCCTGAAAGAAACCAGATAACTTGTTATAGAAAACCCAGAAATCAGTTTTAAAAAATAACATATTAAAATACAATTGCCCCAGAACCGTTATAGTCGCACAACTATTTGAACAGGCGCGCGAATACATGTGAGTTCTTTCCCTCGATCAGTGTTCATCTTCACCATCACAGGGTGGGATCAGTGACGTGCCCTGTCTCCTGTGCTAGGTGAAGCATCCCCTGTCCCTCCGAAGCTCCGCCCCATCCCGCCGATGCTCCGACCCCAGCTCGGTAACCAAGCTGTGTGGGGAGGAGGAAGGGAGGAGACAGGGAGGAGACCTGTCCCTCACTTGCTCGTCACTGGTGAGGCATCGAGATCGATATCCTCACTGTTTTTTTTCCACTTTTTTTTAATTGGACAGCTTGGACCAATGGCGCTTTGCCATTGGTCCAAGCCATCCACAGAGCTCACGCCTCTAACACAGAGTAGAGGCTGTGACAGCTGCCTGTCAAAAGCCGGATGCATCACTGCCTGTAATTAACAGGCAACGCTCCATCCATGACAGGTTACACGGCAGAGAGGCTTTCCCTGCTGTGAAACCTGTTACAAGCCGATCTGAATGGAGAAAAAGCTGTCAGCTTCGTACTTGAAGCTGACAGCTTTTTTCTTCATAATACTAGGCAAGGCTTTGCCTCACCTTCCTCCCCTGACTGCACGTCCGTGGGGGGGATATATTTACTACATACAGACAGGAGCCAATTAGTTACGGTAACCCTTTTATTGCCAGGGCTGTTTTTGCATTTTATTTGCACACAATACACCCCCCCCCCCCCCCCCCATAGAATTAAATATTTCTTCAAAGAGACCCTGTAGAATAAAAGGGCGGCAGTTGCAAATTTTTATGTCGTAAGATACTAGTGCAACTCTTTAGCAAACCCAAAATTTCAGTAAACAAAATACACTTAAGTTAATGTTAGTGCACAAAAACACAATGTAATGCCCAATATTTTGGAGAATATAAAAGCTGAGATTGTGCCAGATAAATAGATACCCAAGCTTAAAAATTGTGTGCGCCCATGAAATGGTGGAAAACATATGGTAACTAAAATTATCCATAGGCGACGCTTTAAAAGCCTGTACAGGTCATCAGTTTAGAGTTAACAATGAATATTGCACCTTGAATTATTGCTCTCACTTCATATTTTCACCTCAATTTTCCTGTTACAACATTTATAAATCCAACAGCCACCACAGGTCTAACGAAAGCAGTTATAAGTACCCAGTCATAGGACCCTTGTGATGAGGGGTGTGGCTGTCACTCAGCTCTGCCAGCCTAGAGCACTGAAATGTGAATCCAGGAAGCAGCATAGTGATTGAGTTAAGGGAATTGTAAGGCATTTCCAAACAAAAAGCAGTATCAAATATTAACATGCTGTGATGCAAGACTATAAAGAGATACAAAGGTGTAAGACTTACTATTTTAACCGAGGTTTCATGCATACATTTGTAAATGTTTAGAATATTGGCCTTATTATATACTGCATGTAGTCTTAAATTAGCTGAGAGCATACATTATTGCTCCCTATAGTACAATAAACTGGGGGACATACTGACATGCACATAGCAGTTAAAGAACACGTGTGCGGATTTACTGAACAGTGTACAAAGACATAATGGCAGCCATCAATTTCAAACTATCATGGGGCATGTACACTGGGGAGGGGGAGCTGTATACTGAGTGCTAATTACAAATTGCTCAGCCCTTAACCCTACTAGCCAGTTAAGGATCTGTCAAACTGGTTATCATTTTAAAATAGAAGCAGCGATGTCAGATTAATACATTTGCAAATATTTGCATTGGATCAAGATACTGCTGGGAAAGATATATCAGGAATAAAGATGATAAAATGTGGAACTGGTACCAGTGTGACTCTAGCCAAAGATCCACAGAGTGCCTTATGGTATTAATACTGGTCTTTACTGGGATTGTGTGCATGATCCACAGAGTGCCTTATGGTAATAACACTGGTCTGTGCTTGGACTGTGTGCATGATTCACAGAGTGCCCTATGGTAATAATACTGGTTTATATTGGCATTGTGTGGATGATCCACAGAGTGCCTTATGGTAATAATACTGGTCTGTACTTGGATTGTGTGCATGATTCACAGAGTGCCCTATGGTAATAATACTGGTTTATACTGGCATTGTGTGGATGATCCTCAGAGTGCCTTATGGTAATAATACTGGTCTGTACTGCGATTGTGTGGATGATCCACAGAGTGCCTTATGGTATTAATACTGGTCTGTACTTGGATTGTGTGCATGATTCACAGAGTGCCTTATGGTAATAATACTGGTTTATACTGTCATTGTGTGGATGATCCTCAGAGTGCCTTATGGTATTAATACTGGTCTGTACTTGGATTGTGTGCATGATTCACAGAGTGCCCTATGGTAATAATACTGGTTTATACTGGCATTGTGTGGATGATCCTCAGAGTGCCTTATGGTATTAATACTGGTCTGTACTTGGATTGTGTGCATGATTCACAGAGTGCCCTATGGTAATAATACTGGTTTATACTGGCATTGTGTGGATGATCCTCAGAGTGCCTTATGGTATTAATACTGGTCTGTACTTGGATTGTGTGCATGATTCACAGAGTGCCCTATGGTAATAATACTGGTTTATACTGGCATTGTGTGGATGATCCTCAGAGTGCCTTATGGTATTAATACTGGTCTGTACTTGGATTGTGTGCATGATTCACAGAGTGCCCTATGGTAATAATACTGGTTTATACTGGCATTGTGTGGATGATCCTCAGAGTGCCTTATGGTATTAATACTGGTCTGTACTTGGATTGTGTGCATGATTCACAGAGTGCCCTATGGTAATAATACTGGTTTATACTGGCATTGTGTGGATGATCCTCAGAGTGCCTTATGGTATTAATACTGGTCTGTACTTGGATTGTGTGCATGATTCACAGAGTGCCCTATGGTAATAATACTGGTTTATACTGGCATTGTGTGGATGATCCTCAGAGTGCCTTATGGTATTAATACTGGTCTGTACTTGGATTGTGTGCATGATTCACAGAGTGCCCTATGGTAATAATACTGGTTTATACTGGCATTGTGTGGATGATCCTCAGAGTGCCTTATGGTATTAATACTGGTCTGTACTTGGATTGTGTGCATGATTCACAGAGTGCCCTATGGTAATAATACTGGTTTATACTGGCATTGTGTGGATGATCCTCAGAGTGCCTTATGGTATTAATACTGGTCTGTACTTGGATTGTGTGCATGATTCACAGAGTGCCCTATGGTAATAATACTGGTTTATACTGGCATTGTGTGGATGATCCTCAGAGTGCCTTATGGTATTAATACTGGTCTGTACTTGGATTGTGTGCATGATTCACAGAGTGCCCTATGGTAATAATACTGGTTTATACTGGCATTGTGTGGATGATCCTCAGAGTGCCTTATGGTATTAATACTGGTCTGTACTTGGATTGTGTGCATGATTCACAGAGTGCCCTATGGTAATAATACTGGTTTATACTGGCATTGTGTGGATGATCCTCAGAGTGCCTTATGGTATTAATACTGGTCTGTACTTGGATTGTGTGCATGATTCACAGAGTGCCCTATGGTAATAATACTGGTTTATACTGGCATTGTGTGGATGATCCTCAGAGTGCCTTATGGTATTAATACTGGTCTGTACTTGGATTGTGTGCATGATTCACAGAGTGCCCTATGGTAATAATACTGGTTTATACTGGCATTGTGTGGATGATCCTCAGAGTGCCTTATGGTATTAATACTGGTCTGTACTTGGATTGTGTGCATGATTCACAGAGTGCCCTATGGTAATAATACTGGTTTATACTGGCATTGTGTGGATGATCCTCAGAGTGCCTTATGGTATTAATACTGGTCTGTACTTGGATTGTGTGCATGATTCACAGAGTGCCCTATGGTAATAATACTGGTTTATACTGGCATTGTGTGGATGATCCTCAGAGTGCCTTATGGTATTAATACTGGTCTGTACTTGGATTGTGTGCATGATTCACAGAGTGCCCTATGGTAATAATACTGGTTTATACTGGCATTGTGTGGATGATCCTCAGAGTGCCTTATGGTATTAATACTGGTCTGTACTTGGATTGTGTGCATGATTCACAGAGTGCCCTATGGTAATAATACTGGTTTATACTGGCATTGTGTGGATGATCCTCAGAGTGCCTTATGGTATTAATACTGGTCTGTACTTGGATTGTGTGCATGATTCACAGAGTGCCCTATGGTAATAATACTGGTTTATACTGGCATTGTGTGGATGATCCTCAGAGTGCCTTATGGTATTAATACTGGTCTGTACTTGGATTGTGTGCATGATTCACAGAGTGCCCTATGGTAATAATACTGGTTTATACTGGCATTGTGTGGATGATCCTCAGAGTGCCTTATGGTATTAATACTGGTCTGTACTTGGATTGTGTGCATGATTCACAGAGTGCCCTATGGTAATAATACTGGTTTATACTGGCATTGTGTGGATGATCCTCAGAGTGCCTTATGGTATTAATACTGGTCTGTACTTGGATTGTGTGCATGATTCACAGAGTGCCCTATGGTAATAATACTGGTTTATACTGGCATTGTGTGGATGATCCTCAGAGTGCCTTATGGTATTAATACTGGTCTGTACTTGGATTGTGTGCATGATTCACAGAGTGCCCTATGGTAATAATACTGGTTTATACTGGCATTGTGTGGATGATCCTCAGAGTGCCTTATGGTATTAATACTGGTCTGTACTTGGATTGTGTGCATGATTCACAGAGTGCCCTATGGTAATAATACTGGTTTATACTGGCATTGTGTGGATGATCCTCAGAGTGCCTTATGGTATTAATACTGGTCTGTACTTGGATTGTGTGCATGATTCACAGAGTGCCCTATGGTAATAATACTGGTTTATACTGGCATTGTGTGGATGATCCTCAGAGTGCCTTATGGTATTAATACTGGTCTGTACTTGGATTGTGTGCATGATTCACAGAGTGCCTTATGGTAATAATACTGGTCTGTACTGCGTTTGTGTGGATGATCCACAGAGTGCCTTATGGTAATAATACTGGTCTGTACTGCGTTTGTGTGGATGATCCACAGAGTGCCTTGTGGTAATAATACTGGTCTGTACTGGGATTGTGTGGATGATCCACAGAGTGCCTTATGATAATAATACTGGTCTGTACAGGGATTGTGTGAATGATCCACAGAGTCTCTTATGCAGTGGCGGATCTATCGCTATAGCGACCCAGGTGGGTGCTATTGGGCCCGGGCACAGGGGGGCCCAACCAGGACAAGGGACAAAACGGTCCCTCTGATGCCAGACGTCGCTATGGCATCGCAGGCTACTGGCTGTCACTGGCGGCTTTGAGGAGGAACGTGCTACTGTTCAGATCACTGGCAACCTGTCAGTGATCTGTGCAGCGTCTAAGGTGGGCTTAGAGAGTCTAAGGTGGGCTCTGCAGGGTCACTCTCAGGTGAGCTGTTTGGGATCTCAGATGGGCTCTGCAAGGGGCGTTACTAGAAATCACAGGGCCCCATACAAAATTTTGCTATGGGGACTTGTGATTTCAAGTTACGCCCCTGGCCTTATGGTAATAATATGAGTCGGTACTGGGATTGTGGATGATCCACAGAGTGCCTTATGGTAATGATACGGGTCTGTACTGGGATTGTGTGACTGATCCACAGGGTGCCTTTTATTTTAACCCTTTTGTGGCCAGCCTTTTTTTTTTTTAATTAGATGCCAAGACCAAGTTTAGCAGCGTCAGTATGTGTCAGTAACCTTGGCAATAACTCCGTGACTCACTTTCCTGCTTGACATTGGGCCGGAGATTCTTAGATTGATGTGGAACACACATCTATTCCAAGATATCTGCTGCAAGGCTCATTAAAGTGCTCACAGCAGGGACCATTTTTCTAGAGGACTTGAAAAAGTTGTACTTCGGTCTCAGTGGGGTTAATATTAATTGTGCTGGTTTCTACTAAAGATGGTGTGACTCATCCACTGAGTGATTATTGTAATATTATTGGTCTGTACGGGGACTGTAAGATCCACACAGTGCCTTATTTGAATAAAACTGGTCTGTACTGGGATTGTGTGACTGACCCACAGAGTGCCTTATGGCAATAATACTGGTCTGTACTGGGATTGTGTGACTGATCCACAGAGTGCCTTATGGCAATAATACTGGTCTGTACTGGGATTGTGTGACTGATCCACAGAGTGCCTTATGGCAATAATACTGGTCTGTACTGGGATTGTGTGACTGATCCACAGAGTGCCTAATGGTAATAATACTGGTCTGTACTGGGATTATGTGACTGACCCACAGAGTGCCTTATGGCAATGATACTGGTCTATGCTGGAATTGTGTGACTGATAAACAGAGTGCCTTATTTTAATAAAACTGGTCTGTACTGGAATTGTGTGACTGATCCACAGAGTGCCTTATGATAATAATACTGGTCTCTACTGGTTTTGTGTGTCTGGTCCACAGAGTGTCTTATGGTAAAAATACTGGTCTGTACTGGGATTGTGTGACTGAAATGCTACTGGCTCTATACTAGGTTTTGTGTAACATTTCCACAGAGTGCCTTATGGTAATAATACTGGTCTGTACTGGGATGGTGTCACCAATCTGCAGACTGTCTAAGTAATGATACTGGTCTGTACTGGGGTGGTGTCACCGATCGTCAGACTGTCTTAGTAATAATACTGGTCTGTACTGGGATTGTGTGAATGATCCACAGAGTGCCTTATTTAGATATCACTGGTCTGTACTGGGATTGTGTGACTGAAATGACACTGGGCCTATACTAGGTTTTGTATAACATATCCACAGAGCGCCTTATGGTAATAATACTGGTCTGTACTGGGATTGTGTGACTGGTCCATAGAATGTATTATTGTAATAATACTGGAATTGTGTTGTGATTTGTATTACTTAATAAGCAATTTATCCATATACAGACTCATTTATTATGGAAGAACCAGGCTCAACAAACCATAGAAGCCAATCATGTACTGTATGATGTTACTGTAGTCAAATGACAACAAAGAGGGCAGTTGAATAGTTCCTATGGGTTACTGCACTTTACATATTCTTATTGCACTTTGAAGCAATATATATAATATGCCTGAATGTGCCCTACTGATTTGAGAAAAGGATTGGTTGCACAAGGAGACAATTATTATTATTATTATCACCTAGACTAGTCTAGACCTGACACAGTGAGAGGACCTTCATCAGGACCTTATGTAGTCAGCAACTAAGGCCGAAATTATTGATAGGTGTGCTTGACTTGTAATTGACTTTCTCTTGACATGCATTTGATCTATTTTGAAATAGACTTTATGGGAATGGAATGGAATTCCCGCTTGAAGCTAACCAAAGGCCATTGACACAGGCCCTAATAAATATAAATCTACAATGAGATTATAACAGTACCCACAGAACCACAGAGTGTCTTTTTTACAATGGCAGTTGTGTGTGATGGGACTACATGAATGGACCACAAACTGATACTGTTGTCATAATAATACGGATTTGTACAGGAGTTGTATGTTTTTATTGTCTTTAAATGTTCTAAATAAATAAAAATCTAAAGATAAAAGGATGAAAGCACAACCACAAAAAGATCCAAAATAATTGCTGGATGGTATAATTAAACTATAGCATGCCTAACTGCAAATGCACAGGCCTCTAAACGGTTGAAATGAAGACTTCCTCAATGTAAGGATACTAATCTACGCTGGGATTGTGTGAGTGATCAACAGAGTGTCTTATTATAATTACACTGGTCTGCACCGGGGTTGTGTCCCACAGGGTGCTTTATTGTAATAACACTGGTCTGCACTGGAATTGTGTGACTGAACAATACAGTATCCTATAGTAATAATACTTGTCTGTACAGGGATGGTGTAACCAATCTACAGACTGCCTTAGAAATGATACTGGTCTGTACTGGGATTGTGTGAATGATCCAGAGAATGCCTAATTGTAATAATACTGGTCTGTACTGGGATTGTGTGAATGATCCAGAGAATGCCTAATTGTAATAATACTGGTCTGTACTGGGATTGTGTGAATGATCCAGAGAATGCCTAATTGTAATAATACTGGTCTGTACTGGGATTGCGAGATTTGAATGATATTGCGCTCTACTGGGACTGTGTTATTGAAATGGTACTGGGTCTATACAAGGTTTTGTAGCTTATCATCAGAGTGCCTAATTGTAAGAATGCTGGTCTGTACTGGGATGGTATGACTGATCTACAAATTGCATTGTTGTGATGATTCTGGTCTGTTCTGGGATGATGCAACTGATCCACTAAGTATATTAATGTAGTATTACTGGTCTGTACTAGGTTGTTTGACCATTCTACAATTTGCCTAATTGCCCTATTTACAAATGAAGACTGATAGTAAATTGCAGATCTAACATTGGTATGTATCATTTCACTTCTATAACATCAGTGAACAGAGAACCATGACTAGAGAAGATCCTCTAGATTGCGCCCCGGAGGAAAAGCAGCACCCCCTGGATTTCCAGAGCCCCATCCTAGAGAGAAGGAAAAGGCCCGTGGTTCACCCCTCTGCCCCAGCTCCTCTTCCAAAGGATTATGGTAATCAGCAAAGGAGTCTTTATTTATCTGTCCTAGTGCATCATAGCTTTTGTATTGTATGGAAGATCTGGTGAAGATCTAAAATGTCTGCAGAAGGAATTGTTCTTGTCCACAACAACCAATCAGATTTCCCCTTTCATGTTATCAGCGCAATTTGGGAGAATGAAAACAGGTATCCCAACCTGAAATAAGTAATTTCAGGGAGGTGCCCTTCTCATTTCAGGGAGGTGCCCTCTGTCAAACCAGCCTCCCGTGGGGGGTGCAACAACAATTGCTATTGCTTCCCTTGTTATCTGCTGTTTTTTTTTTTAGTATTCCGACAGCTGCTGCCGTCAGAATAAAATAAAAAACAAAACAAAACATAGCAATGAATAGCTAGGCTGCTATTGGCTATTTCAATTTGCAATAACCAATAGCAAGCTGCCTATTGCACCCACCCTCTGCCGCTGTCAGTCAGCAGAAGAGGAACTGATGGAGAACTTCACGTCCACCTCTGCTTATTGACAGCAGCAGTGGGTGGGTGCAATAGCTAGTCTGCTATTGGCTATTGCAAATTGAAATAGCCAATAGCAATCCAGTTATTCATTCCTATGCTGGGTTTTTTTCTGACTGCCGATGTCAGAAAAAAAAAAAACAGAGCAGGAAAAGGTTTACTCTGCTAGATCTAGCAGAGTAAACCTTTCCGGGAGAAAATGTTTCTCTCCCCCGGGTGTCCGAGAGCCGCTATCTAATAGCAGGAGACTCCCGGAACATCCGGGAGAGTTGAGATGTCTATGAAAGGCAGAATCTCATTGGTTGATGTGAGCAACCTTTTCTTTTTTAGACAACACATGATTTGTAGGACCAAATTGTATTGACAGTTGTTTTTCTTACACCCCAGCGTTCACATTCTTTGACCCTAATGACCCGGCGTGTCAGGAAATCTTGTTTGACCCCCAAACAACCGTCCCTGAACTATTTGCTATCATCCGGCAATGGGTTCCACAAGTTCAGCACAAGATCGATGTGATTATGTGTTAAATATTTTGTATGTGGAATTAACTGTGCTTCCAACCTGATGGCATTAAAGATATCTGAGGATCCAGATAGATCCATGCCTCCCAACATTCTGAGAAGAGAAAGAGGAACACCTTCCAGCACAATGTACCTAGACAGTGGACACAACCCTGCCATGCACCCAGCAATGTAGATAATTAGGAATGTATATGCCAAAAAATGACTGAGAATGCTTTAATTACCACATAACCTAAATAGACTTTGTGGTATCCAACCCCAAAATCGAATATATATTGCAGCTTACCAGTCTTAGGTGTGGTGGCTGCATTAGTTTTCTTTATTCAGGCTTTTTTTCCTTTTATTTTCACCTGGTAATCCTGCAACTAACACACTTCCCATCTCTTCATGTGTACACTCACTTCTCCAATACATGTATGGTGGCAGCCATGGTTGTCACATAGGCTAGACTTTCTCGACGTCTCTCTCTGTTCACCTCCATTACATGATGGATCGATTGGACTAGTAGTTTACAAAAGAAAGATATGGATGTTGTGCTTCCTTTTATGCTCACAGGAAGTGACAAGGATATGGTATTTCTGGCAAGATGAACAGGCATTTCTGTACTTGCTGAAAATGTCCTTTGCCTGAAAAATGGAAACTAATGCAGCCACCACTGGTAAGCTTCAATATACCTATTTTTTTTAGATGGAATTACACAAAGCCTACCCTTGCAGTGCCCCCCCCCCCCCCCCCCCCACGGGGGGGAGAATATTTTTTGTGT
>NW_017306348.1:2510721-2535401 GCF_000935625.1 Nanorana parkeri | reverse complement strand
CCCCCCCCCCCCAGCACTGCAGGGGTTAAATTATTGTTAGGTCTAGGGTTAGAGGATTGAGGTGTTATATTTACCCTATTCTTCACTCTGGCAAGCATTGCCATTTTCCTCTTCTCCCTGGGGCTGCTGGTTTTTGGAGGCTCTTGCCATACAATACAGGGCTGACCTATGTGTCTTAGAGAAGAGTCTTCCGGGGACCAGTATTTGTATTACACATTATTCCTCTACACCTAAGCTCAACAAGCATTTAGCCCTTGCAGTGCAGTTTTTGTTTTATTCTCCGTACAATAAAATTATAGTGGGTTGCTGCACATAAGAATTAGCACTTGATACTGAATAAGGCTGTTGACCCTTAAGAACCTATAAACACCTATGCATGTGCTTCAACACATTTATGCACATTTATCCATTATATCACACATGGGCCCTCAAGGTAAGGTGAGGTAGTGTTGTTTATTGTTGATGGGCTGTAGTGTAGTTATTGGTTGGCACAGACTGACAATATACTAAGGTCAGCTTGTATGAATTCAAAAGATGAATATGTCTCAATTCAGAAGACAGCTGAACAATAAAACAGTTGGACATTCTGAAATTCTGTTGACTTTGACATTAAAATGGGATTCAGGTACAGTAAGAATTTCATGTTGTGCAATGGCTATGGAATAGATGGATAATTACAATCATTTCCCCCACAGATTCTGAAGAGGGGATGTCATGTGAATGACAGAGATGGACTAACAGACATGACACTGTTACACTACGCATGTAAAGCTGGAGCCCATGGAGTGGGTAATGTATCAGCTGTTTTATACTCTTATCAGCTGTAATACTCTTATGGTTTACACCTTTATGGAAAAGTTATGTAATAAGGCTGGCCATTGGCTAGCCTGTATTTGTTGGAGGAGCCTGGTCTTTAAATACTGCCGCAGTTCTGCTTCTTCCCAGCGTGGGATAATTTTCTGGTATCCCACCCACACAAAACCCCTTTTTACAAACACTTCTTGAGTATGCCCCCTTTTAGGCATATTGACCAGCGCGACCAAGGCACACCTCAGATCACGGTCCGTAAGAGTTTTACACATGGTCGTGTCCAGGCTCTGACCACAAATATAAAATGTAATTCATTCATGAAAGAATACAAATTTAATTCATTTATGAAAGAATAAAAATATAGAAAAAGATAAATAATTTTATACAGTACATGACTTCAGTGAAGTGCAGGACAGCATGTGTCCACAAACAAAAACACGAAGGACAGAAACTGCAGAAAGGCATCCTCAGCTCCCTTTAGATGAGAAAATCCAACAAAACCTCAATTAGCTAATTGTGAGCAAGATCTTAAGGTGGCCATACACTTTACAACCCTCGCAAGACTTTTGTACAGGCAGATCGTACCTGCGATCATCGCAAGCCCGCCCCCCTGCGAGAATCGTGCAGTGTATGGGCACCTTTAGGGTAATGCACATATGAAGGAATGCTGGTATGACTTTACTATATACACTAGCTCAGGGCTCAAAATTTCCACTCGCCCGCTCGCATTTGGCGAGTGGAAATAAAGAGAGGGCGAGTGGAAATTCAGTCAGGCACGCGGTCACGGATCGCGTACCTGACTATGAGAGCAGCCGCTCCTTGCTGTCCTGTCCTGGCTCCGTTCCTTTTCGGCCGGAGCTCTGCAGTTCTGAGCTCTGTTCTCTGCAGTAAGGTCTGCAGACCTTACTGCAGAGAACAGAGCTCAGAACTGCAGAGCTCCGGCCGAAAAGGAACGGAGCCAGGACAGGACAGCAAGGAGCGGCTGCTCTCATAGTCAGGTACGCGATCCGTGACCGCGTGCCTGACTGAATTTCCACTCGCCCTCTCTTTATTTCCACTCGCCAAATGCGAGCGGGCGAGTGGAAATTCAGTCAGGCACGCGGTCACGGATCGCGTACCTGACTATGAGAGCAGCCGCTCCTTGCTGTCCTGTCCTGGCTCCGTTACTTTCGATCGATCACCGGAGCTCTGACAGTTCTGAGCCCCGTTCGCAAGGATGGATTAGTAAGGTCTGCAGACCTTACTGCAGAGAACAGAGCTCAGAACTGCAGAGCTCCGGCCGAAAAGGAACGGAGCCAGGACAGGACAGCAAGGAGCGGCTGCTCTCATAGTCAGGTACGCGATCCGTGACCGCGTGCCTGACTGAATTTCCACTCGCCCTCTCTTTATTTCCACTCGCCAAATGCGAGCGGGCGAGTGGAAATTCAGTCAGGCACGCGGTCACGGATCGCGTACCTGACTATGAGAGCAGCCGCTCCTTGCTGTCCTGTCCTGGCTCCGTTACTTTCGATCGATCACCGGAGCTCTGACAGTTCTGAGCCCCGTTCGCAAGGATGGATTAGTAAGGTCTGCAGACCTTACTGCAGAGAACAGAGCTCAGAACTGCAGAGCTCCGGCCGAAAAGGAACGGAGCCAGGACAGGACAGCAAGGAGCGGCTGCTCTCATAGTCAGGTACGCGATCCGTGACCGCGTGCCTGACTGAATTTCCACTCGCCCTCTCTTTATTTCCACTCGCCAAATGCGAGCGGGCGAGTGGAAATTCAGTCAGGCACGCGGTCACGGATCGCGTACCTGACTATGAGAGCAGCCGCTCCTTGCTGTCCTGTCCTGGCTCCGTTACTTTCGATCGATCACCGGAGCTCTGACAGTTCTGAGCCCCGTTCGCAAGGATGGATTAGTAAGGTCTGCAGACCTTACTGCAGAGAACAGAGCTCAGAACTGCAGAGCTCCGGCCGAAAAGGAACGGAGCCAGGACAGGACAGCAAGGAGCGGCTGCTCTCATAGTCAGGTACGCGATCCGTGACCGCGTGCCTGACTGAATTTCCACTCGCCCTCTCTTTATTTCCACTCGCCAAATGCGAGCGGGCGAGTGGAAATTCAGTCAGGCACGCGGTCACGGATCGCGTACCTGACTATGAGAGCAGCCGCTCCTTGCTGTCCTGTCCTGGCTCCGTTACTTTCGATCGATCACCGGAGCTCTGACAGTTCTGAGCCCCGTTCGCAAGGATGGATTAGTAAGGTCTGCAGACCTTACTGCAGAGAACAGAGCTCAGAACTGCAGAGCTCCGGCCGAAAAGGAACGGAGCCAGGACAGGACAGCAAGGAGCGGCTGCTCTCATAGTCAGGTACGCGATCCGTGACCGCGTGCCTGACTGAATTTCCACTCGCCCTCTCTTTATTTCCACTCGCCAAATGCGAGCGGGCGAGTGGAAATTTTGAGCCCTGCACTAGCTCGATGCAGAAAAAAGTCCTGCGTGGAAGACAGTTTCATCTATATAAAAGGTATACACTTGATGGATCCCTTGATGACAGATCTTGAAGAATGATAAAAAAAGGTAAAAGGTTACAACCCTGCTTCAGCTTGGCAGACACTGGGGTTATGTTAGGTGCCCCTTTTAGGTATAAATAGTGTTCAAAAGGCGGTCCACCCAATACTGATTCTCAGTTTTAGACTGATACATGTGACGCAGTTTGGATAATCCAAAGCATTCTTATATACCCTGTTTCCCCGAAAATAAGACCTTCCCCCGAAAATAAGACCTAGTACTATTTTTGGGAATTGCTAAAATATAAGACCTACCCCGAAAATAAGACCTAGTTGTGATGGTTCCCAGGGCCGGTGGTGGCATAAGGGGGAACTTGAAGATCCGTGGGAGAGAATCAGTGGTGCCAATGAAGCCAGCGCTAGAGGAAGAGAGGTGGCACCGGAGGGAGCAGAGCCGCATAAGCCGATGCTTCCTCTATAGCGACGGCTCCTGTCACAGGCGGACTGATACCAAATGCATTCCGCCTGTGAGGAATCGATAGTGAAAGTGCGCTTCGCTCATTCTGGCCAGCGATTGGTTAGCAAATTGCTCTTGGAACGGTACGGCACCCCTGATCACCATATTTTTGTACATGAATACAGTAGACTGTTGTACAGGAATAAATGTGGACTGTTGTGCATTAAAATAAAAAAACAAAATAAGCCCTACCCGGAAAATAAGACCTAGAGGTGTTTTATGAGCCTCAAAAAAATATAAGACAGTGTCTTATTTTCGGGGAAACATGGTATACTGGGGTTCCCAGTTCCACCCATGACCTGTGGGCATTAGAGAAATGTCTGATTCATTCATTGAAATGTGTTGGCAAGGTTTTGCTGCAGAACTCCCCAAGCCAGAGAAGGGCTCAGTTGGGCAAAATCCACCCATACGTGTAAATGTCAGTTTGAGTTCCTTAAAGTGTTGTTTTCTAATTTCATTGAAGCTTCTATATTGTCCTTTCAGGTTTTTTTTTCAGTGTTTTAGATATTCCTGTTTTTTCCTCCATTGCCATGGAAAAAAAACCTCTGCTGTGCCTAGGATTCTTTTGTACGCAGACAGCTCCTACGTGTTGTATCTCAGGTCAAGAAAGTGGCTACCCCTGCTGAGTACATAAGCAATGACAGGAGCTAGAATGAGGAATTGATGTATTTAGTAAAATATGGCAATAAAAAGGTTTGAGGACAATAAAGTCTTTGTTAAAGGAGTTGTAAAGTCCCAGCATACCCTCTCCTGTTATAATTTAAGCATTTTGATAGGAATACATACTGGAGTTGTTATTGATAATAAATCAAAGCTTTATTGATAATAAATCAAAACCTTTTATGTGGTTAGTGCTGCCTTCTGTCTGCCCATCACTTCCAACAACTGCCTGGATTCCCAGTGTGCTTTGCATCTCTTCCCCTGCTGCTTGATGTGATGCAATCTCCACTTCTCACGACTACATATCCCATGATACATTGCTTCCAGCAAGCAATGATAATGTTACCATGTTCAGACATTGAGTTGTAGCTCAGAAGGCAGGCTCTCTGAGAGTTGTGCACATTCACAGGACTGAGTGAAATTGTCTAGATGGATCTGGTTATTACGAGTGGTATGGAAATTCTGGAAATTCAGTATAGAAATACAGATTTATTTTTAAGTCTGTGAAGGTTCTCATTCATCTAGGTCATGGTATATCTGTAAAAAATAAGTCAAGGCAACTGGACTTGCTGTATTTTTCTTGAAGACGTTTCACTGGTCATCCAACCAGCTTTCTCAATTCAGAATGACTTGTACAAAAATTATCTGGGAATAAATATGGTGAATGTTGCTCCAGATTATGTGGATTGGAGCTACATTCACCATATTTATTCCCAGATAATTTTCATACAAGTCATTCTGAATTGAGAAAGCTGGTTGGATGTCCAGTGAAACATCTTCAAGAAAAATAAAGCAGGTCCAGTTGCCTTGACTTATTTTTTTACAGATAGATTTATTTTAATTTTTTGACCATAGATGGGGAATGCATTTTTACCACTACTGATTGTATCATAACTTCGACATTCTAGGAGACCCAGCAGCCGCTGTTCGATTAACCAATCAGCTTCTTCAACTGGGGGCTGACGTAACTCTGCGCAGCCGATGGACTAGCATGAATGCCCTGCACTATGCTGCATACTTTGATGTCCCAGAACTTCTACGCATCTTACTGAAATCATCAAAACCTAAAGGTGAGGGAATGGAGGCAGGTGCCTGATAATAAAGAGGGCACTGAGACATCACCATGAGTAGTGGGATGTATGGTGGTGGTAATATGGTTCTCCGAGGAAATGTTTTAATGTATCCCGGTATATTCTGTATTGACTGAAAGAGTAGTTGATGATTGGCAGTGGCACATACTTCCATTAGACGTAGTGAGTAAAGCAATTAAGATAAAATTGACATCTTTTTGAAATACAAATGCTGTGTGAAAAAAAGGTTACTGTGACCAGATTCTAGTAAGTAAATTTCAACATGCTTGGGACATAACATAGATCAAAACTAAAACAAACTCAGACCCAAAAAAAAACAACAACAAACAATCCAAACATTTTTAAATGGGGCAGATTTGATTTACTAATTGTTTTTTTTTCTGCTGTCACAGGTCTATGTTGATATAAAAGACAAGCTTTCAAGAGTGAACCTCTCTTCTTCAGGTCAGGAGAATATGATACTTAGAACATTCGGGGTTGTCTAAGGAGACAGCTTGCTTTGCAGCTCTCTTTTTCTGATAAAAACTTCCTACTGAGTTGTAGGTATTAAGTGGATCTCCCTAAACGGTAGAGGTGCCTAAATGGTTACAGAATTGTCTAAGAATGGGCACAATGTTAAGTCAGTTGTTATCACACTGGCAACAGGCTTCATGGCCAACATAAGGACATTTTTGGAGGGAGGGTGTGCCAAAACTCTGGTATGTGCTGGGTAATTGGTTTCAGCACCTAACCCACACTGCAAGGATAAAATGTTTATTTATGCCTAGGGTACCAGTAAAAAGGCTTAATACTTACCCAATCTCTTGGTACCACAGGCTCCATCCACGCTATGTGACCAGGCCCTGCAACCTCTTCTCTGAGGTGCTCCAGCAGTCACAGGCCTTCTGACAACATCATCAAGTACAATGCAGGGCCAATAGCCCCGCATTGTATGTGAGGATGCTGAGGGACCATCCACAACCTAGAGCATCAGCGAGGAGAGTTGAGCGCCAGCTGCTGGGCGGGAGGGATGGCGAGTGATGAGGTAAGTAAAAAACCTTTTTACGGGTACCCTAGCCAAACATTTGTGATCATTCCTTGAAGTGCAGGGGGGAGCCCCACTGCAAGGGAGTATTTTTCTTTTACCCTGAGCTCATACTGAAATCCAAGTTAAATGTATTTATTTTTCTCTCCATCACATAGTGCTAAATTCCACCTGCAGTGATTTTAGCCATGGTACCGCTGTGCACATCGCTGCCTCTAATCTTTGCCTGGGAGCTGTCAAGTGTCTGCTGGAACATGGTGCCAACCCATCCGTCAGGGTAAGGAACATCCTCTAATACAGTGGTTCTCAACATGTGTAACCTCGGGACCCGCATTTGTCCTCGGTCATTAAGTCATGACCCAAGTTGCACTGCAATGTTCCATGTTGCGGTACTGCGATTTCTGGTGCAGGCAATCGAACTAGAGGTGGGAGGTGGGTTTGGGTTGCCATTACGGAAACTGGAGTGTATCCTCATCCTGGGGTCCAGTGTGGGCTGCTGTGCTGTGATGGAGCATCATCCATATGTGTATTGCTTGTAAAGCTCCCTTGCGTGCCCTGTAGAGGTGCCAGGAGCCAGAATGTGATGAGCTGTTAAAGCAATGCACGTATGGATGGAGCTCCCTCGCTGCCATAGCTCCACCTCACCCCACCTCACCTCAAGTCAACGCTCGGCACCGGGGCATCATATTTTGGAATGGCTGCTCTGTGCGAGAACTGACAGTGCTTCTCTAGGGGGCGCTGAGGAACCTTTCGCCTAGAAAAGTGGAAGGCATGTGGTGACCAACTGGACATGGGGCTGTGACCCACTTTTGGGTCACGACCCACCAGTTGAGAACCAAGGCTCTAATATATACCTTTCATAAGTCTTTGCTACATTGCATTGTAGTCCAGAGAAAACTCATTACCTAACAATACAAGTCCCCATGCCCTAGATAATACTGCAAAGATAACATATTTTATTTAAGATCAGTTACGAATCAATTGTCAGCATTCATCAGTTTTGTGTCATCAGAGCAATAAAGGATTGTTTATAATTTGTTGCTTTGGGTTACTGCTGTATATACATTTATACATTGCTTAGGCCGTTTTTAAGGCCAATGAATCTTATTTGATATGGTACATTTGTTTCTGCCAGTTGGAACATTGGCTTTATTACTATTTTAAAAGTGTATTTATACCCAAAAGGACAACAGTCACTTACCCTTAAACTCAATGTGATCCATTAACCTAATACAGGGAAACCTGAGAAAGGAAATTCATTATTTTCAATTAAATCTGCATGTTAAAATGGACCAAATGTATTGGGAGCTGAAATTATATCTTGACTTTTCCTGTTAAAGTCAAGCTTGGTCGCACCCCCTCCCAGGGCTCCCAATGGATCAGTGAAGTAAATAATTAATATAATAACTAATCTAATAACTAATTAGGCTAATAACTAATCAATAATCATGTTTACAAACCAACAGACAAGCTCGGGAGGTGGGAGAGGGTGAAGCCAAGCTCAACATGTACAGGAAAAGAGTCCTGGCTCTAAGTATTGGGAAGAGCACAGTGGTACATCGGTTCACGAACTTAATTTGTTCCACGATTCTGGTTGTGAACCGAATTGGTCGTGAACCGAATCAAATTTCCCCTGGATTGAATAATACTGTACAGTACTGTATGTGCTAAAAAGCATACAAAACAGCTTCCCAGCAAGTGTGCACAGGTCTGTCTGCGACCGCGATCTCGACTAGAGGAAGCCACAACCACGTGTCAGAGCGGGAAAGATGGCCTCAGTCGTGTTCGTCACCCGATGTGGAGTTTGCGAACGTAAGCAAAATTTTGCCGAACTTTCTGTACGTGAACCGAATTGTTCGCGAACAGAAGCGTTCGTGAACCGAGGTACCACTGTATATTCTACTCTCCCAATACTTCTCCTTTAATATATAGGATGAAATAAAAAAGGTTCCTTTTCACATCTAGCCGAATCTCTGCACTGAAATCAAACGATGATCTTTAATTAGACAAGTGCAACACCAGTGACATACAGTTGGATTAAATCTCTGGATCGGCTACATACATTGAGTTGACCTAAAAGTCTCCAAGCGTTTGGCAATACTTTTTTCTTTTCTGATACCACACAGTTTCTGTTTTTTTCAGTTCAAACCAAGTCCCAGCAAGGAACCTTACAGGAAATCAATTTCTTCCCAATAGCTTTTTGTTTTATTTTCTCTTTATCACTTTTTCGTGCTCTAAGAGATAAATAATTTGCTTATGCCACATGCAATACAACCCCACAGAAGTCTTTCGGATGGCTACTTTGTCAGTTTGATCTACAAATATAGATAGAAAGGGGTTTATGGATGCTCCAGTTTTTCTTTGATGGCATCATAATATCAGATATTTGCAATATCGAGCGAGCGGATTGAAATGTGTATGGATGCAAAATGCAAATATGGGAGATAACAGCTAATTGGTTATATTTTGTGCTACATGCTGCTCTATGCCATACCAAAGAATGACTGTAGGAAAATGGCATGATGATTGAGCATCTAACAAAATGGCAGCAGTAACTGATAGTCTATAGTGATATAAGATTTATTTCCTTTACCCTATACAGAACAGCAAGGGACAGGTCCCAGCGGATGTGGTTCCTGACCCCATGGATATGGGCCTAGACAAAGCCGAATCTGCCATGATTGCCAAGGAGCTGAAGCAGCTGCTGTTGGACTCGGTGCCCTTAACTTGTAACCTACCCAAGGTCACACTGCCCAACTACGACAACATACCTGGTAATCTGATGCTGGCGTCTATAGGACTGAAGCTGGGTGACCGAGTGCTGCTCGATGCAGAGAAGGTAACGGCTAAGCTTTCTATAATGAATCAATGAAGTTTGCTCTTTGCTAAAATGGGATCATTTGAAGCATAGTTAGAGCTGTTTTGTTACTGTGGAAAAGCTAAGTTACCAAATGCTAGGACTGCTGATTGTGCTTTTCCAAAGCTGAAAAAAGCTGGTTTTGGCCACTTTGAAAACTACCTGTTATGTGGACTCTCCTTACTTGTACAAAACAACCCTGCTAGAGGTCTTCTACCCCAAGAGATGACAAAAGCAAAGCTGTTATCATTGCACTGTTCTTAATAGACATAATAATGACCGCTTTATTTATACCTCGATTCTTGGCAGGCTGGCACACTGCGCTTTTGTGGCACCACTGAATTTGCCAGTGGTCAGTGGGTGGGAGTCGAGCTGGACGAGCCAGAGGGAAAGAATGATGGTAGTGTGGGGGGCATTCACTATTTTATCTGTCCCCCCAAACATGGTGAGTGCTTTAATTTTCTGTAATATATATCTTACATTGCATTAGTATATGAAGATGTGTTTGGGTTCATTACCTCCAGACAAAAAAAATGTTTTCCTTAGTTTTGGTTACTGTGAAGAAACGTTTCATTTCCTGTCAGATTAATTTTTTCTCTCTGTGGCTACATTGGAGAGGAATTCCCCTCGTATCCAGTCCCTGTGAGGCCCATACAAGTTATTAGAGATGCGGGTGTTACCTGGACAGGAGCACGCAAATAGCAATAGTTCTTCTAACCCTTCCTCGCTCTACTAAAAGGGTATTTTTGGATTTGTCAGCATCCCTGTTTGAGACATTTGTAATCACTGTATTGGAAGTGAGGAGGAATCTCCCCAATAGGGACAAAGTCAATAAAAGCCTAGCAGAGGCTCTATCCAAAACTAAATAAAAATAAAGTTATCACTTTTTTAACAAAACACAAAACAATATAGTTAAAACAGTAACTCATACCAGCCAATCATGATTCAACATTCCTGTATCCCACTACAGTAAACTATTACATTTTAAAAATGAATAATTTAAATAATATTTGTGGTCAGGGTGTTATAACAAATTAACATGCAGTGTACCTCTGTAATACTGGCACATTTCCCCTTCATTTGTCTCTTTTAAAACAGAAAAATACCTGTTGATCCTTCTGGAAATCCACTGACCTCCTAACTTTTCTAAGGCTTGGTTTACACTTTTGCATTGTGGAAACCCACCCGGTAATGCCAATGCATGTGTGCTGCAGTATTCCACAGACAATGGTGAAGCACCACCATGTGTTGGGTGCGCTGCTTTCCAAAAAAAGTGTTCCTCTTTTGATGTTGCAGCTCGTTCATGGGCTGCCCTAACACAATGCCCGTTAAAGCGCGAAGTAATGCACTTCAACACACTTTGTGTAACGCACTGCAAACGTTTGAGCCCAGCCAAAGTGAAATACCAACTTCGCTGCTGCTGCACTGAAATCCCAATTGGTGTTGTCATTTCTCCCCAATGGACTACAGAACACCTTCCAATCAGGTGCAGGATGGCCACATATTTGGCAAGACGTACCATTTGACTTTCAGCTTTTTGCACCGTGTTAAATAATCCTGCTTGCCACAACATCGCTGTTTATGTTGAAAGCTACTAAAAAACGTATTGAAGCCCCTTTGGTAAAAACCTATTATTGCAGGAAAGGAAATATGTTCCTCTATTTTTAGGATGATCCCTTATTTCTGCTTGTATGCCTATATTCTTTCATCCTGTAGGTGTCACTGTTTCCAATATTACTGCAAACTGTAAGACAGATTTATATGGGTTCTAAAGTCCCTGCTTTTCCTCTCCTGTTATAATACAATCAAAGCTTACTAGAAAAAAATCCCTTTTATGTAGTGAGCGCTGCCTTCTGTCTGCCCATCACTTTCCCCAACTTCCTGGATTCCCAGTGTGCTTTGCATCTCTTCCCCCGCTGCTTGATGTGATGCAATCTCCATTTCTCAAGACTACATTTCCCACCATGCATTGCTTCTAGCAAGCAATGATAATGCTACATTGGTTAGACGTTGAGTTGTAGTTCAGAAGGCAAGGTCTGTGAGAGTGGTGACACTAAGAAAGTGCATATTCACAGGGCTGAGTGAAACTGTGTCAGTGCATTGAGGAAGTACATCCAGTGGGTATCTTTACAAACTTCTAGATTGATATGGTTATAAGAAGTGGGATAGAAATTATGGAAATGCAATATAGAAATACAGATATATTTTGAGTTTTTGACCATAGATGCACTTTAACTTCTTCAGGACCGGAGCAATTTAAAAAAAAAAACTTTTGCACACAAACTTTAAAATCTAAATTTTTGGCTAGAAATTTGTGTTAAAAACCCCCAAACAATTATACATTTTTAAATGCAGAAACCCCGAAGAATTATTATTATTATAATACAGGATTTTTAGTATATAGCACCAACAGGAAGACATTACAGTTACAATACAATTTCAATACAGAAGGGTTAGGAAGGCTCTGCTTGTGAGAGCTTACTAAAATGCTTGTTACAATTTTTATTGTCGCACAATATTTGCGCAAATGTTTATCAAATGGATATTTTTAGGAAACAATGCAGAAAAAGGAACTGTAGTGCACACAAACCCAATATAATATCCACATATTGGGGAAAACTGCCCATAGGTGACCTTTTAAAAGCCTTTACCACTCATCAATTTAGAGTTGACAGTGATAGATGGCCATAGAATTATTGCTCTCACTCCAACATTCCCGTTGATGTGTAACATGTGTGGTGCAAGTGTTTTTTTCTCATGTAGCAATACAGCACCAAACACATTACATATGTATAATGTGTATCCCATTACCTGCAGCTGCTGCTTCTTGTAAAGTATTTATTTCCTCTGCTCCTCAGCTCCATCTAGTGGACATAATGCAGTATTACATCACATGCAATTTGCCATGAAAAGAAAATATACTAAGAACATTTGTTTTTGCCTCTATTCGAACAGAACGAACGTTCACAGATATTAACAGTGTGAAAGGCTCTGCGAATTGTTTACAAATAGGCCCCATTGTGTCTTCTTAGACTTAAGACTTATTAAGACCAAGAAAACATTTTTTTGATATATAATGTGTTTGTATTATTGGCAAGAGGATATTTTTTTATTCCTTTTTTCATGGTCACTTCATAACAACACTTGATTTTATTTCTAGGACTATTTTCTTCTGTGTCCAAGGTCAGTAAAGCCCCTGAGCAGCCTCCGTCCTCTGTCACCTCCACACCAAAGACTCCTCGTATGGACTTCTCCAGGGTCACAGGCAAGGGGAGGAAGGAGAAAAAATGTACGTACGCTTTCCATTGAAGCTTGAACCAGGCAAACTTCGCCTCTTTTGCTCTGGACACAATTCATTTGGGGTGGCTTTGGTAAAACGGAAGTTGATGGTTCCCTGTTTGTCTTTTTCATGGTCTCTCGCAGCAATAAAGAAGAAGTCCATCAGTGTGGGCAGTCTAGACAAAGAGGGACTGAACATCGACTTGGGGGACCAAGTACTTGTGGCTGGACAGAAACAGGGAGTGGTGCGCTTCTATGGGAAGACAGATTTTGCTCCAGGTAACAGGATGGGAAGAATGGGTGGATATGTATGTATGTATATATATATATAGTATATGAGTAGTATAATACTACACTACACTACATACTACCAGAATACTGGTAGCGCTAGTCTTACTTTCTCTCCCCGCTGTTTGAGAACACCTTAATTTTTCTTCTCATCTGCCTTGGATATTAACAGACACTCTCGGGCATCTTTGGATATTGAATTATCAGATACGAATACCTCTCCTATGTTTGTCTCCCTGGAATCCAGTTGATGGAGTGGATTCAACTACGCCTGTGGTCTAACATTCTACGCCATATATCTTTAAGTGATCTGTGGTCTCCATATTAATCATGGACAATGGTGTAGGATATGAAGCTACATAGAACCACAGATTCATGCAATTTGAATTTATTTACCATGGCATTGATCTGTGCAGTTCCTTGCAGTCTCCCATGTGATACACATATACTGCTGCATGGTATTTGATATGCTTCCCAATACTGTTTGAGAAAGCAGACTGGTGTCTGGGAAATGCATTACATTACCTCCATAAATGATCATCAGGCTAATGGGTCTGTATAGTAAAGGGGCAAAGGGTAGACGAATGGGTGCATACTTTGTGCCACGCTACCATATTCTAATATATTCCGTGGGAGTCTATATGTTTTTTATTCTCTTTCATTTTGATTTTGCCTAATAAAATGAGTTTCAATGGATGCAAAAATGTTTCTGATATCTTATGCCACACCTTAACTCTCCTATTTCCCAATGGTTCTTTACTTCTACATGCGGTGTCCTGATTTATTGTAGGTATATCATGTCGTACTGCTATATAGTGTGAAAAAAACAAACTTATCTTCTTTTTTCTACTACAGGATACTGGTTTGGAGTCGAGCTGGAAAAGTCTTCAGGGAAACATGACGGCTCAGTATTTGGTGTTCGGTATTTTACCTGCCCCCCAAAATATGGAGTCTTCGCTCCGCCCTCCAGAGTTCAGCGGTAAGTTTGGCTGCATGTTTTAGCGTAGCGTTATTCTATTGTGTAGTTATATATATTTCAAAGATTTGTATATGTAATTTTACCGATTATTTTATACTAAGGGAGTTTTAGGTTTATAGAAACATCTTAAGCAGATCTATACTGTAAGGGTGCATCCTAATGTCATTAAATCTGATTAGCTGCGTTTATGAAAGTAATATTATCAGGTCTGTTTTATGTTTAAAAATGCTTCTAGTTACAGTTTTTAATTGTGCATGTACAGTATGTGGGGGCAGGCCTACTTTCCCATTATAATCTATGACTCCTATCTAATAGTGCTGCATTTTCTCCCAGTGTTAGTCCAGCAATCCATTTAGTCTGGTATATAAAGCAGCTCATCAGACAAGAAAATCATAGCTACATATATTTATATCTCATACATACATATATATATATATATATCTATATATCACACTATTCTCTTTATATATTTTAAGTGCAAAATATCTTTAATTAATGTCACAAAAGTTACAAATAAACATTGTCCTGGTGACCATTTTGACAGAGAGTGATGGGAAATCCCGAATTTTATAGTTGTCCCAAACACAGGGGGAACAGAAAAAAATGGGAGGTAAGCGTTACCACCAAGAGGTGACCTGTCAGCAAAATGTGGGTCCACGTGGAGTGTGGACCACATGGGTTGGTTGATAGGGGCTGTGAAAAGTGAGATGTGTGGTTGATAGGGGCTGTGAAAAGTGAGATGCATCCATATCCACATGTTCCCACCCTCGTAAAGCGCGGTATTATGGGACAACTCTCCTAACTTTCCAGTGTGTGTGTGTGTATGTGTGTGTGTTATATACTGTATTATGTTATCTTATCTGCTTTTATGAATTAAAATCAGACTAGCCTTAGCTGCATTGCTGCAAATTACCTGTGGTTTACATTGCTCTATAGCTCAAGCTCCAATCTGCACACAACTTAATGATCAGAGGAGTGTCCTCCTAGTCCGCTCCGTTCAGACTGTGCATACAAAGTTTCAGTTGTAGAGAGGCAGTCTGAAAGCAAACAACTTCAGCAGCCTTATTGAAAAAACAAAAACGCTTTATAAATACACTGCCTAGTTGAGGACCTCTAAAGCTCTGCTCATTCCAGGCATCCGAATTCACGAGGGCTGCTCTAAATACAAGCATTATAAAGCATGTGCTCATTGCGAGAAAACATTTGTTACACTTCATATAACACATGGAGGGGAATTTATCAAAACTGGAGGGACACAATTTGGAGCAGTTGTGCACGGCAACCAATCAACTTTTTTTTTTCATTTTCAAATTCTTACTGAGCAAACTGAAGAGAGAAGCTGATTGGTTGCCATAGGCATCTGCTCCAGATTTTGTCTGCTCCAGTTTTGATAAATTCCCCTCATGGCATCACCAGCATGACTTTAAGGTTTGTTGAGTACATCACTCTGATTTTGTATGTTCCTATTCCATTCCAGGATCGGTGGCCCAAAGGAACCACAAGCAGACAATAACGCAGTGAAAAAAGTGCATCAAGTAACTAGTAGGTATACATTTTTTGAGTCATTAGCAGTGCTGTTTGTAGCGTAAATGTGTGGAAGGAGAAAACAGGGAACCAGACAGAATAAGACAATTAGTTTTGGGGGTTTTTTTAACAATCCTTTTCGATTAAAATATTGTCTCAGATGGTCATCAATCATCATACAAATACCTGTAATAAATAAATAATAAATCAATTATGGCCAGAAGATATCGCTAAGATATGAAGAAAAGGTGGAGAATAAGAGTAATGCCGAATGGAGGATGACAGAATAAAGAACATATCTGTGTTCATTGGGAAACAGTGTCTCTGCACAGCAGCAGAATATATGTGTATAGTGAACAGAAGGCATGCATTACTATATGTTGCACGAACGCATATTTCCATGTATTTTCAGACTTGCATTTCTGGAAGACTACACTCAATGCATTTAAATGGCTGAATGTGGATAAACACCACAATTCTGCATGCAGAACTTTTATCCAATGCCCACCAACACTAGTGGGAATGAGTTCTATTGAAAAAAAGTTTTTTTCCAGTAGGACTAGTATGAAATGAGGGCATGTTGGGCAAAGCAAAGGCTTGACTGCTATACTTGGAGCTTACACAGGGATGAGGCAGGGCCGGGTGCCTGAACAACCAATCATCAAGTATCAATGCTGTTAGGGTGGAATGGGAGTAAGTCATATCGTGTATCCAAAAATACAGAGTATTTCACTTCATTCCCCACAGTGAAATGAGGTGAAGGGGAAGCAAAGGGGAGATAAGTGTATTTTGCAGGGTAAGGCAGCAGTTAAGTAAATCTGTTGCTCTATCTGCCATGGGCAAAGCACAGATTTAGGTAAAATTTTAAGATAAAGTGAACATGAGCCCAGAATATGCACAATTAAGTATTTACATATTCTGAACAAGCCGTAAAAAATACTTTAACACAAACCCTCATTCACCTCTGTAGCAATAGGCATTGTGATGAAATACAATTCCACATTTTATTTGAGTCATGAAAATGTACATATGTATACATCATCACTGCACCTCTACATTACCACAATCAGTGGCGGAACAATCACCATGGCGACCCAAGCGATCCTATGGGGCCCGGGGCACAGGGGGGCCCGGCCAGGACATCCTACTGATGCTGTGCGGGTCGCCTGGGTCGCTATGGCATCTCAGGCTGGTGGCTATCACTGGCGACTGTGAGGAGGAACACGCCGCTGTTCAGATCACTGACAACCTGTCCTCCTCACAGCTGCTGCTGAGCCAGTGACAGCCAGCAGCTGTGGAGGAGGAGACTGGGCCCGGTGTCGGCAGTGAAGGAGAGGGTGGGGCCCAGCAACGGAGGAGGCGGAGAGCTATCTGGGCTGACAGGTAAGAGGGTTTGACCAGCCTACCTGAGACCCTGCAGAGCCCACCATAGAGGGTCTATGGTGGGCTCTGCAGGGTCACTCTCAGGTGGGTTGTTTGGGAAATCAGGTGGGCGTAACTAGAAATCACAGGTCCCGATACAAAGTTTTGCTATGGGGCCCTGTGATTTTTAGTTACGCCTCTGACCACAATAAATGCGAATCACTTACAGGGGTGAAAATGTACTTTAAGTTTGGCTAATCCTACCCTTCAAGGATCACATGGCCAAAACCCTATACTTTTGGCCATGTGCCAGCACTTGGTGAAGCCTGCAGCAGCATTTTACCCAGAAAATGTAACTATTGAAATGTAACTAATGTCACTTGATAGGGGCTCCCACGCTTTGCACATTGTTGTGTGCTGTACTAACGCGTGTTATGGCAAATATTATATTATTATAAGACATATTAAACATTTATATTGTATGAAAATATCCCATTATGTGTGTTCTTGCATAATAGAAAGTAGTATGTACCGTTAATTTATTTAAGAAGAAATATTTGTTGTTGCATGCAGTGTCACAGCCAAAGCGTAACTTCAACACAGTGCGGACACCGAAAGAGATCGCATCAGAAAACTCTATCTCCAGGTATTACTGCTGTCATTATGGGTTCACCTATAGATACCTGTGCATGCTTTAAGAGGAAGCTATGTATAAACCCACAAAGACGGGTAATGTGACCAGGGCTGGATTTCCCACAAGGCCAACCAAGGCCCGGCCTTGGGGCAGCAGGGGTGTGGAATTCCTATCTCCCGATGCCTGGGACATGCAGCTCCGGGAGTCGGGTGAGTAGTTGTTTTCCACATTTAGCCCTGCTTTGGGCAAGCAGAGCTAAATCTACAGCGGGGAAGCCACCCAGTGGCGGAACTACCAGGGTCGCAGAGGTCGCGACCGGGGACCAGTGATCTTGGCGATGTTGTCGAGATCACTTGTATGCAGCCTGCAGGTCTGCTATTCTCCATGGAGGGGGGAGGGGGGGGTTGGCGGCTAGGGGGGCGCATTGAGGAACCTGGCCTTGTGGCAGCAGAGAAAGTAAATCCGGTCCTGAATGTGACTCTAATAAGGGTGTTGTAGCTTGGGTACAAATGATGACTACATACTCAACAAAAGGCTTCCTATATATGGACATTAATACTTTAGGTTCCTTGCATACATTGACTTTCTAGGACATGTATATACCAGAGCTAGCCAAAGACATTAGAGAACAGTCAAACATGCACACACAATGAAATTAACACAAATTGCATACACAAAGGCTAACTTCAGATTAATTTGCAGCCAAAAGGTTTATTGAAAAATATAGGCAGCTTATTTAAAATGCAAATCTTCACTTTTCCTAGAAAAGTCAACTTTTTCTCCACCCTTTCCACCTCTAAAGACTCCCCTTTGCTAATTTAGTAGAATGGGTGGGCTCATTGAAAAACAGGGAGGTTAGGGAGGCGGTAGGAGGCATCTTTAGATTTATTTGTTTGTCCTTTCTAGTTACAGAGATATATTGAAGGAAGAACTACCGTAACAATGTGTTGTGTTTATCTGTATAGAAATGTATCTTCCATTTACTCTTCTAAACAGCAGATGGAAGAGGAAAGGAAAATTTGATTGACTGCTAGAGGCAACACACACTAGGACAATTCTCTTCACAGACACAAGCATAGACAATTCTCTCCATAGAAACATAACTGGACAATTCTCTCCATAGGGACATATGCAGACAATTCTCTCCATAGGGACGTATGGGACAATTCTCTCCATAGGGACATAGGCAGACAATTCTCTCCATGGGGACGTATGGGACAATTGTCTCCATAGGGACATAGGTGGACAATTCTCTCCATAGGGACGTATGGGACAATTCTCTTCATAGGGACATAGGCAGACAATTCTCTCCATAGGGACGTATGGGACAATTCTCTCCCTAGGGACATAGGTGGACAATTCTCTCCATAGGGACGTATGGGACAATTGTCTCCATAGGGACATAGGCAGACAATTCTCTCCATAGGGACGTATGGGACAATTGTCTCCATAGGGACATAGGTGGACAATTCTCTCCATAGGGACGTATGGGACAATTCTCTTCATAGGGACATAGGCAGACAATTCTCTCCATAGGGACGTATGGGACAATTCTCTCCATAGGGACATAGGCAGACAATTCTCTCCATAGGGACGTATGGGACAATTCTCTCCCTAGGGACATAGGTGGACAATTCTCTCCATAGGGACGTATGGGACAATTCTCTTCATAGGGACATAGGTGGACAATTCTCTCCATAGGGACGTTTGTTACAATTCTCTCCATAGGGACGTATGGGACAATTCTCTCCATAGGGACATAGGTGGACAATTCTCTACATAGGGAGATAGGTGGACAGTTCTCTCTATATACGCATAGATGAACAATTCTTTTGATAGACACACAGATGGGCAATTCTCCCCATAGACACATACAGTAGATTCACAATGCCGTCTAAGGTGACCTCGCTTTATTTCCTTCTGTCTCTGACCTAAGCTCACTGTCCTTTCTTTTCTTTCTCAGGTTGCTGTTCTGCTGCTGGTTTCCCTGGCTGCTGCGTGCTGAGATGCAATCCTAACCTTGTTTCCTGCTAGTCCAGCATCCTATCACCTGGAGCCACAGACTGCCGCCTCCCTCTGTCTGTGTCTGCATCCCCCGACTCCCCCAGTGCCTTGTCTAATGTTCCTCTGATTAAGGGGCCCCTCTGTGTGTCACTGTCCCATTCAGTGCAGGATAAATCGAGGAGTGGGGGGTCAGGACAATCCGGCGTCATTCTGCTGAAGGTTCACTTGCTTCCGTCTTCTACAGAACCTTCTACCGAAAGACTGAATCAGCAGGAACCTCCAGCACTGCCCGAGCTTGCCCCAGTTGCCATTTATTCTATGTTTATAGGGATGACATGATACAAATACTGGGATACTGCTGACTTAAAGACCTCTAGCTATCAAGGCAAAAAGCAAAGTTTAGTACTCCACAACAACCAATTGCCAATGTCCTGACTGCTCTAAACTGCAGTATGCGAAAATCTGATTGGTTGCTGCAGGGTATTGCACCTCATTGCTCTTTGTGGTATAAACGTATGCATCCATATCCCTTATTACCACTTTCACCAGCCGCTAATTGGTATTACCAACTCATTACCAAACCATAATTAATCAATAAACTATAGCCCCATATAAACCATAAGTGCATCATACCCTAAACCAGGGGCAGTCAAACTTCGGCCCTCCAGCTGTTGTGAAACTGCAAGGATTTGGAGTTTAACATCAGCTGGAGGGCCAAAGTTTGGCTACCCTTATCTTAAACCAACTTAGCTTGGAATATATCTATATATAAATACTGTAATTCTCTTTGCTCCAAAAGATGAGGACATGTCTGTTCTAGTTTAACGCCAATCTTTATGAAAATCCATACGCAGCCTTGCAAATCAGACTGTCGTCATGGAAATGATCAACCACATGAACAGTGTGCTTGGTGGAACTATAATGTAAGAATAAGCTAAGAATTAGTGACCTGTCTTAGGTTCATTGCTTGTATTTGTACATATCCCTGTATAGAAAGAAACACAGTCTATCCCTGGACTGTGATGTGTCAAATACCTGTATGTGGCCCACTGTCTCTATCATCCTGGCAAGTCATGTCTTTGATATGTCGGTCTCTCTCATCCCATCCCTATCATCCAATGCTTTTCCTGTGAAGCCTCTAACACCTTTTCCTTGACCCATGGTTTTTTTGTCATCCCGTCTTTAGTTTGTGATGTCTATATTATCCTCTCTTGATCTCTATCATTCTATATCTGGTCTGTGTTGTGTCTAGCATTCTGTCCCTGGTCATTGACATCTTTTTCGCTGTGCTACTGGTCTCCATTATCCTATCTGTGGTCTGCTGGACCTTTCAAATTCCCATTTTGTCATCTTATCGCTGGTATCCGATGTCTGCATCACCTTGTCCTTGGTTGGTTGTGACTTTCATTCTCTTTCTGGTGTGCCATTTCTCCATCATCCTGCCTTCAATCTGTTCTGTATTGTCTCTAGCACCTTGTCTCTGGTCTACTGTCTCCGTTATCTTGCATTTGATCTGTTGTATCCATAATTTGTCCTTGGTCTGTTATCTCTTTCATCCTGTCCCCAGTCTGTTGTCTCTATCATCTGGTGTCAGATATTTTGTGTTTCATCTGGTATCTCTATAGCACTGTCTTTGGTCTATGATGTCTCCATGATCTTATCCCAGTTCTCTGTGGTGTCAGTTATTTTGTCTTTCATCTGATATCTCTATGACGCAGTCTTTGGTCTATGATGTCTCCATTATCATATCCCTTGTCTGCAACGTTTCAGCATCTTTCCCTTGGACTCTAAAGCCTTCATCACCCTGGTTTGTTGTCACTATCATCTTACACATAGTCTGTCATGTCATCATCACCTTGTCTTTGATCTGTTGTACCATGCGGTTTCTGTTCTTCATTGTCTCTATTATCTTGTCTTCTGATGTCTCTATCTTTACTACTGGTATGTATTGTCTCCATCTATCTGTCCGAAGCCTTCTATGTCTCTAACACCTTGCCCCTGGTAATGTCTCTGCCGACCTGTTTCTAGTCTTTCCCCTTCTCTGTCAATCTGTCTTTGATCTATGGTCTCTATTATTCTCCCTCCTTGACATCTCTATCATCCTCTCAGAGCTTTGTCCGAAGATAGAGTAAGAACATGTCTTGTTGCACACAGCAACCATATTCCCTCCTTTCATACTAAAATACTGCACTGGAAACATGAAAAGGGAACATCATCTTGGTTGCTCTGGCTACAAGAACACTTATGTTTTGGGCCTTTTATACATAGGGGCCATTAATCCCTGACATCTTGTCTCCTTAATATTTTTAAAACAATCATTCTTCCAGTCTTCAGCCCAGCAGCAATAACCTGGCCACCCCATGTCCTGAATCCTCTGACAAAACTGCTCTGTGACCACTTAAAGAGAGCCTGTCTATCCTACCTTGGATTATCTGATCACTGCATGCAGCCCCCTCCTCTGTACATAGCATGGGGTACTCTGTGTGCTGTGAGTAATGACTGTCTGTACATTGTGCTAAGTATTAGCTAGCACGCCATTCAGAATGTAGGGAGGACCATACACAGTGTAAAGAGTCTGCACAGCATCTATATAGACACACATCTTAATCCCATATGAAATATAAGGACTGACGTGGAATACACAGTATATAGACAGTAGCAGTGATCTGTATTACTATATATATATTGATAAAGTGACTACCTGTATACAGATAAACAGTTGAGTATATTTTGTGGAGGTGTAGAAGATGCTTTATGCGGATGGGACTTATTATATGACCCCCCTGGGGAGGGGGGAGGGATTGTCACTAAATATGTCATTTAGTGGACCCCACATTTTTCCCTTGGAATGTGTTCTGGGGCCCCTTTCTGTATCCCTGCGTAAAATCTTGTGATCTGCCTGTAACTTGTGGTCTTACTAACCCTGTATCCGGGACAAATGGATGTACATCAAATAAAATGATTTATCTACTCTACTTTCTGTGGCTAGTTTTTCCTTCATCTAATCATGGGGAGTGTTGTTAAAGTGTATGTGAACCGCAACAATTAAAGTAACACTAAACTCAGGAATTAAATCTTAAAAATACATTGAAGTACCTTAAATATTAACAAAAATTTATCTTATTTGTGTATCACTCGGCTGTAGATCCTCAAATCATCTCTTAATTGTTGCTCACACTGTCCTTCCTTCTGGAGGGTAAATACTTGTGTTCCCCATGGTCTCTGTGCTGTGTGTGTTGTAAAGTAGTCACCGCTCCAAGCTCACTCCCGTGATGGACTACAGTCTCAATACAAATTAGTAAACTAAACGTGAGATTGTAGTCCAGCACAGGAGGGAGCTTGGAGCAGTGGCTACTTTACAACACACACAGCACAGAGACCATGGGGAACACAAGTATTTACCCTCCAGAAGGAAGGACAGTGTCAGCAACAATTAAGAGATGATTTGAGGATCTACAGCCGAGTGATACACAAATAAGATAAATTTTTGTTAATATTTAAGGTACTTGAATGCATTTTAAGGTTTATCCAAATTGTTTTGTGGTTTCAGGGAAACTCCATTCCTCCATATATTTGCGCGAACTGAAAGCACAAAAATGAAATTCACATTAAAATATACAATAACAATTTGATCCAGAGGATTTCCTCTCAGCGCTTTATTTCTGCTGCTAGATATCTTCAGTTTGATGGCCAGCATCATTTAACCAACTTCATCCAAGCCCTGGTTGTCCCAGGTCAGAAGAACTGAACATCTGAATGAGTCAGAAGAGTAATGCACCCCTCTCCCTACCTCGTGTGTTTCTATGGGCCATACAGAGTTTCAGCCAGGGAGAGTCAGAAGGTAAACTGCTTATGCTGTGCTCCTATTTAGAAAGCTCACAATGCTCTGGGAATCCTGTGTCATAGGTGGACTACAGCTTAGCAACATGATGTCTCTGGAAATACCATTCTCCCTTTACTGACTCAACAGTGCAGTGAAATATCACTCCCTCCTATCCAAAACTCAACAGTCTACCTGCAAATATCACCGTTCCCCACTCTTCCGCAGCAGATGGTCTATGGGGCATAGCACTTCCCACATATATGACATAGCAGTGCAGTGTTACTTGAAATATCGCTTTCACCTGTCCCCCACTCAGCGCTAGGGTTGCCACCCATCCAGTTTTGAGGCCAGACAGTCCAGTTTTTAGAACTGTAATATGGTCCTTTTTCTAACATAGCGGCCAGATAACCACACACCCTGCATTAATTCTTGTTCCCCATAGCAGGGACATGTATGTCTAGTATTCTGTAAGTCTATGCAGGAAGGAGGAGCTTCTATTAGGGTTGGGTGCACCACCTGCCTGCCCCGGTCCCCATAGCAGGGTGTGTGCACCTCTAATAAGTGGGCACACACGTCACTATCAGTGGCTCCTCCTCCTTCCTGCTTGGAGTTAAAGGATGCCGATCTGTGTCTCTTGTAGGTAGTTTGGCTGCCATGCCCCTGTCCAGCCCTGCTGGGGTGACTGACAGTGGCTCCCCAATCAACCAACAGAGCATGGCTGGGCAGGGGTGCAAGGTGGCTAAACTGACTAGATACAGGCACACAGGCGCGGCATCCGGTACCTCCAAAGAGGGTGAACAGCTATGCAAACTGACTCATATATATTCAATAATAATTTTACAGAATACACTTAATAAGCCTTTGCTGTTTGGAAGAGCTCAGGGAGCCGCCACTATCTCACACCCTGAGACATGTCAAATAGGGCAGGGCTCAAAATTTCCACTCGTCTGCTCGCATTTGGTGAGTAAAAATAAAGTGAGGGGCGAGTGGAAATTTGGGTCTCCAAGTACCGGACCGCAGGCCAACTCCGGCCCTCGAGCGGTACTATGTGGCCCGCAGCCAGCTGACATGTCAGACACACGGTCCCAGACCGCGTACCTGACTTTCGGGAGCAGCTCCACGGTCTGCATCTGTGTCGGATGCAGACTGGAGAGCAGCTCCGGCTTCCTTCGCCCGGAGCTCTGACAGTTCTGAGCTCCGGGCGAAAGAAAGGATGGATCGATCCCTGGTTATCTGGGGGTGACTAGTGAGGTCTGCTGCAGACCTCACTAATCACCCCCAGATAACCAGGGATCGATCCTGCTCACAGCCTCCTCCCTGCAAAGACGTGAACAGGTGAGGG
>NW_017306348.1:2507584-2509752 GCF_000935625.1 Nanorana parkeri | reverse complement strand
GTGTTGGGGTGGGTTGACGTTGAGAAGTGTATTACTGGCCCGTGCCAAAAATCGTACGATTTTCGACAGGTTTTCCAGCATGCTTGGAAGACGAAAGTCGTAGGAACGCACAGTAGAAGCGGTCGCACGCTGCCCATACACCTGCCGATTATCGTACAATCGTGGGATCACCCGTACGATAATCGGCAGGTGTATGGACACCTTTAGTGTATGTGTATATTAGGCCCCATTCACACCTACAGTATGTTTCAGGTGTGATTAGAGATTCCTGTGTAAGGAACTTGCGTTTTCCTGCAGTAGTAATCCCTAATCTGCCGTTTACCAGCGGCAACTATCATAAGATTATTTAAGAGGGTGTGTTTAGGGGCGGAATTAAGGCCGTGGCAGGGTTAGGTGGGGCAACTGGTGGCTAGTAGCTCAGGACTTGAAATTTTGAGCCCTGAAATAGTGTGTTACCCATCGGAATCTGCGGTTCCTCCCACCAACCCCAATGTTACTACATAACATAGTATTGAGCCATCGGCCAGTGGGAGGAACTACGACACCCAGCATAAGTCACGCTATTCCTCATACCTGGAACTGTTGGATAGCAGCAGCACCTGGAGCTCTTCCAGCTTCTTCTTTTACAGGCTGGCACAATTTCTTTCCTTCTTTAACCACCTCCCGTCCATGGCTGTTCCTGAAAGTATATTACATCACTTCCGCATTCATTGTCACTCTCCGGTTACAGATGCCGGAGAGAAGCGGATGAAGCAGATATCTGCTTCATCAGCTTCTCTGGGGGTCCCTAGTTGACATTAGGGGTCTTATAGACCCCTGATGTCTCCATACAGAGGACCTGTCATGTGAATTGGCTATCACATATCCAACCAGCTTTCTCAATTCAGAATGACTTGTACAAAAAAATAATCTGAGAATAAATATGGTGAATGTTGCTCCAATCCACATAATCTGTTAGCAGCAACCATTCCCAGAGAATGTTTTGTACAAGTCATTCTGAATTGAGAAAGCTGGTTGGATGACCAGTGAAACGTCTTCAAGAAAAATACAGCAAGTCCAGTTGCCTTGACTTATTTTTTACAGATATACCATGACCTGGATGAATGAGAACCTTCACAGATGTATTGACCATGTATTGTTTGTAAGTCAAATGCATTTTTTAATATCTTGCAATACCGCGTTGTGGCCACTAGATGGAGCTGAGTATGTATGTATTTCCTATGCTCCTCAGCTCCATCTAGTGGCCATACTGTGGTATCACAAGAGCATTGTTATTATTATCATTGCTATAATACAGGATTTTTGTAGCACCAACAGTATTTGCAGTGTTTTTAAATATAAAGAAGGGCAGTACAGTTACAATGCTATTAAAGACATTTGTTGGGAGGAATAGAACAGGATGGTAAAAGGAAATAGAGCATAACACAGCCTTCTCATCATTCTACAAATCACAGATAATAACATTCTCTAACCTCTCCTATTGTATTATATATAGCTAGTGTGTGATCCAAGGTTTAGCACGGCAGTAAAGCAATTCATGATACAAAGGAAGCCAAGTAACAATGTACAATGGGCGGGAATGGCAGGAATACATGAGATCTGTGAGATGCAAATCAGCTACCAGCTCTAATTCTGCCAGTAAACACCCCCTCTCCTCTGTTGTAATGCTTATTGACTGCTCCACGTACCGCACGTGCACCGCATACACAGACGCGTCATACCAAGCCCCGCCTCCTACGCTCGCTAACTGGCTGAGCTGCAGGCTCCTCCCCTGCTCTGATTGGCATAGTTGCCTGACATTCACGCAGCCTCCAGGTCCCAGAAGTGAAAATCTACTTCCGGGCCGGGGATGCCGGTGATCGATCGAAAGTTCGATCGAGTCTTCCTTACAACTACGAGGTTTGCACACAAAACTTCTTCTGCACGAGCGCCATCCGCGGCATTGCCCTATACACATGCACCACAGCAATAAAGTAATAAAATGTCGACAGATCACCGGGAGAGGTAGTTGCCTGTCTGCGTGTGTGTATAGTGACAGGCTGAGTGTGAATGGAGATGGTTCATAGGGGAGATGTATACAGGGAGAGGCCGTGTTTATGTGTCATGGGGGTGGATTTAAAACAAAACAAGATACATAGCAGGCATGACCTCCAGGGACAGTCCCAGGA
>NW_017306348.1:2506564-2507543 GCF_000935625.1 Nanorana parkeri | reverse complement strand
CTGTTCACCTTGCAATGTAAATGTTCTCTTAACTTAGTACATAAGGCGAGGCTGTGTTCATTTCAGCCAATCGGGTGCAAGCAAAATCCTGTTTTTTTATTGCCCTGTACCTGATGGGGTGTTGAGAATAAACAGATTCTCCTTATTTACTAAGTTGGGTGAACATTTACTTTGCTGCTCTTTTAGTAAATCAGCCCCTGTGGGTGTAATGCTGGCGGTATACACAGCAGATATAACAATAGAACGTAGATTTGATCATTTCAGCTAAACTTTGCTGAACAATGATTGTTTATCCCGGCACAGATTAGATTGATCGGTTGGATCTTCTGCCAGGGACAATCTATATTTCCTGTTTGGTAAATGTGATCATTTGATGATCGCAGTCACCTATTTATTGCAATTTATGGCCAATGCAATGGCTTGGTGGTTACCAGTTTTACCTTGCAGCAACAGGGTCCTCTGTTACAAACCAGGTCAGGACATTATCTGCATGGAGTTTGCATGTTCTCCCGGTGCTTGTGTGTGGTTGAACACTCCCATCGTGGGACGGAGGATCAGGTGAGTATATCTGCTTTATTCGGGCCCCTGGGGGAAAAAACAGCAGTTAGCCCTTGCAGTGCCGGGGTATGCCCACTGCAAGGCTTTCACTTTGTACATTCCTGGAGTTCTTAACATTTGGGTTTTATGTCGGAATTCCCGATTCTAATCCTTTCTGTGATCTGAAATCTTGTAGAAGCTAAGAAGATGCAATCCACTCTCACAGCAGCCGATCTGGAGACGCACCTCGTAAGCCAGGTACGTCAAACACACGTTATTACAAAATAAAGTTAAACAAATGTAACCCCCTTTTAGTGCGATTCTGACTCTAGTTCTCCCGCAACTTTTTCTGGCAGGTGCCAAATTACAGTAATTGTGTGGCCTGCATGCATAGTGAGGCGACTTTGTGTGCGTCTGCTGTAGACTTCCCCGATAGATTGAG
>NW_017306348.1:2489930-2506553 GCF_000935625.1 Nanorana parkeri | reverse complement strand
GAACTCCATAGGTGTTTTTCTGTAATTGCACTGGAGGTTATATTAATCTTTTAGAAGTGCTGTGAGACCTCATTTTGTAATTTGTATGGTAAATAGCCCTTTTGAGTGAGTGTCTCTTTTTACTGTTTTCTCTCAGGCTCCTCATGCTGTGTATTACATCCCCGATTACATAACGGAAGCTGAAGAGGAGTATTTGCTTCGTCAGGTATGATGTGCTCCAAGGGAAGATCAGCTTAGAAGACGTGTTCTAAAGCCTATGCTAAATAGCTTATTGGCCAGATTCTGGATGGGGTGGAAGGGGTGATGCACGGTCTGAGGGATGTCCCCCCTTTTTTCAATATAAAAGAATATTCTTTTAGATTTTTAAAGCAAAGTTGCAGCAGGCCTTTCCCCTCCTGTCAGGTACACCTCCCTTATGGTCCAGCAGTCTGTGGGGTGGCCTCAGTGGTCAGATGCTTCGTGCCGCAGGTGAGAGGGGGTGAGATCTAAGTTTAGCAGCCTGCATACAGTATACTGTATATGTTTAGGCAGTAGCCTACTTATTTCTCTGAGTAAAGGTGTTAAGTCATGTAAGCAATTAAAAAGGACCTGAACTCTAGAAGCTGAATAAAGGCAAGCGGAGAGCAATGGACTAGTCACCAGTACTGCCTGCAGCTGATCTCTTACCCATTACTGTCTTTCAATGCCTTGATCTGCACCTGTGTGTAGGTGGCTATTCGGATAGAGGCATAGGGCTTTGCCCCCTCATATTGGAGCTGTCTCTTTGATAAGTGGTGATCTGATGACTGGAGGCAGGAGAGATGGCGAAAGTAGAAATCCATAGAGTGGATGAAGCAGAAGCAGAGAGATGCATGTGAGCAGCACAGTAGTGCTTTATCTAAATCTCCTGAGACCAGCCAGGGCAACGGTGCCTTAGATCTCACACTGCAGATATACAGCTATGAAGCTGTAGACACAGGAGTACTGAGGTATGCTCACATGTCAGTAGGTGCTCTGCTATATTTTTTAGGAGTAATTCAAGAAAAACCTTTTTTGAGTACTGCTTCGGCATATTTACCATTTCTTGGTGCTGCCTATAACATAGCAAATCTTCACTTTTTTGAGTACAGACTCCGTTTATTAGAGCTTATTGTACTTCCAGTTTTACTTTATGTAACCTTGTAAGAAAACCATTGTTTCTTGTTGTTTGATATTCAGAATGTCTTCATGTCATCTTGTCAGGTCTACAATGCTCCGAAGCCTAAATGGACACAGTTGTCTGGAAGGAAATTACAGAATTGGGGTGAGTAATATTACTGCACAAGTCCTATCATTTTTACTCCTTAATTTTCTATATTTCAACACTGACATCAATAACTAGCATGTTCTAATTATTCTGGAGGTGACAAGACTATAAACTACAGACCAGCTACGGAAATTAAGCGGCAAGCATTTACTTAAAGGAGAATCACCAGGTGAGTGATTTACACTCATCCTCATAGTTAGAGCCGACGTGTGACATTGAAACTATCACACGTTGGCTCTATTGATCAGGAAGTGAGCGAACACGTACCGTACCTCGCGGATGGGGGAGAGGGCGGGCGCATCTTGTTCTGCCACTAGATAGGCAGAGCCAGCTGTCAATCAGCTAGCTGGTGTGGATCTCGGCCGTATTGTCGGGATCCATCCCGGCTGTGGCGCTCTCAGTATATCGCGAGCAATAGCCCACAATATACTGAGCTTTGGGTCACGGGAGGAGTTTAGTATATGTCCTCCCGTGACCCAAAGCTCAGTATATTGCGGTCTTAAAGAGAACTATGGGGGGAAAAAAGGTTACCCCATAGTTCTCCTTTAACTGACAACAGATGACAGGTTACAGGAAATAGCAGTCTCCAGCCTTGTCGATGTGTCAGCAGACTCTTACTAAAACAAGATTTGCTTTGTTAGACAGTTCCTTTGTGAATTCTTTTTATGGCTTTAGTGCAATCCAAGAAAGGTTAGGAAATCTGATCTGCGCAATGGAATAATTATAATCCAAGATAATAGCTTGATATGAAGATAAGATATTAATCTAGCAGTGCAGTTATATTTAGACTTAAGAGTAAAGTGGAGGTGAGACTATGTACAATGTCTAACTCCATGTTTCAATCGGAATTAATATCTTTCTGTGATTTCATTTGGGCTTCATTATTAGAGTTAGGCCAAATCCTAACGTTAGGTTAACTGTCTGGAGAGGTGAAGCATTAATGGCTCAATTTAAGGTTTAGATTTGAAATAGAACTAATAGCACCACCCATTCATATGTAAATATCACAGGTGAGACTATTTTCAGTGGGGGGGCCAGTAGCCCCTATCTTAATTTTGGTTGCCCCTGTCTGCCTGACATCTTGTGTCTGGGTTTCTGCTGCCATGAAACCCGAACACAGCATTCAAAACCCGGACTGTCCGGGTGAATACTGGACAGGTGGCAACCCTACCGGGAACAATATTGTCAGGATCCACCTCACTGCCTGAGTGACAGCTGACTCTGCCTCTCTAGAGCCCACCCCCTTCCCTGCATGTGTCTCTCCAGTGAGTACTAGAGGAACATAGAGAGAGGAGGGGGAAAGCTGTGAGCTGAGCGATCAGTGGTTTGTGAACACTCAGCTCTCGGTATATAGAGCCAACATGTGACAGCTGCAGTGTCCCTTGCTGGCTCTAAATCTTGGGAAGAGTATACTGTACTCCCCCAACACCTCTCCTTTAAGTGTTGGGGTTAAATGCTGGGGGAGGTTAAAAGTTAAAGGAAACCTATGCTGAGACACCCATGTTTGACCTCCTTCTGTAGATGCATGGCTATTTCTGGCTCAGTACCTCATGCCATACCAATTACTGATTTAGATCAAGCATTTGGTTTAAAATAGTAACGTGAAGTCAAAATGTAGTAGCCTTTAGATCAGCTAGACAGCCGGTCCACTGGCATTGAAATGGAATATCGGGAATTACAGCCTTTTTTGAGGTTAGGTTTTAGGGATTAGGTTAGGAGTTTAGGTGTTGGGAGGGGGGGCGGGTGTTGTAGAACTTTGTGCTCCCGCTGCTGAAAACAAATTACCAAGTTTCCCCACGAGCACTTTCAATGACATGTCCCTACCACAGACACGTTAAGAGTACTTGATATACCAGTGTGGTGTTTTCTGGATAGTGCAAGGATACTTGATTATCTAGTGGACACCCACACAGCGAAGTTGGTTTCCTGCATGCACATGCAAACTTCATGTAGTAAGTTCCCCTGCTGTATACTGGACCTGCGGCACCAGTACTTTAAGGCCTTAGTACTATCTACAATACTGTCCTTTTGCTGATGATCATCTGTGATTTGTCTTGGATGACACCTAATCACTGCACACTCAATTGTTATTACCAGTTGGATTCAAGCTGTCTGTTCTCTGACTGAACACATAGTAGCTGCCTCCAGTGTATGTCCAAGGCAGATCAATTTTTGACCATGTTTGTTGCACATTGCTTTTTTACTTTATTGAACAATCTCCCAGTCCTGAGACAGTCAGCCATCTGCTTTGAATCTGTAGGGTTTCTAGAGCAAACACGAGACCTTCTGTAGCAGTTACTAGAGGCCTCGCGCCTCTTCTACCATGTAAGAATGTCTTTCTCCTGCAGGAGGTCTCCCACATCCCAGAGGCATGATGGCTGAGAAGTTGCCCCCCTGGTTGCAGACATACACCAACAAAATCTCTTCACTGGGTGTGTTTGGAGGGAACAGTGCAAACCATGTCTTGGTGAATGAATACAAGCCTGGAGAAGGGATAATGGTGAGAGTGCTATGAATACATGTCGAGTGAGAGCACAGTGTAACATGACTGTTGGGCTTGCACTGGAGTGCAGCTTGAAAATCAATATAACATTACAGATCATCTCTGCTTTAAGGGCTTGTTCGCATGAGCTGCAACCCTCAGCTGCTGTTGTGCCTGTGCCGTATAGTGCCCATGTGTTTGATCAAGCTGCATTGCATGGTTTTGTTTTTTGTTAGAACTTTATTGAAGTGTCACATGTGACATTTTCATTAAGTTTTGTGGGCTCACCCCAGTGCGAGGCAATTGTATCACGTCTCGCTGCGGGATGCTTAAAAAGAAAAGTGCTGCATGCTGTACTTTTTTTTAACCACCGAAACGCAGTAGTGTGAACTGTCACCATCCATGACCAGGCAAATTGCCTTGTTTTGTGTTGGGGCTGTGCTGGAAACAACGGCCATCGTGGTATGAACCCGGATGGTGTGAATTAACCCTAATGCATAGTGAGTACATAGCCTTGCTAACACCATGACCTCTATGCAATTACTTAATGTGTATTGCTTGTCTTGCAGCCACATGAGGATGGTCCCCTCTACTATCCCACTGTCACCACCATCAGCTTAGGGTCACACACAGTGCTGGAATTCTATCTGCCACTGGATAGAGGATGCCCTGAAGAGGAAGACCAGGTAAAGGAAAAAAAAGCTTTCTTAATTAAGTTAGTTTTACTGGCTAATTAAAGTTTACAAATAAATATAGTATGTGTTACCCAAGATGTTATTTACAGCAATAGTAATTAATTTACCTTAGGGCCAATTCATGTCTATTAACCTTAAAAAAAAGATTGGAAAGAGTTAAATCTTTTGTCAGCTTTTAATTGCTGTCGGTGTCCCTCTTAGGAAGTTTTCCCTGATCTCCTGCCCCTATGAGACTAGGACAGGGAATTAGGAGGACAGTGATACCCAGTGGTTTTGCCAGTCCCCTTGTGTAGGAAGCCCTTCCTGATAACGGTAAGCACAGAAGCAGATCTGTCCTAGCATAGTCAGTATACAGCCCCACTTTCTCCCGTAAGGCGTAAAGGAGGGTATGCTGACGCACAGCATGCCGGTAGTCTTTTATCCTTCCTCTCCGAGCTCTGTACTATGGGGGCCCTGCTTGACTGACAGTTGTTCCCGCCAGTAGCTGCTGTCACAACATGTTGCACATTCAAGGGAGAAATCTCCTTCCTCACAGCACAGAGCTTTGGAGAGGAGGGAGAAATGGCAGTGTACATGCCTCCTCCTCCCTCCTTGACATCAGTAAGCTGAAATCTGTGCCCTGTGCTCCACAACTAAAGGGCAGGAGCAGTGTTAGCTGTAACATGACCGTGGAGGGAAAAAAACATATAAAAAAAGGTATTTGAGTTGCAATTTTTCATTCATTATCTAGTATAGAGTGAAAAATCTGACATAAGCACTATTTTGCCCATTTTATATATGTTGCCTTTTCTGATTGTATAAAATACATTTGAACTAGTCGGTAGAATAAAATTAAATGTGACTTTATTACAGCACATAAAGTTCACTAGAAATGCGCTTTTGAACTTGCTAGAAAGGTTGAGAATCAATTCCCTCCTTGTACACCATAGCCCTCTCCTCTTCTGGGAGTGCCAAATTACTGTCCGCTCCTCCGAAACTTTTATGTAGCTGGCAGTGCGAAGTTGAATACTATACATTGTCCCTTGAGTGACAGCCCTGAGGCTGCTGACATCACAAACTAGATGGCATCACCCAGCAGCAGTCCTCGTTCTTTTGTATGTCTACACAACAGAGGCTTTTGCAGATAAATAACATATGTTAAATGTGTATATATTCTGAGAAGATTGTTGAAAGTAATGGTGCGGAGACAGGGTCTCTTTAAAGGAAAAGTTGTTTTGTTGCAGTCTCTTTCCCCACTGAAGAGACTTCCTATTACCTCCTGTCACCAGGATGGAAAGTGGGGGGTGGGAAGGTGGGGAATCTCGCCTGTGGATACACAGAAAAAATAAGTCCGACAGGTTTTAATTCTTCCCCACTTTGTCCCCAATGTAAGTAAAATTGCTGTTGGGATTTAATGACACTCTTACCTATATTTTCCTGTCGGTCTGTGTAGCCACAGGGAATGAAGAGATTGGCCCAGTCCTTCCAGGTATGGGAATCATGTGACTGTCTCACCTTCCTCCCAGGTGGCAGCCAATACTATCACAGGTAGGCATGGAGAGAGGCCTTAGCCTTTGGACCTTACAATGGTCTATCTCTCTTTACTCTCTGCACCTAAATAGAGAATCGGGAGAACAAATTATAAGCAGTCTCTCTTTACTCTCTGCACCTGAATAGAGAATCGGGAGAACAAATTATAAGCAGTCTCTCTTTACTCTCTGCACCTAAATAGAGAATCAGGAGAACAAATTATAAGCAGTCTCTCTTTACTCTCTGCACCTGAATAGAGAATCGGAAAACAAATTATAAGCAGCTGGTGTGGCTGCCATTAAAATGAGCCTGTTGCTTTGCTGACACCGTGGTCACAGCAGTGCAGTTTGTACCATAGCCTGCAGAAAATCCTGAATTGTATTGTTTCACGCTACAAGGGAGTAAATAGTTATCTGTATTGTTTGCGTTACCTACAGCAACCATTTAGATTCTTTGTCATGTTGTACCTTGCACCAGTTTAATAGAAGGTGGAAGCTGATTGGTTGCTGTAGGGAAATCAAGAGTGTTTTTGGACACTTGACCCCTGTCATTTTATGAGAAGGCCTTTCTATGTTTACTGGTGTTAATGACATTCAGAAACTAGTAGTAGAGTGAGTGTCACCTGTAAACCCGTTTCTATGCCATAGTACCTGTAGCTCTCTTTTGTCTTCCAGGTTCCTAAAACAGAAGAACAGAGATATGCTCTCTCCCTCCTGCTGGAGCCCAGAAGTCTTCTAGTTCTTCGTGAGGACTTGTATAAAAATTACCTGCATGGAATTCATCCTCGCACCCAAGACACACTAAGCCATAGAGTGGCCAATCTGGAGAAGTGCATGGCACAGGCTGAGGAGACACTGGCCAGAGGGACACGAGTGTCACTGACTATTCGATACGTCCCCAAAGTCCTGAAAGCGGCAATCTTTCTGGGAAAGGGGAAATAAACAATGATGGCCGAGTATGTAGAGATGTTCAGCCTTAAAAATGGGGTGGGAGCTGGTCCTGGATGGTGCCTGGGCAGAAGCCTCCCTATACCAGCAGAGCAGAGGTCACACGATGGCCTTCATACAGGAATCATGTGAAGATGGCTTCCATTCATATAGCAAGAGGCAAGCATTGAGACAAGACGTAAAGCATTATTATACTGCCGTCACATGACATCACTCTGGAGCTCAGCATCCAATCAGTGCACTCCTAAGTGTCATTTACACACCGTATGCATCTGCCAGTTGGGATAATTATTTTATGCTTCCTTTAGAGCCTTGGTTCTCAACTGGTGGGTCGAGACCCAAAAGGGGGGTGCAACCACGTTTTCAGTGGGTCGCCGCATGCCTTCCATTTTTCTAGGTGAGAGGCTCCTCTGCCTTCCCATAGCGTAGCACTGTCAGTTCTCACAGCAAGCAGCCATTCATAATATGCTGCCCAGCTTGAGGTGGGGTGGGATGGGGCAATAGCTGTGAGAGAGCTCCATCCATATGTGCATTGCTTACAGGTGGACCTTACTCCTAAAAACATTTACATTTTTTTTTTAATGTATGAGAATGTCTGCCAGTGTTTTTGAGAGCCCTGCCGTGCATTCGGGTGTGGGAGATGTGTTGCGTTGCCATTCATTTCAATAATACGCCAAACGCACCTCCCACCAACAGTTTGTACACCGCAACGGAACGCACGGTACCCTAAAGCCTTGCGTTCTATTGTAGTGAGACTTGGGTCGTGACTTAAGGACCAAGGACAAATGTGGGTCCTGAGGTCACGCAGGTTGAGAACCACTGATCTAGAGGAAGTTACATCAGAGTTGTCATGTTATTGCTGTTTGACCCCAATGGGAAGATTCACCATCTTTGTGTCCTGTTGATTATGTTCACCTTAAAGTAAGGGAAAAATCCCAAATTTTTACCATTGCTTCCTGAGGTGCCTGTGCCACAAGTGAAGATGATTCTCCTCTATGGGGTTTTAACTTCCCTGTCCTATCCAGAACAAAAAAGATTTTACCTTTTTAGATACACTTTACTACAGGAAGTAGTATTTAAATATTTATAGACTGTCCCCTAAACAAAAATAACGCTGCACTTTCAGAGGAATAACTCCATCTTTATAAAAAAAAATTTTTCTGTGTGAATGGATCAGCATTTGTGAAAAAGTCATAAATCATAGCCTTGCAGAAGTTTTTAATTTGTGAGAATTTTTTTTTTAAAGATGTCTGTTGTCTTTCTCAGGGTGGATGTAACATTTATTTGGTGAATCCTGTTTTATGTTGTCAAATCGAATGTGATTATAAAGTGTGAACTATTTTGTGTGTATTGTATGGCTTTCTATTTCTAATATACATACAGCACTGGATGCTATATAGTCTAAGAACACTCCATCCGAAGAAAGAACACCTTAAGCATATTTGATCAGAAGGCAAAATACCCTATGAACATGCAATCTGAAGAGAGAGTGCCCTAAGAACATGAAATCCTAAAAGAGAATACCCTAAGAACATTTTATCCCAAGAGAGAATTCCTCTAAGAACGTTCGATCCTAAGAGAGAACAGCCTAAGGGCGTTCGATCCTGGGGGTAGAGTAGCCCCAGGGCGTTCGATCCTGGGGGTAGAGTAGCCCCAGGGCGTTCGATCCTGGGGGTAGAGTAGCCCCAGGGCGTTCGATCCTGGGGGTAGAGTAGCCCCAAGACGTTCGATCCTGGGGGTAGAGTAGCCCCAAGACGTTCGATTTTACCCCATTTACACAACAGCCTCAGCTTTATACATTGTGCAAACATTTCCTAAAACTAATAAGCAAATGTTGGTTAATTCACACATGAGCGTTGCTAGATGAAAAGCTCCTAAAATTAATGGATGACTCTTAACAGTCTGCAAGATGCAATGTTGAACACACATAATGTCTGTGTGGCTCCCCACATCTCTACAAACCACTTAGTCATACAGAAAGAAAGATGAAAGTGACATACCATTGTTCCCTACAGACATTGATCTGCATTCCAGTCACTAGATGGCGATGTGCATACAGAAAGTATTTTATCTACAGCAGTAGTAGGAAAGATGGATACTTCGTAGAGATGCTGGAACTCCCTTCATCTGCCTGGAAAAAAAGCCCCAACATCTATATTAGAGTTGTCAGGCTTACCGAAGAAGCTTGAGACTTGGGCAGATCTCAGCAGGTACAAACACTTTTTGAGCACAAGGATCGATCTATCCCTTCCCTTCTCTACTAATTAATCTGCTGTTGTTGCCTGTGTTTCCACAGGAGAGATTCTTTTCCCTTACAATCCTGGCGACACAACAGGAAGTGAAGACAAATCTTCCCAATAGCTGATAATTAAAACCTGATCGAGGTTCCAGCCCTTCTCATTCTATCAGGAGTTAAAAAAAAGTCACTACTTTAAAGCGACCTTCAACCATGGATTGATCTTTCTCTCTTCTTCCTCCCCCGCTCCCTCTTAACCATTTGCAGACAATTTGCTGTGTTGTTTTTTTAAAAATTATTATTATACTTTTTTTTTCTGTGCGGCTTGCCACGTCCTGATTTCTAGTCTAGATGAGGATGACATATGACCAGCCACACTTACCAGTAGGCAGTGTTTCAGTGGAAACAACTATTGCCCAACTTCAGTCCCGCACATGGGAAGATAGGCCGCAGGTCTCTACCAGGTATTTGGGAACTGGCAGAGACTTTGTAGCATGCCTGGGCAAACGTACAATCACGCACAGACACAGGTCTCTGCCCAGTCCCAAATACCTGGTAGAGACTTCTAGCTTGCCTGCGCATGTGCGGAATCTTGCTGCGCGCATGCAGCTGAAAAACCAAGAAGAAACAGGAGTTTCAAGTTGGCAGCGCAGAAGCAGAGTTGTGCAAGGAGAACATTGGCTGCAAGGAAGACCACGCTGGACCCCATGATAGTAGTAAGCATGTTGTTTTTTTGTTATGCAGGTTAAATTATTTGAAGAATGAAGTTTAGTTTTGCCTTGGTAGGGTGAAGCTTCTCTTTTTAATTACTATTTTTTTGTAAATTTATTTGCAGGAAATATTTTCCCCCGACAGCTATGTCTAAAAATAAACTCTGCTCTGGGCAAATTCTTTACTCACTTGTGCTTGGGTAAAAAAAATGAACAGAAAAGCTTCAAATTAATGGCGTGCACTATCGCAATGCACGTTCATGCACATGCGTTTAAGGTTCCAGAAAAATGCACACCACAGCGCTCAGCAGTCTCCCAATGATATTCTCCACCAACAATCGTTTGCAGGCTGCTGTCATCAAAAGGCCACTGGGAAGTATTCCTCACAAAACAAACAAACAGACAATGCCTTGTAATACAGTTTATTAGTCAATGAACATACAAGCTGACATAAAAAAAACTACTCGCATGGTAATCACTGAATGAATGGTACCGGGCAGACCCCACACAAAGCTGCCTTGCTAGTGGACGCGTTTCGGGGAATATACCCCCTTCCTCAGAACATGCGTTTAAAGCACCACAGTGGACTGGGTTGGTGGCAATGAGGACTTCACCAATTTTAATTCATGATTTTCAGCAGCAGCCGGCGAAGGAGCTTTCCTGATGGCTTCAGAGTTGTTTACTGTCTTGTTTTCCCTTTAATCTGCTTTTTTTCCCCTGATTTCCATTTTAAAGTGACACTAAACTTAGGAGTTCAGCCTTAATAATTGCATTCAAGTACCTTACCTAATACACAAAAAAGATACATTTTTGTTATCACTCAGCTGTAGATCCTTGAAATCATCTCTGAAGCGGTGCCGACCCGCGCCTTGCTTCTGGAGGGTGGCTACTTTTGTTCCCCATGGTCCCTGTGTGTGTTGTAGAGTAGTCACCGCTCCAAGCTCACTCCTGTGATGGACTACAGTCTCATGTTTAGTGTACTCATTTGTATTGAGATTGTAGTCCATCACAGGAGTGAGCTTGGAGCGGTGACTACTCTACAACACACACAGGGACCATGGGGAACAAAAGTAGCCACCCTCCAGAAGGAAGGACAGTGTCAGCACCAATTCAGAGATGATTTGAGGATCTACAGCTGAGTGATACAAAATAAGATACATTTCTGTTAATAGTTAAACCTTAAAAATTGTCTAGTGTCACTTAAAGATCATGGCTTTCTATTTCAAACTTTGATACGTTGCAGAACAAGAAGCTAGCAGGATAACTGGCTGATGTAAAGTTAAATATTGTGCTAAGCACACAAAAGTACTCACAGGTGACCAGCCGCAGGCCATTCATCCCAAGGGATGCTGGAGACCTAATGGACAATTGGCCTATTATTGGGCATATCCGATCCTGATCTCTATACTTCTTCCATTTCAGTGACTCGCATAGTATTTAAAGATGAAGGCTTTAGAAACCACTCCACCCCCCGCCCTTCCTGCGCTTGCCCCCCTTCTCCAATCCAAGTATACTTTTTTTTGGCAATGGTCTTTTGGTGACATGTGCTCTGTGCTGCAGTATTGTGAGCCAAGCCTGCAACCCAAGAGGTGGGTTCATGACAACCTGGGCTGCAAGGAAGTGGGTTGAATGACGTTGCTCACTGTTTAAATTATATGGGCATCTTGTTGCTGAAAAGGCGTGCTGCAGGGAACAAGCTGCTTTTTTAAAGTGTTCTTCTTAACTGTGATGGACTGCAAATATTTGTTTTCCTTTTCTAAAGCTTGAGTAGATTTAGGTATGACAGCCAGGCACCTTTCACTTTTAGAAGCTCATGTATTCTTAAAGATGTCCTTTAAAAAACTGGGACCACCGTGTTATGTACAGGGCAAGATCTAATATTTATTTGTATGTGAATTGTAAAGGAACATAAACTGCCAGACAATAGCTTCCCAAGAACGCAGGTTATTATGAATTTGTATTTGAATACCGCCCACAATGTACTTCCCTATTTAGGATCGTTTTACAGACCTGATTATTTTCTCTGCCTATTGTTAGCCTGAAATAATATTTCTTTGTGAGTCAAACAATGTGTGACGTTGACAGATATGACCTTAAAGGAAAACTCTCATGAGGAGCGCAGAGGCCAACATTGTTGAACTTCTGAAAATTCTACAGGCCCGGCTGTCATGCTTGACCCACGTGCTTATTTACTTTGAGTCACTGACCCAGAACAAATCTGCAGATTAGGAATTCTGTGTTTTCCTCAACCGATTCTATGTATTGAAGACAGAGGATTAGCATAACCATTAGATGCAAGAACGTGTAGGTGCTCACCAACAGTTTAAGTAACTTTCTTTGTCCAGGCAGACCATAGAATTGCCACCTGGCTCCTCACTCTTAACACTTTTGCCTAATCAGTGGCCTTATTTATGGAGATCTGATGACTGGCAATTTTAGACGTAAGCCAGCTGTGATGGCACATGTATTTCTTTTATGACAGGTGTACATCAAGGGTTCACACCACATCCATTGGGAAGCATTGCTCAACACTGGCCCAACGCAATGACAAGCTGAAATCCATTCTTTCCAATGGCACAGTTGGCCGTTGGTTGGTAGGGTGAAACCCACCATGCTGCAGCACACTTTGAGGTAATATACTTGCTTTCCCTTAGTTCCGCCTGGAGCACCTAGGTGAGGCTGACATCATCCTGCTTCCAAACAGATCTCAGAGGATGTTGAGGAGTCCAAAGCTAGCGGGAGGATGATCCTGCAGAATCCTATCGCAAGATTTGGCTACTCAGCGTTCCCAGGGATCTTGTTGGCATGAGGATCCTGTCACCTCCTGCACAATGGAAACTGATGAGAGTATATTAATGTTTTTTTCCCCTAAGTCCACTTTAATCAAATCCATGCCAATGTGCTCTCATATCCAGCCTGCACCTGCATATGAAGTTAAAAAAGGACTTTTTATTGTAATTAACAGACTAAATATATTACCAGTGTAAAGGTGGCCATACACTGTACAACCAGTGGAAGACCTTAGTCTTGCGATGGTTGTAAAGTGATTAAAAAAACGTACGATCTGCCCATCTTGGACAGGCAGATCGTACTCTCGATCATCGCAAGCCCGCCCCCCTGAGGGGCGGGCTTCCGATGACCGCAATGCTGAACGGGCAGTGTGCGCCGGCACGTTCGGCATTTGTCTCCCGAGCACCGTTCAAACCAGCCGAAAATCGTACGATTCTCGGCGGGTTTTCTAGCAGGCTCCTTAGACAAAAGACGTGCGACCGTACAGTAGAAACGGTCACACGTCTTCGTTCACACTGCTCGATTCTCGTACGGTCGCGGGATTTCCCGCAATTCTCCTATGAGAATCGAGCAGTGTATGGGCACCTTTATATGTATTGTATCTTGTTCAAACTACATATTCATCATTCCCTGCACAATGCCGGAAATGTCATGGCAGGCTCTGTGGGGTTCTGGACTAGAGGACAAGAAAGAGATGGCAGCGAGCATGGAGCAGCGGAACAAATGCAAATCTATGTGTTCTCCCCCCCCCCCCAGAGTGTCCTGGCAGTGGCTAGCGAGGGGGGGGGCAGAGGGGGGCACGTACTCCCGTCTGAAGAACCCTTCTACAGGGATTCCGGGGATGTCCTATAAATCCATGTCGCGCAGTCCGAGTGTTTATTGGGGTTTTTGAACAAAGTGACGAAAATTGACGAATCCATCAGTCAAGAGGTGTTCAGCAGTGCGGATGAGTTCTTTTGCACACTTCCCCATTCAGGGTGGGACCTGCAGTTAGTTAAACATGCTGTGCATTATATAGCTACTGACTTCCAGCACCAGATACCTTTTCTGCTTTGAGATGCCAAGGGACCAGTTGCCAAGGGCCACAAAGGATGCTTGTGCTAGAAGATGTGAAAAGGTGTCTAACAATAAACCGTGTCCTTTATGAACAGCTACTTTTCACAATGTGGGACCAAGCTACACTTTGTATGATACATAGATCTCTGTCCCTAGTTCTCAGCCCTTCCCTGGTGGGCGCTGCCATTGGCCATCATAATCTTCAGCGGATGCTCAAGAATTCCCGCGTGATGTCACAATGAGGGTCTGGAGCAAAATAGATAACAATGCCCCCGCCCCCACCAGCTGATGCAGAATATAATAGTTTTACTTGGGAATTATGTAATATAGAGGAATAACTACTTACTGCAGCTCATATACATTCCTCCGCTCTCTGGCGGGGGCGCTCCTATATAATTACATACAAAGCAGGACTTGTTGTGTCTGCTGGTCCTGTGTTTTATATGATATGAGAGGGGCGGGAACAAGACCGGTAAGGAGAGTGGCTTCAGGAGACTGAAGTAATTATTCCTCTGTATTGAATCGACCCTTAGTAAATTAAGCATTAAATTCTGCATCAGCAGAATCATTTATTTATGCTTGGAGTTAGGCTTTAGGGCTCATGCAGATGGCGCAATACAATGTAAATTCGGCTGCATTTCCCTTCCCGGGAGCCACATCTGTTGCCTGCAGCCACCTATAGAAATCAATGGCTGCGTGCAGCTGTACGTAGATACTATTATTATTAATTATTATACATTATATAGCGCCAACAGTTTGCGCAGCGCTTTACAAAATAAGATATATGCTTACATACATAAACAAATGCATGCAGTGGGATGCACAACCCAGAATGCAGGCTGCCTGCGTCTGGGGTTGTGTGTATGTACGCATGCAGGTTTTTACGCAAGTCTGACATATACCTGTGTATAGGGACATACAGCGGCAGCCATTGATTTCTACGAGTGGCTGCACGCAGCACCTGTGGCTCCCGGGGAGGAAAATACCTCCAAATGTACTGTATGTTGTATGGTCCCAGGCACCCTTGTGCATGAGCCCTAAAGCTGTCAGCTACCCTGTAAGTATAAAAGTGTATTCCAAACTCTGTAACTGTCACTGTTGCTGGACAGCTTGACCTGCATGTAAAGATGAAGAAATATATTAAAGCCATGTGAAAAGGGGCAATTAGTGTTGAGTACTATCACTACAGGTATTAACCCCCGTATGGTTTCTAGAATACAATATTTTTACAATGCGATTTCCAGTAAACTCATCTTCCATAGTGATGAATAGTTACACATGTAAACTACATGCAGATATAACAAATACCAAAAAGATGTAAAAAAAACAGGCAAAACACAAAAAAATCAAAAGACAGAGCAGCCTGTCAAGAAATGTATATTGACCACACTTTATATATTTAGAAGTGACCACACTTTATATATTTAGAACTGAACCCACTTTATATATTTAGAAGTGGGAATGGGCTCTAATACAATAGTTTGTACCAACCGCTGGGCACGGCTGTCCACACCTGCATGGGTTAAGTTCTGTGTTTGTATAAGCTGCGGGTTGGATGCGTGTGAGAGTCTGGATTCTCCTCTTACCTGGGGACAGGTAACCTGAGTGTGTGCCTCCCCTGTAGGTGTGCCTTCACCTGTCCCTCCCTGAGACAGAGAGACAGAGACTGCCCCAGTAATGTCAACGAGACGAACCTCTGGAAGCATCTAATGCTGAGGATACCTACAGGACGCTGGGCTTTAAGGTAGGGTTATATGAGATACTGACAACCTGCTGTTACACCTATCAGAGGGCTGTCGGTGCAGCTAACCTCAGTGTAATATACTGTATACATGTCTCTTTATACATCACTGGTGAGATCTGAAAGTATAGAGATTGATTCTATACAGCAGACGTAGGGCACAGAGAGACAGTGATAGCTCTTTATACATCACAAGTAAGACCTTTACTATATTCCCATACTAGTCCTCAGGACCTCTAACCTGTAATTTCTAATTCCCTTTATTAAATCACTGTAAAAATCTTTAGTTTTCTTTCTATTCAAGGAAAATATAATTAATGGGTCAGTGCAGGTACTTAAAGGTTTGTAACACAAGACCTGTCATTGTTTTAGGACTAGAGGAAACTGTAGAACATCCAAATGTCTACTCACTGGGTATAGTCTTATAGGTGTACTGTTTCGCATGGTCACTGCAAGCCCATGCTACCCACCTGGATATATTCAAAAGTCCTTTCACTGGTGGTTTACTCATACGATTACTGCTATTCATGGTCACTGCATGGTCGTGCTACCTGCCTAGACATATTCAAATGTCCTCTTGCTGGTGATATAGTGTTAAAAGTTTACTGTTATTTATGGTCAATTCAAGCCCATGGGTCACGCTACCCACCTAGACATATTCAAATGCTCTCTTTATGGTGGTGTAGTGTTAGAATATTACTACTATGCATGGTCACTGCAAGCCCATGGGTCATGCAACTCACAAAGGCATCTATTCAAATGCCCTCCTGCTGGTGGTATAGTGTAATAAAATGTTATAAATATATATATATATATAGTGCTATTCATGGTTACTGCAAGTTCATAGGTCATGCTGCCCAACTTGATATATTCAAAGGCCCTCTTCCTGGTGGTATCCTGTTATAAGAAAAGTGCTATTCCTGGTCATTGCAAGTTCATAGGTCATGCTGCCTGCCTAGATATATTAAAATACGCTCTTGCTAATGGTATAGGGTTATTTGATTACTGCTATGCATGGTCACTGCAAACACATGGGTCATGTAACCCGCATACATATATGCCCTTTACATCAGCATGAGCAAAAGTAAGGTTGAATCACTTCTTTAAGGGGATGTACTGTGTAAGGTGGAAGAGGTTATAGGAGCTGGGGGAGGGGGGGGGGGGCGGGGAAG
>NW_017306348.1:2488479-2489749 GCF_000935625.1 Nanorana parkeri | reverse complement strand
GTAAGGTTCGAATAAACATTTTGGAGGTTTGGGGTACAGGAGGTAATGGGGTAGGCATGTTACATGACTGGGTAGTCCTAGCCATTTTGCAGTTGTTAGTGCCGGAGCACAATGCTTTGAAATTTAAGGGCCTTGCCTCATATCATGCACCAGGCCCCCTGGTGTTTAAGACTACACCAGAGCTGTTAGTGGTCCATGAGAAGTGGAATTGCAAAACAGTACCTACCGTATAGTGGACAATACAATATAGCAATTCTCTGGGATGCAGCGAAGAGCTGATATCACTGTGTACATGACCGGTCAGCTGTACACACCATCTAATTTGTTTTTTCGCACAGTACAAAGAGTAATATGTAACATACAGCAACAAAATGTTTTTATTTTGGTGGGTTAGGGCCCATGAGCTGTGTGCCCATCACTTGTGGAGGAGTTACCATATGGTCTGTTTTCTTGACACTGACCAAGAGGCATCCTTCTTGGGGAGCTATTGAAATAATATAATACCACAACATGAATGCTTGTCAGGTGGTCAGGACACAGTTCAGGTAGCCATCTTGTACAGCAGATCAGATATTGTGTGTACTGCTCTTGTGTGTTGGGTTTTCCCGGTGGCATTTTGTCTTTTGGTCTTAGCTATCCAAGAGAATTCTGTACTGGTGTGCAACGCATTCTGGGTGCCGCCGTATTGGGGTCTCATGTCTATACGGCCTTAATGTGAACTGTATAATACAAACTGCTGCCTGATGACTTACCTCATCCAGTGGTTACTTAACATGCACACCATAAAAGAGAAACGAATCAACTGCAGAGATTTACCAGCATACTGGAAGTTAACTATAGACAACCTCAAGCAGACTGTCTGTAGACTACCTCAAGCAGACTGTCTGTAGACAACCTCAAGCAGACTGTCTATAGGCAACCTCAAGCAGACTGTCTATAGGCAACCTCAAGCAGACTGTCTATAGGCAACCTCAAGCACACTGTCTATAGGCAACCTCAAGCACACCACACTGTCTATAGGCAACCTCAAGCACACCACACTGTCTATAGGCAACCTCAAGCACACCACACTGTCTATAGGCAACCTCAAGCAGACTGTCTATACGCAACCTCAAGCAGACTGTCTATAGGCAACCTCAAGCAGACTGTCTATAGGCAACCTCAAGCAGAATATCTATAGGCAACCTCAAGCAGACTGTCTATAGGCAACCTCAAGCAGAATATCTATAGGCAACCTCAAGCAGACTGTCTATAGGCAACCTCAAGCAGA
>NW_017306348.1:2486594-2487584 GCF_000935625.1 Nanorana parkeri | reverse complement strand
ATATGGTCAGCTTCAATCTAATTGTCTATACTCATCTTCAAGCAGACTGTCTATAGGCAACCTCAAGCAGACTGTCTATAGGCAACCTCAAGCAGAATATCTATAGACAACCTCAAGCAGACTGTTTATAGGCAACCTCAAGCAGACATCAATCTATGTATTAAAGTTAGTGTCGAAAATGCTGGTTGCTTGGCTGTCATGATGGCCCTTTTGCAATACCCTTAGCCTTTGGTGCCCAAAACATGTTGTCAGATGCCATGCTACCATAATAACACCAAAGGCCTAAATGACTAATGTAATGTAGGTGACATGAACCTCTGTTCACCGCACACATCCGGTCGTCCATATTTTTAATGTTGCCTTCACGTGATTGGGTGTTAGAAGTAAACACAAGGTCACACTTTAGTGGATCAGATCCAGCATGTGTACTGTTAGTAGCTGAGGCACAAAGGGATTATAACCTCACATGCTGCCAATGTGGTCCTCGCATGTTGGATAGGATGGCTGTTTGCTGTGTCCACAGTCCCGTCAATGTGCAGCTAATTATGTCTACTGTAAAATATTGCATAATGTTTATTTGTATTTACACCATCTCTATGGTAATCCGTCTTTTAGCTGCTAATTACGGTACAGGAAGAGCTGCTGGTTAATCCCTAACAGTGATCTCGGCATTATAATGGATCTTTGTGTACATCCTGCCACTCTCATCTTCCGTCTTACAGCAGCTGACCCACAATGTAAATATTTACCAGGGCTTTCTGCTTTGATATCCAACAGTGATAGGAACCCCGGCTGAGCCGTGTTTATGTAACATTGTATGAGCGCTGCTGGAGTCTATGTTTACCAAATGTACCTATTATTTACTAAAATCTCACATAAGATTTAACATGTTAATGTCATTTCAAGGGTTGTTTTTCAATGTTTTAATTATGCAGCTTTCATTAAAGCTAAACTCCAAACTATCTAAAGAATTGACCCTTGCAGGGTTCC
>NW_017306348.1:2424681-2486425 GCF_000935625.1 Nanorana parkeri | reverse complement strand
CCCTCTGCTGCTGCCAATCAGCAGAGGGGGACCTGAAGTTCTCCATCAGGTCCCCACTACTGATTGACAGCAGCAGAGGGCGGGTGCAATAGCTAGTTTGCTATTGGCTATTGCAAAGTGAAATAGCCAATAGGAATCTAGCTATGCATTCCTAGGGTGTTTTTTTTTGTTTTTTTATTCTGAAGGCGTACACCAGTGGTTCTCAACCTGTGGGTCGCTGTGTGATTTCTGCTGTGCTAGGTGAGAGTCCTCCTCAGCCCTCACCTAGAGAAGCAGTGTCAGTTCTCCCGCCAGATGTCGCTGCAGCAATCGCGTCATTCCTAAATTTGACCATTGGGGGTCACCACAACTTGGCAAATGTTACCAAGGGGTCCCGGCCCTAGAAAGGTTGAGAACCACTGGTCTAGGGGTAGGTGACTAAGCAGTAACACCATACACTTTACGATTTTCTGGTTGAGCCCTGCCCTTCCATGCTAATTGTATTTGGGATATTGCATTTTGACAGGTGGTGAACATTGCTGTCAGAAAACCTGAACAGTGACTGTATCTGATTAGCAGTTGATCAAAGCAGCAAATGGAAAACCTTCAAAACTTGAAAAAAAGTCTAAGGGCTTTTTTTTTTCCCCTCTCCGTGCCCGGAACGCAGTGGATCGCATACCCAAAGTCTCCTTACGTTCTGGGCCACAGGACCGTGTGGTAAAACAATGTCCTGCGTTCCAGTGTCATACAATCGCAAAAAAGTGCATGCACTATTTTTTGCGATCGCACCAGACTAGAACGCAGGACATCATATTGCCATACGGTCCACTGCGGGCAAGGGGCGTGTCTCCAGTGCCATTGACATGAATGGCACTGCCACACTCCTTCCCGTCCCAGAACGCAAGGAGACTTGATGTATGCGATCCCTTGCATTCCGGGCACGGGACAGTGCAATCAGCGCATGGGCTGGTGGAAACAAATCCTAAAGCACCACCTGTTGGCCCAAAATTAGACAACAAAATGTTAACATGATTGAATAATAATAATAATTTAATAATACTATTGCCTAACTGAAAAAAATATATTTTTTCTATTATTTGTTGACCACAAGATATAAAAAGAAATACTTTATATCAAATATATAGTTACATAGTTAGTCAGGTTGCAAAAGACACAAGTTCATCGAGTTCAACCTGTAGAGATACGGAGCAAAAAAAAAAAAAAGCAGAAAAGCCTTAACAGAACACTATGCCCACAGCTACCCCCTGTTAATCCAGAGGAAGGTCAAAAAAAACCCTATAAAGCACGGTTCAATTTGCTCCAACAGGGGAAAAAAATCCTTCCTGATCCCATAAGGCAGGGGTGCCCACAAGGTCGATCGCGATCTACCAGTCGATCGCGTAGCGATCACTGGTAGATCGCACTGTCCTCTCCTCCCGCCCCTTCTCTGGATCCCAGCTGCTCTCCCAAGCGGGGATCCGAGAAGAAGTGAAGGAACTGGCGGCGGGGGAGGGCGGAGGACGGAGCCGCTGTCACAGAACTAATGCAGAGCGGTGGGGAGAGAGAGAGACGCTCGCCCAGGATCTGACAGCCGGAGCCTCTATCTCCCCTCACTGCTCGTCCGTTCTGTCACAGCGGCTCCGCCCCACCCTAGCCCCCCTCCCCCCGTGGCTGAAGTGCTTTTTCACTTCTCGTCGGATCCCCCGCTGCCTCTGCCCGGGAGAGCGGGGGGATCCAGAGGAGAAACTGAGACCCCTTGTGCGTGGACAAGTGGCAGAGGATCGGTACATGTCACTAGTATGTACCAATCCTCTGTAGAGGACAAACACTGGAGCGATCGGCTGATCACTCTAGTGTTTGTAAATAACTGGGGACACATAGTACTATGTGTCCCCAGTTATAAATGAATGAACAGCATGTGATTTACACCATGTCGTGTTCATGCATGAGTTTCTCAATGGGGAGAAGCACTCTGTACAGAGGCTCCTCCCCATTCAGAAACTGCTTGATAGTAAATATTTTCTGAATGAATGGGAAGCCTCTGTGCTTTCCATTCATTTAGAATAGAGGCTGCAGAAAAAGAGATTGAGGACTTTGTGTCCTCAATTTCTTTTTCTATTTTAAAAGGGAAATATCAGGGGGCTTTTTAGACCCCTAATATTTCCCCAAAGCCCCCCCAAGAGTAAAAAATAAATAAATTACGAAAATAAAAAAAAATAATGAAAATGAAATAAAAAATAGTAAAAAATAAATTAAAAAACTTTGTTTTTTTTCTTGCCTCAGTCCACTTACAGAGCTAGGTTATTGTTTTTCTTTTAAATAAATATTCATGTAATTTTATTGGTATCTATCTTCATTTTGTACATTTACCAGTAGCTGCCTCATTTCCCACCCTCGGCTCATATTCGAGTCAATACTTTTTCCCAGTTTTTTGTGGTAAAATTAGGTACCTCGGCTTATATTCGGGACGGCTTATACTCGAGTATATACGGTACATCCAGATTTGTTTTTTAAAATAATTAACTGAGCTAACTAGAACTAGCTCCTGGGAGAGTCTGTTTTCACAGCTCTAACTGTGAAGAATCCTTTCCGTATGCAAATGTTAAACCTCTTTTCCTCCAGACGCAAAGAGTGAACCCTAGTCCTTTGCAGTGGCCTTAAAGTGAATAATTTGACACCAAGCTCACTATATGGACCGTTTATGTATTTATAAATGGTGATCATGTCCGCCCTTAATCACCTCTTCTCCAGAGAGAACAAATTCAGGTCAGCCAATCTTTCCTCATAGCTGAGCTCCCCCATGCCTCTTATGAGTTTAGTTGCCCATTGCTGCACTTTCTTCAGTTCCACAACATCCTTTTTGTAAACTGGTGCCCAAAACTGAACTGCATATTCCAGATGAGGTCTTACTAATGCTTTGTACAGGGGCAGGATGATGTCTCTATCTCTGGAGTCTAGACCACGTTTTAATACAAGAAGGTATTTTGCCTTAGAAACTGCGGCTTGACATTGCATGCTATTATTCAGTCTATGGTCTACCAGAACACCCAGATCTTTCCTGAGCCTAGACATGTGACCCCACAAAAAAACATGTTTTGCTTCATTCCACATCAATTCGGATTTTTATTTCTTTCCTTTTTTGGATAACGGATCCTAAATTTGATTCGGTTCGTTTTTGGATTTCGGATCTGTCCACATTTTTGTACCAGAACGAAGTCACATGACCGTTCCTGTAATGCAATCCCCAACAGCCAAAAAAACCCCATCTGATTGGCCAGAGAACAGACACATGTCTGGTTTAGTTTCGTTTTGGACGGAATTTGGAAGAATCATTCCATTCAAATTCGTTTGAATTCTGACTCATTCAAATTTGGAAAATTTTCAAAATTTAATGCAATTCGTACATTTCAAAGTTTACATCTCCAGTGCACCCTGCAGCCCGTCTAAAAGAGGATTTAAACCTTCCAAAATCGGTGGAAGATCCCTGGGCAGGGTCTGCTTTCTCTACCCTCCTCCTTCATAGCGTTCCATTCTTTTCTAAATTACTCACATGTTTTAAATGTTACTTGGACCTTTAAACAATTTGACTGAGCTATTCGGTGACCTTATTTTCAGCTGAATATCCTGAGAGAAAAAGGTTACTTCAGCTTCTCACAATGTGAAACTAGCCTGTGGCTTTTCATAAAACTGGTTAGATGAACCATTTGCAAGAAAGATATCTGATATTATATACACCCATTGTTTTGTTTTGAGAAGTTTTACTTTGTTGTTTCTGTGGCATGAAATGTCATCAGATTTAAAACCCCTACACCTTTGTTAGCTCCCACTCGCTCTATAAAACCATAGTAAAGAAAAGCTGGAGCTGCTACTTATGGCAACTAATTAGATATTGGATTACATTTTCCAAAAGCACATGTGAGGATAACATTGGTGGTCAAGCCATGGGTGCCTCTTTATGGTTTCTTTTCCCTAGTTTTAATCTTGTTGATTAGGAACCCAAAGAGCATCCAACAATGTATTTTAGTGGTCCTCATATTGGGAGATTTACACTATTCTACTGGAAAACACCTTCTCTAGGGGGGGTTGAAAAAAGCAGTCCAATACATTTTGGAACACAGTACCCTACTGACGATGATGCTTGGCCCTGCCAGTTCCATGTGGATCTGGCAATGATCAAGATGGAAAAGTAGGTAAGTGCCAATTCCATTAGGACACGTGATGGGTGCATCCGCTGTAGCAGTGAGAGGATCAGTATATTTGTGGGTGGCCCCAAGGTGACATGGGACATGCTGGACAGAATATCTGACTGCTGAATTTTCTTTTATTTTAGCCAAGTCGGGAGAATGATAATGCAGACATTGTCCTAGTGTGCATGGTTATGCCCTGTGCATCTACAGTACCTACCCTACCTTGGGAGGATGTCCAGGAATGTCCAGCCTGAGTAATCTAGTCTTCACTAAGGAGTCATCTCCTGGGGGTCCTTTTCATATACTTTATATTGCCCAAAATATGGTTTTGAACAAGTCTCCTAATCCAAGTGTAATTGGCTAGATAGTGAAACTATATCTCACAACCTTCTGAGATAAGGAGGATATTTTGGCCAGTGAGCAAGTAATGCTGTAGCAGCCAAGTGGCCCCTTTTGTGATCCTGTTGTTGGTGATTTGCTGCCAACAGCAGGATTGCTAATGTCACATGCCCCTTATAGAAATCACGTTGTGTATCACATTTCGTAAGATGTGCTTGGGAGTAGACTTCTGACCAATCCAGTGTGTGCAGGTGAGGAGTAGAAGATAAAAGCGTCAGTTCAGAAAACCACATGATATTTTACAGGTGGTTGTTACTGTAGCTTAAAATTTTGGCATCAAATATTTCTCAGACAAATTAAAATCGCATTGGCGTGGAGTTATTTTTCAATATGAAATGAATGTGTCCAATATAAAATGTGAATGGATCCAAGCCTCACTGCTATACCCAACAGCTGGGCCCTTCTGACAGGCAAAGCTCCGACACTTCCTTAGGGCCTGTCCTGACGGGCTTTGCTTCAAACAGGTTTTGTATTCCCATACTAGTCTATGAAAATACAAAACCTGATTTAAACAGGTTTAATGTGGGTCAGATAGAGGTCAGCTGCAGGTCAAATGCACCTGTCATTCTGAATGTTCTCAGAAGCACCTCAAACTGATGCCATAAACACAATCCCCATAGTGTCAAAGCTTGCATGCTCCCCTCCACCACCCTTGAGGTTCCCATTGACCTATCACTACGAGTGGCTGCCTCACTGGCCAATGAGAGTGTGTGGGAGTGGGCAGGTAAATATGAACAATTTGGTAATTTCACTAATGATTAAAGAACATTGGGCCTTTTGTTTGAAAAGTTTCCCAAAGCCAGCCAATCACATGCTTCCTGCCTGGTACTAACCTACCCAAAGAAAGTACCGGTTGGAAACAGATTAGTTGGGATGGGAGACAGAAGAATTTGAAAAGAACAATTTGTATGTATGTGTAAGGCTGAGTTTAGAGGTAAAAGGTTCCTGATGACCAGCATGAACTATTAACATATTACCTGATTGTGCACAATCCTTCAAACTGACCCAATTATACGGTAAGTCAATCTTCAGATCGCCAAGGATTGACTCCTTGTAAAGTTAATTATCAGTTTCCAAATCCCCATAAACCGGACCAGATGAAAGTCTGACTTCCTCCATACGCATATAAAGAAAGGAATGCACAGCTAGGGTTGCTTAGTTTAGTAGGTACCACTCCCACAGGCATCTAGTAAACATATAACTAGATTACATCTCCAGCAAAATCTGACCTGTCTTTATTGTGAAATGGAAATCTATTCAAAATGTCCTATACCCATAACAAATGCTGCAGGATAACTGTTATTATGCGTGATGTAATTTTTCAATGTTTCGTTTTAGCAATTCATCAGACTAACATTACTTTCCGAATGTGCATACTGCTTTATAGGTAGGGTTCTCCCAAAACTTATATTTCAAGTGTATGTAAACCCATTTTATCCACTTCGGGCATATAAACAGTAAATAAGACTATTACAATAATTGTCCATAGATCACATAATTTCAATGCCAAATACCTGTTTTGGGCTCTACTATAGTATGGTCAAGTGATCTTCCCCATGTTCCTCTATAATATATTGTCTAACAGGTGGGCAGCATGTGATGCGCCCTGCAGATGTCGCAGCAGGATGTTCCCTTCCTTAGCCCAGTGTTGATCAGGTGCTTGATGGACAGCTCTCATGTCCATCAATAGGATTGTTCTCATCACTTTCTGTAAACTACAGCACACCTGGCATGAAGAAGAGGAGGTGATCTGTAGTCCCACTTCCTGTACTAGGGTGATAGTGCTGCTCCTCCTGGAGGATTAACAACTTCCCGCTGATGTAACATACATATGCCCTAGCACAGTATGTGGGCTTTTTTGCCAGGGAGTGTGCTCTTCTTTGATGCAAGCCCATTTACCTGCTATTCCCTGCCAGGGCCACTCATAGGTGGGTACAGGTAGTGCCCCCCTACCGGGCCCCACTGGGTCATCAGGGTGGTCTACCTGGCAAGGACTGCTTGCGGGCGCCCCCCAGTGCAGTGTAATTCCAGCAGAGTGCAAGAGAGCAGTGCAGGATGTTGGAGAAGTAAGTCATCTCTCCTTTAAGGGACAAGGGAGTCTGTGGGCTCGGTGCAAGGCGAGGGCACTGTCAGGTAGGCTGTACGGAGCCCTATGATTTTGTAATGGCAACCCTGTTCCAGAGCACAGAGACCAAGCTGTCACCAGCAGGTCCCAGTCACCGTTTATTATTGGGATCCGGTGGTCATATTGTCTAAAAGGTAAACAGCAAAAAGTGGCAGCATGTGACGCACCCTGCAGACACCACAGCAGGATGTTCCCTTCCTTTGCCCCAGAATGATCAGATCAGAATGCTGATCAGGTACTTGATGGACAACTCGACTGCACTCTTCATGCTCTGGGGGGAAGGCGTGTAAAAGCCATAGCAATGTCAACAGAGCGAGCCTCAGACAAGGGCCATTCTGACGTGGACAGCTAGGAGGTAGGGTAGAAATGCTGCAGGGGCTCTATGAGCTAGCAGATTATTGCCACCAAGAAGAAGGAAGTCAGATTGACCTGCAGGATCAACAGGTAATTTCTCTAAAAGGATAGTTTAATAATAATTCCTCTCTCCCCAGCTATTTTCTGTGTACAGTGTACAGCACATGCATCATGCAGTGTACACATTCAGCCCATTCAAGGTATCTCTAATATGCCGTGAATAGGCTGGGTGCCAGAGAGAATGTACCTTCTGTGCAAATGCGCAGGAGGTACATCCTCAATTGCCACCCAATGGCTGAAGAGAACTTTCAGGAACCCAGAGATTTTCAGTAGCAGAGATGGCAGTGTGGTGGGGGACAGAACTGGGGACAAAGATTGACCTGACAGCCTGGGCCGGATTTCCCACAAGACCAACCAAGGCCCGGCTTTGGGGCAGCAGGGGTGTGGAATTCATATCTCAGGACATGCAGTCCTGGGCGCCGGGTGGGTAGTTGTTTTCTACATTTAGCCCTGCTTTGGGCAAGCAGAGCTAAATGTACAGCGGGGAAGCCGCCGCTTGTTTTCTACAAGTGATCCCAGCGATGTCGCCGAGATCACATGTATGCAGCCTGTAGGTCTGCCATTCTCCATGGGAGGGGGGGGGAGGTTTGGCGGGTGGGGGGGTGCATTGAGGAACCAGGCCTTGGGGCAGCAGAAAGAGTAAATCCGGCCCTGCTGACAGCGCTAGAGAAGAGCACACTTGTGGGGTAATTGTGCCCTAATGTGTAAGACTGCTGTGCACACTTGCACATTAGGGCAAAAATGTACATTTACACAGCGGTTTACTTCCACTTTAATATATTTTTCCCAGTTCGAATGTAGTGTGTGGTAATATGGCATTATGGCGACTAGGTGGAGCCGAAGACCATAGGAAATAAGTATTTATTTCCTATGCTCTTGCAATAGGCTACATTCAAACTAGCAAAAAAATATACGAAGAACATTCATTTTTAACATTTCTCCGCAAAGGATCGTTCACAGATATTCATAGACTCGTTTAAGTTATAGGTGATTTTCACAGGCTCAATTTACCTGCTGGTTTCTTATGTCTCTTGAGGATGCCAGCCAAGATCTCCCAACCATAGTTCCTGGCTTTCACCTATCTTTGGGTCTTCCAACCCACCTTTGCTTGTTCCCACTTTTCCTATTGGAATATAAAATAATGAAAAAATCCCCAAAAATGGATCATGGCCACAGCAACTTTGCAGGCATGAGAACTCTGAGAGATCTGACCACTGCGGCCCCCATGACATATAAGAAATTGTCAGGTAGAATAAACTCTGACAGTTACCGAAAGCTGACTGATCAGTTTCGGGGGGACTAGTCATTTACCTAGACACAGCGTGCCTGAAGAAGGAAGTGGAGTTGATTATGAAAATGCTCATTCACCTAACTAACCGCTCAGTGTTTGCAACCACCCTCTGCCAATCCCTGCACTGGCTTCCAATAGCCCAAAAGATAAAATTATAAATATTAACAACCACTTACAAAGTCATCCACAACTCTGCCTCAGGCTATATCTCAAACCTTGTCTCAAAGTATCAGCCTAACCGTCCCCTCCTCTCTTCCAAAGACCTCCTGCTTTCCAGCTCCCTCATCAGCTCCTTCAATGCTCGCCTCCAGGACTTCACTAGAGTCTCTCCCATCTTCTGGAACTCTTTGCCCCAACCTGTCCGTCTATCTCCCACTCTGACTGCCTTTAGGCAATCCCTAAAGACTCATCTCTTCAGGGAAGCCTATCACACCTCAACCTAACCGCTCAACCATCACGTTCTCAAACAATTCATCCCCACACAGCTACCTCTTCATGTATCACTGGTCCCTTCCTTTTAGATTGTAAGCCCTCAGGGGCAGGGCCCTCCTTACCATCTTGTCTTGAATTGTAATGTGATTGTAATGTCTTCCTTATATTGTAAAGCTCTGCGCAAACTGTTGGCGCTATATAAATCCTGTATAATTATAATAATAATAATGTTCAAGTATTGATGATGGGAGTACTAATGATGCTGCTAAGATAGAACACAGTGTGCTCAGTGAGGCTCCATCACACTGGAAGGTTTGGGCACTGTGGGAAGAGACAACCTGCGGTTCTGATGTAATCCTTGGCATGGTGATGGAATCTACTTTGATGCAAACATTTCCCAAGAGAAACTACAAAAGTGCTGCCTAAAGCGCTTCATCTTAAAGCTGAACTTCAGCCAGCTATAAAAACCCTGGTTAACACAGTTATGTATTCATTAAAGTGTAGGTAAACCTAACAATGAACTGCTCTTTATTGCTCCATGTCGGTCTGTTGAATATATGCCATTAAAATGTTTTTATTATACCTGGCTAATACGTGCAAAAAAAAATGTCTGTTGATCCCAACAAAAATCTTGTGAGCTGATAACTTCCTGTGCTTTCTAGCTCTGATCAATGTTAGCAGTAAATAAGACAATTACAATAATTGTCCATAGATCGCATCATTTCAATACCAAATACCTGTTTTGGGCTCTACTATAGAATGGTCACATGATCTTCCCCATGTTCCTCTGCAGTATATTGTCTAAATGTTGGGCAGCAATAAGTGGCAGCATGTGACGTGCCCTGCAGACGTTGCAGCAGGACGTTCCCTTCCTTTGGCCGGTGCTGAGCAGATGCTTGATGGGCAGCTCTCATGTCCACCAATAAGCCAGCTCTCTCTGTAAACTACAGAACACCTGTTGTATGGAGGAGTGGAGGTGATCTATACTCCCACTTCCTGTTCTAGGGTGATAGCGATTTGATCTTTATGAAATCGCCGAGATCACTTGTACAAAACAAGCGGCGGCTTCGTTGCGGTACATTTAGCTCTGCTTGCCCAAAGCAGGGCTAAATGTAGAAAACAACTACCTGTCCGACGCCCGGAACTGCATATCCCATGCGTCGGGAGATAGGAATTCCACACCCCTGCTGCCTCTCTACTCCTTGCTGCCCCAAGGCCGGGGCTTCGTTGGCCTTGTGGGAAATCCGGCCCTGAGCGCTGCTCCTCATGGAGGATTAACCACTGCTCCCACTGACAACACACATATGCACCAGCACAGCTTGTGGGTTTTAATGCCAGCGGATGCTCTGCTTTTTGATGCAAGCCTGCTTACCTACTATTCCCAGCCAGGACCGCTGATAGAGAGGTACAGGCAGTACACCTGTACCGGGGGCCTAGTGCGTCATTAGGGTGGTCTAGCCCAGCAGGGACAGCCTGTGGGTGACCCCAGTGCAGTGTAATTCCAACAGAGTGCAAGAGAGCAATGCAGGATGATGGGGAAGAGGTAAGTCATCTCTCCTTTAAGGGACAAGGGACACTTTCGATCGCTCTGGCTGTCATGCTGATCCAATGGCTTCAAGGCTTTCAATATCACTTACCTGGATCAGGAGTTCTGACTTCACTAACTGCATGCTTGTTCCAGGTCAGTGACTCAGAAAACAAGGAAGACAGAGGTGATGAGGCAATTGGCATTTTCAGAAGGAGGTCAGCTATGGCAGCCTATATACTGTATGCCTCCCAGTGCAAGTTTCCTTTAGGCTAGGTTCACACCTGCAATACACCGCACGACACCCGGGACAGCGATTAGGATGACATTCGCGTGGCAATTGCAGAAAAAAAGGTACATGTACCTTTTTTTGCGATACACAATGCGCGGCTGTGTTCATGTTGGGAAGCACGGGCGGAATCGCGGCAGGAAACCGTGCGATCTGCCCGGCGTGATTGGGGTGCCATTAGAAAATAATTGCACCCACAGCGCGATCAGTTCACACCTTGGCGACTCCTGACCGTGCGGCAATCCGCTCGGAATTGGCACGATTGCCGCTCGGTGAGGTGTCGCCTAGGTGTGAACCTAGCCTTAAAGTGATATTAAAGTCAAAAGGTTTTTAAGCTATTTCAAATGCTAAAAAGTTTTAGTTTCCTGCAGAATCACTGGCCCTGATATCCTGTTTTATGGTGACTCTTTCCCCTTGCAGGGTCCTATGGAGCCACCCTTGTGTGTACTAGTCTCCACAAACACACAAGCACAGCAAGGCCAGACACTTCCCTGTTCCCTACTCCCCCCTTCTCCAAGCTAGTAGATGGATGGCTGCTGGAGACTGCTCTGTCCCTTGTGATCTTGTACTAGACAGGAAGTTCAGGGAAGCTGAGCTGAGAGAGTTGGAGCTGTTCAGAAACATGATGACACGATGACTGTAAGTGCTTTTGTATAAAGATGTAAAGAAGTACTTTGCTGGGTGATGTATATTTGTTTGATCCGGATTTATTATTGAAAAAAAGTTTGAGAGTTTCTTTAATAAATGATAAAATAAAGTGCTGGCTCAGCATTCTCCCCGTCAGGTTATTAGTCTGATATCTTGTATTAACAAGTCGACAAATCGAAGCAAACCTTTATCCTTACCGAATAACTGGAGATCCTAAAAGTGTCACATAAGAATGATTCTCGCTTATTGATTGGTGGCAGAGCAGAGAACACCTTCTGAAGCTGCCAGTCTCCCGGCCGTGTCTGTCTTCAATGCTCCGACCCGCAGACCTGGAATAATCACACAGCAGATGACAGTAATGCCTCGTTCACACCAGGTGCAGTACGTTCCGGCCCGATTCTGGTCAGAACGCACTGCCTCGCATTGCGGCCGCCTCACTTTTTTCTGGGGCAGGAGGGGGCGTGACGGGCCATTGAAGTGAATGGCACCTTAGCCACGCCCTCCGGCCGCAATGCGATCGGCCGCACGGGATCGCAAGGCACATTATGCCTGCGGTCGGGTCCGGTGCGGTGCGATCAAAATAGTGCTTGCGGCCGCACCGGACCGCAGGCAATGCAGTGCGCTCTGGCCAGAATCGGGCCCGTAACGCACTGCATCTGGTGTGAACGAGGCCTAAGAGAGAGGCCAGAGTTCCTTATCTCTATATGTGTTCCCGTCATTGAATAGGAGGCAGTGATGGCAGCATGACATCATTCTAACCAGGCAACCGGCATTCCCAAAACCAGATCAGCATTCTAAAGAGACGTTTGAGCAGACAGGGGAGGTTTCTGGGTAGAGTTCGTCTTTAAATAAAATAAAACTGAACACAAGGCGGGATGGTGTCACTTAAAGCTGAACTCAAGACCAGCAGCTTAAAGTGATATTAAAGTCAAAAGGTTTTTAAGTTATTTCAAATGCCGAAATCACTGACAACGGATGATGTTTAAAAGCTGCAGAATCAGCTGGTCTCCTGAGCACTGGCCCTGATATCCTGTTTTAGGGTGACTCGTTTCCCTTGCAGGGTCCTATGGAGCCACCCTTGTGTGTGCTAATAAGCTGTGTGTGTCCCCACAAACACACAGAGACAGCAAGGCAAGACACTCCCCTGCTCCCTTGCTCCTCCCCTCCTAATAAACAGATGGACAGTCTGCTCTGTCCCTTGTGATCTTGTACTGGGCAGGAATTTCAGGGAAGCTGAGAGAGTTGTTTTATGTCCTATCAGCATGCTGTTTACACTGCAGTACACGTGATTGGTTGCTTGTGCTGCTTCCCCCTCCCCTCTCTGAGCTCTCCTGTAGACTGCAAAGGGCTGATACCAGGTCAGATTCAGGTGCTTACACTGCACATGTTATGATATATTAATGATTACAGAGCTGCATTGATATGTACTTTTCATATCTGCCTGGAGTTAGCTGTCAGGATTTTCTCCCTGAATTTATGTAATGATCCTGGACAATAAACTGGGGAGAGCAGTCACGATCTGGAGCTGATGAGGAGGGGTGCGCGTTGTGTGTGTGGGGGGTCACCTCCTTCCCCATTGTCTGTATTATTATCGGTAATGGTAATGACAGGTAATTATTTGTGCTTTGCACATCACGTCTGAGTCACGCAGGTTCGTCTTCTTTTACATAACAACCCAGCCGTGTTGTGCCTACAGTCCCAGAGGCTCATTCATGGTGATATAATTGTCACATGGCAGCAAGTCTCTTACAGGGTATGTAACTCCTAAAAAGAACTTCTCTTATTTGCTCCCTGTTGGTTTCCGGTCACAAAACACTTTCATTTTGCCCTCATTCACACTAGAAAAGGCCGGCCCGTACAGCTCCGTGCTGCGTGCACGGCCGTATCAGGCAGCTCCCGGGAAGGACAGGTGCTGCGTGTGATTATACGCAGCAGCCTGTCCTTCTCTATGGGAGTATGCGGCCGTACGCTGCCCTACGCTCACCCCAAGTGCAGGTCCGTGCGGGTGCGGGTGTCCCGGCTCGGACACAGACAGTATCTATCCTGTCAGCGTACGGGTACGGACACCCGCACGGACGTGCAGGACGGGTGAGCGTAGGGTGGCATACGTCCGTGTACTCCCATAGAGAAGGACAGGCTGCTGCGTATAATCACACGCAGCACCTGTGCTTCCCGGGAGCTGCCCGATACGGCAGTGCACGCAGCACAGAGCTGTACATCCTGTACATCGGGAGCTAAAATAACCAAGTTATACTCACCTGAACCAGAATCCCGGCAGGCCCCTAAAACTGGTCCCTCCAGCCTGTCTCCTACCCAGCAATGGTATGTCCCTCAGCGTCCTCACATCCAATACACTGTGTACATGGACTCCCAGGACCTTAGACTGCTGAAATAGAGGGGGAGCAAGGCTGGAGGGACCGGTCTAAGAGCAAACCAGGATCGCAATTTGGGTGAGTATTATGGGCACATGAGCATCAGAACTGGACCAGAGAGTAATGGAAGAAGGTGACCTGGTCTGAATAATCACTTTTTTTTCTACATCATGTGGCTGGCTGGGTTTGTGGGTGTCGCTTAGCTGGGGTAGTGATGGCACCAGGATGCACTAAGGGAAGAAGGCAAGCCAGCAGAGGCAGTATAATACTTTGGGCAATGTTCTGCTGGGAAACCTTGGGTCCTGCCATTCATGTGGATGTTACTTTGGCATGTACCACCTCCCTAAACATTGTTTATGACCAAGTACATTACTTCATGGAAACATTATTCCCCGATGGACCCCTTTCACAGGATAATGCGCCCTGCCACACTGCAAAAATTGTTCAAGAATGGTTTGAGGAACACAGCAATGGGGGGGATTTATCAAAACTGGAGCAGGCAAAATCTGGAGCAGTTGCCCATAGCAACCAATCAGCATCTCTCTTCAGTTTGCTCAGGTAAAATTTGAAAATGAGACAGAGAAGCTGATTGGTTGCAGTGCAAATCAGCTTGAGGTGTCCAATCCATGGAGGCCCCGCCTCGTATCTTACAGGAGTTAAAGGATCTGCTACTGACGGCTTGGTGCCAGATACCACAGGATGCCTTCAGATGTCTAGTGGAGTCCATGTCATGACAGGTCAGGGCTGTTTTGGTGACAAAAGGGGGACCTAGTCAATATTAGGCGGGAGGGTCATAATGTTATGGCTGATCGGTGTAGAGCTGCATTCAGAGTCATAAAAGATGCCTCTAAACTGGCATTTTTTCTGCTCATGTGGCCTAAAGTGGTCAGTCCAGCTCAAAAAATGTCTATTATTATTAATTATTTATGATGGAGCAACAGGTTGTGCTAGTCCCATTGTCAGATGAAAAATAGAAGACTTATAGGGCTTCATTTATACCAGGTGGATGCCGTTCACACAGCACTAGTCCCCCTAGTTCGCGCTGATAAGTATAGGATTATAATGTACGTGTCTGCGCCATCTAGGTGCACTAGTTGGATTTCCATGACTGCGACATAATCACATGACAGACAAAACTATATCCTGTGTAGGATCATTCCTTTTACATGGAACATCTTGTTTTCCTGACCTGGTCCTGGCTTAAGCTGGCCATAGTTGGCTCAAATTTTGGCCAATTTGCGGGAAATTTTGACCTGCGGCCAACCCTGCAAGCACCACCAAGATCAACAAAAACTATCACCAATTTGACCCCATTAACTATTAGAGAATCAAACGAACCCTCTAAAAAAGGTTTCTACTGGTGTATGGCCGGCCTAGTGGTAGATTCGGCCAGGACTCTGTTTTTTAATTGGATCCATTTGGATTTAAGGATGGCTGAACTTAATGAACATTTATCTTTCTCCGACCAAACTATGACCCCAAACTCTCAGCCACGTCTACATGTCATTTTTATTTGTGGATGGCTGAACTTGATGGACATTTATCTTTCGCTGACCAAACTATGACCCCAAACTCTCAGCCACGTCTGCATGTTATTGGGATTTGGCTGACCTAGAGAAACTGACACATTTATTGGAAGCTTTAAAGGTACAAAACAAATTAGCATATAATAAATGTAATGGGAATGAAGAAAGTCTATTTTGCCAGCCCCCCAACCCCCCCAAAAAATGTTTTTCACCGTTGCTTGCAGCCTACGTGACCTTTCCATGGATTCACGCCCGGCAATCAGATCAATACTGGTTGCGCTGGTTGCCTTTTGTATCTGATGAGCGTTCACCCTCCCTTCAGACTATCGATTAATGATGTATCCCGCAGACCCAGGCTGCAGTATTGTGAGATAGGACGGTTATGATGTTTGTTTTGGCGTGGTGTCAGGGAGACGTTACTCTGGACTTTGTACAGTTTATAACTGAAACTCACAACTCATCACAGCCTGTGTCCACGTGGGAATCGCTGAGCTGCTTCATGGACGGCTTGCACCGCCTTGTTGTCTGAGCACCCTAACACAGCGGAGCAGGTTTCAGGTAGGGGACCATGTTGACACTTGTTGAGAGAGCTCTCGATACTGGAATCGTCTCTGCTGAACAAAAATTAAAGCTGAATTCCAGGCAAACAGATGGAATAAATATATGAGAGCTATTTTACCTGCCAAAGGATTTGTATATCTGTTCATCAAGTATTAAGATTTGCACTGCTCTGCCGCACAGCCCTGACTGGCAGGACAGGAGACCCAATTTTTCTACACTCACGGTACTCCTTGCACTGCAGCACAGCTAATTGGCTCCTTGTGCTGCTGTACACTCCTCCAGTCTGGGATCTGCTGTACAGAGAGTACAAGAGGCTGATACCGGTCAAATTCAGGTACTTGTATTAAAGCTTGTATTAAAAAAAAAATTTTATGAATATTGATGAGTATTCATAAATATAGAGTTAATGTGTATTAATAAATATAGAATTGCATTAATTTGTGTATATTATATCTGCCTGAAGTTCAGCTTTAAAGTGTTTTTCCACCTTTGCAGCCCAATTTGTTTGTTATGTGTTCCCATTCACTCTGCATACCTAAAAAGAATTCATAAAATATACTGCATTTCTTACCTTTTGAATGTTTCTACGGAGCAGGATTATAATGGCGCTCTTCAGGGTGTGTAACTTACTGACGTACACAATATAGGGAGCCTTAGGGACAATTGTTATTGTCATACAATGTATCACCCAAGCCTTGAGATCTTTACACCCTTTGTTAGAACGGGCAGTGTGCACATCTCTGATAATGAGATCTGCCAGCACAATACAGACAGGGTTAATTATGGTAAACAAGACAGCCCAGCCCCCCCCCCCCTCCCAATGACACCATTGCTTTTGTTGATGCATAAACCTTCACTGAGATATAATTTGCAGATCACTTACATGTTGCACAAAAGAATTTTCGTTGTCAATATATTATTTAAAGTTATGTGATGTGAATGGAAACATGTAGCAAATATAAAATAGGTGTTATCCCAATCTGGCACTAGTGGAAATACACTTCAAGGGTCACCAAACATAAACTGCAATTTACAGGTTAAAGGAGATTTAGGGCTTGTTCACATGGGCGACAAGGGGGGCCCTAAAACAAGGCGGTTGATCTGCGGGTTTACCGTCCTTCTGGTCGGCTGTCGGAATGTCATCACTGTAGCCAAACAGCTCCTTGTTTCATGCTCTGTGTCGCGCCCTGGCAAAAAATACACAGCATGTTGCATTTAGTGGGAGGTGTCGCTTGTCAAATGCATCCATTGCAATGACTGGGACCACGTGGTTGCAGTGCAGTATTGCAATAAAAAATCCCCATTGAGTTAAAACAAATACATTTAGAAGGTGTCAGTATCAAACTCCTGAATATCCAGCAGTTGCAGCTCCACCACCCTCTAGAAAGCAATCCACCGCCAGGGAGGTGGAGGTGCAGCCCGTGAGAATAGCGCCTTACGGATAACTATGCGTTAACGGTTGTACAGAGGGGCAACAGGGAAGCAGTGCATCAGAAACATGTCCCTCATGGGTATGGCTTCCTTAAGTAATGAGTTATGAGCTAATATAGGTGTGTTAATGCTATATTTCCAGGCATGATGGTCTGATGGACAACCTTTGAAGGGTCAGGGGTTGTTTTAAACCAAACCTTCATTGCATATAGGGTGTGTATGTACATACACTGTACATATATATATATTTACACAGTCAGTGGCCGCTTTATTCGTTACACCTTTCTAGTACAGGGCAGGGCTCATTTTACCTTTAAAACATCCTGAATTATTTGTGCTATGGACACTGTGATGGAACCTTTCTTTGTAGACTTTGCTCTGTGCTAACTTGATAACTTCAAGCAGTTTCTTTAGATTTCTGGCTGCATGGCCATGCTTGCTATGGGGCACACTAACTGCCTGAGCCAAAGTGGTGGGAGGTTACTTGACTTACCCAGTACTAAGACTTCGAGACTTCACCTACCTACCATACCTCCTAACTGTTCCTCATTTGGAGGGACTGTCTCTCATTTGGAACCAAATTCCCCTTTCCTCCTTAGTTTGGTCTGTCCCAAACCATACATAGCCTATCAGTGAATGTGTAAGTCATCATTCACAAGCTGTCAGATACTAGGATGTACCAGAAGCCTAGTCAACCCGCACCACTTCCACTCTTGCCATAGGATATGACCTACCTCTTTTTTGTACATGACTAAGGTAGCTCAGAGGTCCCCCTTTTACTGCCAACCACCCCCTTTACCTTCGATTCCCCATCCCCTTCCTTCCAATTAACACACTACACCAGGGCTGGAGTATAAATGGCCACAGCAGCCTTTTATTACAAAACTTCATAAATAACTCTTATAAATAACAACAAAAACAACAATAACCAAATAACCGTACAGTAGGAATTGCTAGGTTTCAAGGTCCTTGAAGACACTATAACTATCCAAAATCGGACCAGTGTCTGCGGGCACCTTTCTTAAACCGGAATGACCCCAGCCGCCATACACTGCCTAGGGGACATAATTAGATTGCCCGCAGACCCACCGTGGCTCCCTATTACCAGGTCATAACGTTTGACCTTACCGGCACAGAAGGCCACCCACACCACCGATGGGTCCCCCCATCAAATTATCCAACCCAGACAAATGCCTTCAAGGATCCAAACCGCCATAGTGTTGCGACAAACTTTGACACCAATAAAACCATACCTTTAAGTCCGTTCCTTCTCCTGGTCACGCTGGCTCCTGGAACTCCTCCGTCCCGGATACTCTCCGAAGCCCCATCCTGTAAGGCCTTCTCCTCCAATCCCGTGAGTATCCCTCCTCTAATTAACTTCTCCTTTTCTTTAACCCTTTTCTCAGGCCCGTGTTCCCCCTTCCCACCCTTGTTATGTAGGCCTTTTGCTTATTACACTTCGTTCCATAGCTCCCGGCCTGTCTGTGTGGTTCTCAGATCTTCTTCAGTCCCCTTAGGAAGGAAGGAAAAGTCACACTCGATTGCGCTTACTTTTTTAGAACACTTTACTAAGCAAAAACATGGTCTTCCATATAACCGGGATGTCCATTGAAAACACAACATTTAAACAAGTTTTTGTCAAGGCAAACAAGTCAAACGTGTCAACGCAGTTTCTTTTTCTGTTCTAATATTTCGTTCATCCTTGAGATTAATTACTCCTTGTCACTTGCCCCCCCTCCCAACTTCGTCAGCCAGGGCAGCCCTGCTCCTACCAAAGGGAAGCTCTTAGTCCCCCAAAACTCAGAAAACTGTGCAAGACACTCCTCCCTCTGGACCCAATCAGTTGCGGCAGGAGCATTTCCTTCCCCACAGCTATATGTCACAAATGGCCGGGGAAAGCCCCAGTTGCAACTGCCACCACTAATTGGGCTGGGAGGGAGGGGTACCGGTCACAGTATTGAGTGGGCATGCGCGAATTTAGGTGAACTGGGTTTGCAATAAGCTCATCACTACTCATTATATATCGCCAGTCCAGGCATCGGAAGTGACAAAGTACTCCAATACCAACGACCAGAGCAGGTCCTTAGCATTATCCCATAATGGCCCTTACATGCTGTTGCTTCTTATCCCAAAGGATTGTGTTGTATATGCCAAACTTTGACCCTGCCACCTGTATGATGCATCAGAAATAAATATCTGTCAAACCACTTTTTTTAGTCTTTAGCTGTTCAGTTTTGGTGAACAGAAGTGGAACCTGCTTTCATCTTCTACTGGAGCCTATCTTCCATGTTTTCTGTGTTCCTCGGTGCCCATTTGTTCACCACTGCTGTAATAAGTAGTTACTTTGACAAGGTGTTTTTCTACAGAGTTTCTGCTCACTGGATGTTTTTTGTTTTTTTACACTAATGTCTGTGAGACTGCAGTGTGTTAAAGTCCCAGGAGGTCTGAAATTTCTGAGATGATGTAACCACCATGTCTGGCACCACAGTCAAAGTTGCCCAATTGTTCCCATTCCCCATGTTTTGGTTAAACAGCAATTTTCCAGGAGTTCTAGTAGAACCCCAGGCAAAACACAAAATGAAGTAATAAATATGTATGATGAGACAAATATGTTCTAAGTACAGATAACCTTGGTAGTTTATGTCTTGCATACAGTTCTCCTTTTAATGTTTGTTATAATTACTGAATATTTACATGTACAGGGTGTATATGACAGGTGCACTTTAAGTGGGTGGTGGTGGCAGTGGATTATTACAATAAAGACATAATATGCTGAATATAAATATATATAATACGTATGACTCTAAGCACATCTACAAATTATTTCTGTACTGTGCCTTTCTCTAATTGCAGGGGGGAAATAGGAATAATTATACTTCCCGTTCTGAATGTTACTCAGCCCAGAGCTTTGAGAAAATAACCAGAATGGACTTTCAGTGTCTTCAGATTGGAGTTAAAGACTCCAGACATACAGCTAAATACAAAGATGAAAAATGGGAGCTGTTGTACCTGCCACATCTGCCCATTCAGTTCTGAGATTTACACAGACCTATTAGACATTACAGCCAGGCAGATGGGAGCACTTTCTCTGTTAACTCATCCAAAATTAATGAAAATTTTGGATTCAGACAAATCCAAATACCGAAACAAATTGACTTTCGGTACCGAATCCCAAAAGACAAAAAATTTAAAATCTGAAACAATTTTTTTTGCCGGCTTACATGTCTAGATCATAAAGGATAACTTGGTACAAGGTTATCATATATCTCCATATGAAGTAAGTGAAATCCAGGTAGATACAGTGGGACAATTACAGGCGGAATGCATGCTGTATAGTAGCTGCATATATAATCATGGCAATTATACATTTGAATACATTTCTGGCAAACAACAGGTTTTTTTTGTTTTTGCAGGATCTTCAGAGAGATAATAAATAGGGTAATGTGTATGTATTAGAGTTCATTTTTTTACATTTTGCCTTGACATACACCCTAAAATACTTTCACTACTATATTCACATAGTAATATAGCCATGTAGTAATCCCACAAACCCAAATTATAGCAGGCTCTGCTAGTATGGGCTCTGGGGGGGGAAACACTCCCCATTTTGACCCCCGAATGCTTTCCTTAACAGGAGCCTTGAGGTAAGGTGGAAAGGTGGGACCTTCACCACATACAGCTCCTCAGATGGCTCCACCGCCTCCAGACAATATTCGCACCTTGACTTGCAATACGAATAGCACTATATGCAGAGATTTCAAAGCATGCTAGAAAATATAATGCCTGATGCCACAGTGTTTTGTCACACCCATATGATCCCATAAACTAACAACATACAGGATGTTTTTTATTGTCTTCTGGGAGTTACCACTCCTTCGATGTAACATCACAAACGATATACTAACAATCTATATATGCTTGTTTCAGTGAGATAAATTGCAGAGCTGCTACATTTTTGTTTTATTAATGCTGATAGATTGTTTTCAATTCAATTCCCTTTTATCTCTTTTAGGGGCACCGATTGCCTTGGAGTTTTGATGATGAAGAGGATATGATCTTCATGACTTGCTCTCCATTGTACAATCTGGACTACTTCCCATAACACTACCATTTGCTTCACGACCAATCTTTTCATGTCCTACATGATGTTTACCCAGCACTGCTGCTGACTGCTCCTCTGTATTGTACCTGAACTGTTCCACAATCTCTAAAACTGTTCCATTATATCTCAAACTGCTTGGACTTATTTCTTAACTGGTCGATCTGGCAGATACTCTTCAATCCTAGAGAATGTTGACCTGACTATTGTGAAACGTGTCTTCCAGGCTCTTCCTGTAATAACACCTAGCTGGCTGCACTATTACCAAAACGCTACTCCCAAACAACTGACCATTACTCAGAATCTAAATCATATGTTTCACTAAATGAAAAATTTTACTAACGCTCTGTATCTTACTACCTATCTTAGTACCTAATTACTTCTCCTGCACATCCCTAGTTGGAATCCCTTTCCTATGTGTACATGTGCATTTCCGCCATCCAAGCATCTCCTACCTTAACTGTTGTGGCATATGTGGCTCTATGGCCCAAGTTAACATCTTTTCTAGCTCCAGTGTTGCCTATTGGTGTATCCTTCCAGCACTCACAGTGCACAAGTTGGTGAAGTTGCCCATGTATCATATCTGTTTATAAGGAAACCATGGGTACTTCGTTAGATCCAAATAATCCTGACTGTTCTTCATCTAGAATGTCTGCATCCTTTTTTTTACCTCCTCCATGTGTGGAAACTTCTTCTGAGGCTTTCATGGATCAGCCAACATATGTTACTTCCCTTAGCAATCATATCTTTCATACTGAAATTAGTTCTACTACAGATTCTACAACCACACACTTTTGTGGTGATCTCACTAATAGTTACTTCACTTATTCTCAGTATAATGTCACTCCAGTCTTCCCTCTGAGTCTTCATTCTCATGAGCCCCTTGAACTGGACGTTGTTTATTCCTGTTCTGGCATATCAGACACCATTGGTGACAGACATGATTTCTCTTCTTTCTCGTCAACCAAACACCAAAGTTATCCCCTTGTCTGTGATTGCTCCCCAAGAACATCTGATCATCAAAAGGGAATGGAAAGTAAATGTGAAATATGCAAGGGATCAGTGGAAGATAAGGTCCAGTGAGTAGCACAATATACTTCTCTCTCTTTATCCACAAATGTTTTTGAAAATAGACTGTATACATACAACAAAAATTGGGGAGCTGCATATGTTTCAAATAGTATAATTCAAAACTGCACGCCATACTGCATTCTGACCAGAATTGGGTCCTTTTAGTTGTAACAATGGATGGTGCAGTTCATTTCTGAGTCACAAAGGAAGGAGGGTCAACAGCACTCCATATAAGAATGAAAGGATCAAAGTGATTTAATTTACATAGTGTCACAAAAGTGGGTCGCAACCCCGTGTTCAGTGGGTTGCCACATGCCTTCCACTTTTCTAGTTGAGAGGTTCCCCAGCCTCCCCCTAGTGCAGCACTGTCAGTTCTCAGCAGCCATTCAAAATATGCCGGAGTGTCAGCTTCAAGTGGGATGGGATGGGGCTATGGCCACGAGAGAGCTCCATCCAATACGTGCATTGCTTACAGCTCCCTCAGGTGTCCTATAGAGGTGTCTGGACCGGAGTGACATCACATTCTGGCTCCCGACACCTCTACAGGGCGCACAAGGGAGCTGTACAAGCAATTCACATATGGATGGAGCTCCATCACAGCAGCCCAAACAGGACCCCAGGCTGAGGATCCACTCCAGTTCTTGTAAGGCAGGGAGACTGGGTAGACCTACCACGTGTTCTAGTGTGGGAGGTGAGTTGCGTTGCCATTCATTTGAATGGCACCCCAAACACACCTACTACCCACAGTTTGATTGCCCGCACCTGAATGCACGGTACCGCAATGCTGCGCATTCCATTGCAGTGCGTCTTGGGTCACGACTTAATGACCAAGGACAAATGTGGGTCCTGAGGTTACACGGGTTGAGAATCACTGACATAGATCATACAGCCAATGTTTCAGGGCGGTGCAGGGAACCTTCCTCAAGGTGACACAGTGACAGGAACTGTGTCAATCTGCAGAAGGGAAACTGCGTGGCACATTGGCCCTAAGAGTTGGCTATGGCTTAGCTGGGATTTCCCTTCATTTTGGGAGGGGAGGATTTGCTCTCATTTCTTGTATTGTTTCTAATACAATGCATCTTTAAATTTACTGAATATATGACAAAACTCTTACATTTGTAAGTGGACCCCTCATTTTAAATATCAGAATTTGGCCCCCTGTTACAGCTATGATGCCCAACCTACTACCTTATTATAAATCATCACTGCATATTCCCCAGGTTGATAGAATTCACCTATTGCTCACCACATCTTGCTCTTCCCTGCAGTATGCAGCAGGACAGACAGCTGTGTGAACAGTTCCTGGACTCTCTCTCACGGCTGGAAGACTGGCTACAGATAACACAGACGGCAGCTTCTCTTCAGAAGCCTTCTCGAACCCTTCATGAAGAAGTCAAAATGGCATTGAGAAAATATGAAGTAAAAACATTTGCCCTAGCCTACAGACCTTTCCAATCATTTGTCAATTCACCATATTTATCATTCTATTCTTTCCATTCTGCTTGTCAATCTCAGGTTTTCCTCATGGAAATTCGAGAGAAGTTGCTGGACCTGGAAACACTAAACAGGAAGTATTGGAGAATCACACAGATTTCTCACAAGATGTTGCTTCCAACTACTCTTCGAAGAAGGATGCAGGAAGTCAACGACTTCTGGGACCATTTGCAAAAGGAGGCAGAGAGCATCTATCAGAATTTGAAGGTATCTCATCAGCTTTCCTTTGCAGAGATAGATTTAATGAAATTTCTACTTGCAGCAATCTGAGGGAAAGACTAATATTTCATCTTTTTACAGTCCAAGGTCCAGCAAAGAGAGGAATTTGATACAGATCAAGATGATGTGAAGCTGTGTCTAACTGAGATGGATATGGAACTGTCCAGTGTAGAGTATATCTACAATGGTAACTCAACTGAGAAAATGCAACAACTGAAGGTAAAGCATTGGTTAAGAATTATTTAGCTAAAATCAAAATATCCTCTTATCTTTCTAAGAACCATTAAATGTCATTTACAGAATATGTTAGAGAAAGGTGTACAGTGGCACTACAAATTACTCATTTTAGAGCCTTAACGAAACCCTGTCATCAGAACATTCATTTCAACAAAAACCTTCCCATAAGATTATATGAGCATTTAACATATTTTGTGTGGTTTTTACCTAAAAGCCTCCTTTATGTAGATGTCCAAAAGCCCTGAGACTGCTGTTGGGCTTCGCCATCTTGGATGTGATATCAGCAGCCTCAAGGACTCAGAGATGTCAATTGATTTAAATTCTATAGTATTGCTCTTCACTCCTCCTCTGGCAGGTACATAAATATTATGTAGGGAGTTAAAAGTAGCTGTGAAGGACCTTGGCCAGCACAAAGAGTAGGTATACACTCCCAGAAGAGGAGAGGGCTATGACGTGTAAGGAGGGAGAGGATTGTGCTAGGGAATCGACTCAACTGGTGTAGTCAAAAACACTGCAAATAAGCATTTAAAACACTTGATTTTTCTGTGCTTTTACCTACAACTTTTTATTTGGTGGCAGTGTCTCCTTTCACAGTTCCTCTAAAGTGAATTAGTCAGGTTTGGGCATTTTTAAGAATCTAAATATCCACCCTCAAATGATTATAATAGTGCAGCCTTACCTGTTAGTGATGGGTGTTTGAGCTATTACTTCTGCTGTCCGAATAGAAATAGGAACCTAATGTCATGCTTTAAAGCCGTTATAGTAATTGACCTATCTTTTAGCTGAGCTTGGGGTTGATCGCTACTCTTTAGCAGGGTCACCCCACTACACCCTCAATAACAGAACACCTAGAAATTACCGAGTGATACCAGACTGATTACAGTGCTTGCAACACTAAATTTACGTAGCCACTCCACTTAGGCCGGAAGGGGCTACAGCAGTATTGGGTGAAAATATTGCATGTCATTTAACTCTGACCATTTTGTGTCAGGCCTTCCAGGAGGATATATGGAATAACATGAAGCGTGTAGAGGGTCTCTTAGATCGAGGAGATCAGCTCATATATGAAAGTGATCCACAAGATGCGGTGGCTTTGGAGGAGGAGATGACAGAGCTAGGCTCATACTGCCAGGAGATATTCATCCGCCTCTCTCGACTGCAGAAACGGCTTGTGAGCACCAAGCTGGTAAGTATATATGCTTACGTCCTGTACTGGGAGGAACCAGACTGACAGTTCACACACACTATAGAAAATTAGCAAACAATGGGACTGCTTCAGAGCATGAATAGGAAAAGCATAGTTGTGCAACAACATGCTTGTTCATATAGTGACAATTAGATTTGTTTTCCAAATGCATAATAGAGATTGAATGCTAAACATGCCAATTGACGGCAGTTTGAAACTCCAACCTCCAAATGGTCATAAACAACAAAGTTCAATACATAACAATGCACATTTGGGGTTTGTGCAGTTTGCAGACATCGCAAGCCCTGACTTTTTTCAGGGTAACAACTCTAAGCAGCTTCAAAAAGCTCAGATAGTGTAGAGTTAGGAAACACACTTATCAGAGGTGCCTTTACACAGCAGTGAGGCTTTCCCATATATCTGCAGATGTATGTAACTAAAACCTCGGTTTTCAGCCTGAGTAGTAGTACGAAAGTGTTCCGGGGAGCTATTTTGTACTATCTTCAAAAAGCTGACTACTTAAAGCCCATAGACATATACAGCATTATTCACCAAATGGTGAAGAGTAGGGAGACAGCAGGAGCAGTGAACAATCTAGGACAACATAGCTGAAAGGGAAAGTGAGCTGAATTGGAGAATGTTTCCAGTTCAGCTATGTTGTCCTAGATTGTTCACTGCTCCTGTCTTCTCCAAACTCTTCACCCTTTGGTGACTAGCCCTGATAGTTTTCATGTAACATGACTGGATGGTGCAATGAACATCTTATCTTCTTGGGAACCCTAACACCTGAGTGATTATGTTTGTCAAGCGATAATATTAATATGGTTGGATTATTGTACTAATATGGCAAAACATGTTAGAGCAGGTGCTGAGGTTGCTTACTTTTTGTTGTTGAGGTCAGCTTATCTCAAGCTTTTTATCCCAGAGGAACCCTTAGTAATTTGTAGAAAGTTTTAAATAAAAGAATAAGGAATATAGCATACGTAGTGTACTTGACTAAAAAAAGAAAAACACAAGGCTAGCACCTTGTCATCAAGAAGTACGTTTTATTAATAAAATGTATGAATAGATAAAATACTACTCACAAAGCCCATGTGATTGCATACATGTCACAAAGAAAACATCCACATCCCAAGACATCCGAAATACTTTATGAACGAATGCGTTTTTGGGGCGTACCCCCTTTGAGTTCAAATACACAATAATCCAACCAAATATATAGAGAGACATCTGCCTCGCTATATATTTGGTTGTATTATTATGTTCTTTAAGACATAATTTGTTTCAACCTGTCACGCCTTAGTGTGACAACTAATAGCTTTAGTTGAAATTGTTGAAGCTGTCATTAAATGGGTCTGCTGTTTCTTTGTATCTTCTTAAAATGCTTTCTTTGGCTTTACTTGAATATTAACACATTTGTATTGGTAACGTTGGTAACATTACATTTTTGTCATGTTATTTCACGTTTTTACCTACTTGGTTATGGAAATGCGATATAGTTTCATATCATCTAACCATGGGTCACATAACAATTACAATTTCTACATTTTCCGTAAAGGTCTTTGAAGATGATGTACTCGATAGTGGCTTTGAACATGTATCATCTGGGTCTTCTGATGTGTTCCTTGACCTTGACTTTGAAGATGAGGAAGTTCCTGGTCTACCTATTCTTCCCCCTGCCAAATCAGCCCTTGCCATTGATCTGGAATGGGACCCAATGGGGGATGTTGGTAGTTCAGGGTCTCATGATGAACTCTCAAAATCTGGTATGTGACCAATCATTTGCCTGGCATTTCATATTCCACATTCCATGAATACAGTGAGAATTATTTTTTTACAGGGTCAATCCTTTCCAAGACAGATCTTTTAGTTTTAGGTGACATTGTTGGGCTGAATCATCCACTATCTTTCTATATTTTTTTGGTGGACTTCAACAATCACATCTTCCCTCCAAAATTAACGCTTCTGACCCACCACACCACCTGCTGTCCTTTTCCTGCAGCATTTTCTGAAAAGTAAAGTAAAATTCTAATATGAAGCATAAGAACCTTTGAAATGGCCAGCAGGAGTATAGATCTTACTGCTGAAGTCCATGACAGATATAAAAACTAGGCATGTGCAGCAAATTTCAGCAAACTTGCCGTTATAGCTAAATCACTGAATTCATATTCAACAAAACTATGTCAAAAGGTTATTAGTAGGGTATAAGGGTTAATTTTATCTATTTATTTTAAAAACGTCTACATACTTGCCCTTGTGTTTTATGTGTATTTTGTTAGTATTTGGGCTTTTTTTATACCGTGGGTAAAAAAGGTGGAAAAAAGCGCATAGAATTTATAGAGAAAGAACACAGAAATATATTTGTGTTTTTTCCCCTTTCCCTTTTTTTCCCCGTAGTTTATATGTTAAAAACACCCAATAGAAGTGAAATATACAAAGATAGAAAAAAAACACATACAGTATATGTTCTTGTGTGCTGTCTCTTGACATTAATTTTCTTATTATGTCTTTTTTTTCTTAGTGTAAAAAACACATTTAAAAGATAAAATACACCAAAAAATAAACAAACAAACAGACAAAAAAAATACAGTAGCTGGCCATACATGTAGACTTTCATATGAACATTTAGGCAAATAAATATCTTCAAACAATGCAATAATACCATCATGGACTTGGTGAATATCATTCAATCTTTTATCTGGTTTTAACATTTGATTTTGGAATCAATGGAGTTTCACGAGGGAAAACCACATTTACTGTTAGAATTTAATTCGTTCGAGAAAAATCCATCTCTCTCCTTTGATTTTTTTTGTCACTGCGGTTGAAATCAATCATTAATTTGTTGGTTATGTGTCTAGATGAATCACTGAGATCTTGAGGAATGCTGAATTACGTTTTACTTGCTTAGAAGAAGATTACATGTATGTATACAGCATTGTGCAGCATGCACCTAGAGACTAACATTACACTACAGCGCCATCTAAAGCTCAAAAGACAAATTTCATAACTATATTAGTATATGCTGTTGTATTTCCAACACAATTTGACCCTATTAATTATTAGAAAATTTAACAAATGTTCCGAATATAATTTTTTCCAACTAAATTTGGTGTATGGTCAGCTTTGAACCACAAAGAAAAACACTCTTAAAGACCATTGCATCCTTAACAACTACCTTAAACTTTGTAATTTCACTTTTTCCATTAACTCTAATGTATGGGGCAATTTTTCACTGACATAACGGAAATCTTGGCAAAGCTGACTCTGTCAGTTTTGCTTACTCATCCTTAATAAGAACCCTGTGGGTGGTTAACAGTTTTATTCACAAAAGGGTGAAGAGTTTAGAGAAGGCAGGAGAAGTGAACAATCTGGGACAACATAGCTGAGCTGGAAAGTGAGCTGAATTGGAGAATTTTTCCAAAATCAGCTATGTTGTCCTAGATTGTTCCCTTCTCCTGCCTTCCCCAAACTCTTCACCTTTTTGTGAATAACCCTGTAAATCCATTACTATGTACTCAAACTTAAAATATAACTTTTTGATAAGGGCTGACAAAATCTGTCTATGAAGAGTAACACACTTTATTGTTACACCCAACAGCCCCTCGAAAGATATTACGGAGAAATAAATGCACCGAGAGTAGTGTCAGTACTGACTCCGGGGTCACTAATTCCAAACACAGGAGCCATGAGGACCTGTTCCCAGTGGAAGAAGATTTTCCTTCCTCCACTGTACCAAGAGGCAATGTTATCTCAGAGGGATTCCGAAGAACTGTGATCGACATCCAAGTGCAAACAGTAGATAGCCGGGTAAATACAGATCATTTTCCTCTTTATGCTCCTTTCTTATCTCACTTGACTACCGCTTATCTGTATCTCAGTTTCTGTTGTTTTTTCTACATCCTTATCATTACACTTATCATTTGGTCTTTGCACTGTCTGTAACTTTGGCCAAGAACTGCCAAACTCTGTTTGAATTATCCATTGAGTGACCGAAATGAGCTAAAGGGACACTTAGGCAATGTAATAAAAACTTTAAAAATGTACATTACTGCCGGGTGTAATAAAAAAATGCTGACATGGTGTCACTTTGTCCCAATATGAATTTTACAAATAAAGATAGGCAAGCATTGTAAACTTCAGCCTTGACATTGACATTTTTAGTGATCTTGTGCACTTAAAGCGTATCTAAGATCCAAAACCAAAAATTTAATATGTTGACACTTTAGGCGAGGTGGCTGCATTCATTGTCTTTGTATTTTTGTAGGTTTTTTTTCTTTATTGGCATCTGTATTGGCGAATAACACTTCCTACCCCTGGGTGGCTATGCTCACTCCTCCGCTGCATCTATGGAGGCAGCCATGGTTAACACCCAGGCTGGACTTTAGGCATGTCTGCCTTTGTTCATCTCCACTAAATGGTGGTTGATGAGATTGATCACCTACAGAAGAAAAGATAGTTTTTTCTGACTTTGTAGCTCACAGGAACATGCTGAAAATGTTCTTAGCCCGACTAAAGAAAAGTAATGCAGTCACCACATGTAAGGACTGTCAAAGTCCATTTCCACCTTTGTAAGTGATTAGCATTTATTGTGGTGATGAAGAGGTGCAGTGATGATGTATACATGTGCACATTTCCATGACTCACATTGCAGGCTTTCTTCGTTTTTTATGAAGGTTTTATTAGGCCTAAAGCCTAAAAATTCTAATGTTTCTCTAAAGTAAATGCAGTCTGACACCGGGGTATCAGACTGTAATCAGCTGACCCCCTCCCTGTCATCCATTGTAGCATGATCAGTAAACATTGAGGATATGAAGAGGAAAACTAACAAAAAATGTAAGTTTCTGTGTTCATATACATCAAATGTATATGTCTGCTTCATGTAGACTCGTTGTACATTGCTGGCATATGTTTTTTTTTAAATACCCCCACAAAGATGGCAATGGGCTTTAAGCTGCAACATATTACACTTTTGTTCTTGGTTCTTGGGTTTAGTTTTAAATATATCCCCAGCTCTTCAAATTCAGCACATCTTACTGTAAATTATTTCTGGTCTACTGGCTCCCATGTACTGTGACTGCACACCCTTGTCCTTCCACTTTATGCATGTTTATTTGTACTGTGTGTCTACAGTCTTATAACTATATACTATGATATTTTAACCCTTGTAGGTTTTGTGCAATGATATGCCAGGCTTGGAACCAGGACGATTAGAAGTTGTTTTATGTGGTAAGAATTACAAATCCTATCATACAAGCATCAAACGAACAGTTTAGAACATGCAATCTAGTAATTAGGCACGGCCTCAATATAAATCTGACATAAATCTGACCAATTCAGACTGAGCACATGCAGGGCCGGCCTTAGGCCTTTAGGCGCCCTGTGCGAGAAAGCTTTACAGCGCCCCTCAGTGGCCACACCCTTTAGTGGCCACGCCCCCGTAACCACACCCATTTCCCCCAATATATGCACCATTTAAAGATAGTAGTTATCAACTAATGAGATATTGGAGGCCTCCACTACGAACCATGGGGCACAATGGGGACACCCATAATATTCAGTATATGTAATTCTACAGAAGACTGTTATGGGCAGCACAGTGACGTAGTGGTTAGTACTTCTGCCCTGCAGCACTGGGGGTCCCTGGTTGCAGATTGGACACTATCTCCATGGAGTTTGCATGTACTCCCTGTGCTTGCATGGGTTTCCTCCGGGTACTCTCGTTTCCTCCCACACTCCAAAGTCATGCTGGAAGGTTAATTGGCTCAGATTTAAATCTGCCCTGATGTATGCATGTGAGATAGGAACCTTAGATTGTAAGCTCCTTAAGGACAGGAACTGATGTGAATCTGCAACGATGTAAAAGTGCTGTGAAAATTGTCAGTGCTATATAAATACCTTTAATAAATAAATAATACTACAGATGATGGGCAGAGACTGCAGACATACTACAAATGATGAGCAGAGACTACAGACTTACTACTAGACATGTGCGATTCGTTTCGTTCCGAGTCGAAATTCGGACGAATTTTCGGAAATTCGGACATTTGGATGTATCCGAATTCCGAATTACAGACATAACGAATGCAAACGAATCCGAATTTCCATTTGCGAAATTCGGTAGCGGTAGTTCGAACGTTCGTTTAATTTTCTGTTCTTATTCGTTTCTTATTCGTTTCTTATTCGTTTCGTTCGTTGGAGCAAAGTGACATTAGAGAAGGAGAAAAATATTTTTTCCCCCTCAAATGTCACGAACGAACGAAACGAATAAGAACAGAAAACGAAACGAACGTTCGCCCTACCGCTACCGAATTTCGTCCGAATCCGAATTGACTTTCACACCCGAATCCTGAAAAACGAAATAACACAAATCCGAATTTAAAACGAAACGAAACTAAACAAATTTTTTTGCAGTGCACATGTCTACTTACTACAGATGATGGGCAGAGACTGCAGACACACTACAAGAGATTATAAAAGACTACAGGTGTTGTTGGAGACTGGAAACCTGCCAGGAAGACAGTCAGACACTGTGGGTGTGTTATGTTAGACTAATAGATATCACTGACATGAAAACCTCTTGGCAAATCAATGCTCTCACTTCCATGGCTGGGGTCTGCAAAGGGCCACTCAGCAAGTACCAAAGAGCTTCATGTGGCCCTCAACCATGTTGGCCACCAGGGTTCCAGAGGGTCCTGGAAGTCCCAATATCTAGGGCGTTCAGTATGCAAATACTGAATCCCCTTTCCAAAGTTGGTGTACTCATGCGTTGCCAGTGATATGAAATTCTGGAATGGTTAGAGATGATCAGAGAAACCAGAGATGGGGCTACCAAAGTATTCTGCAAAATAAAAAAAGTCCTGCCCGGGTACCACTAGATGCCCTCTTTTTAACACCCCTTTGAGGTCACTTTTAGTCTATTTATAATCCTGTACCTCCACATGTTATAGTTTGTGGCTGATTTGTTATATCAAGTACCTTTTTTTTCTCATTGTAAAATGCTGTTTCCCGATCTCACACTCCAGTGCTTTATGCTGGGAGCTGAATAAGTGCCACACCCTTCATCACAAGTGTCCTCTCGCAGACCATTGTATAGCGGAGGAAGGGTGGAGTGGTGTGCTGGACAGGGTCTGGTACTGAGTGCACCGGGTCTAACTCTGGGGCCCAAAGAAAAGCACAATGATATTTAGACACTCTGCAGAACCGCTGTAACAGGAAAGTGGGACTAAGAAAATAAATGTCTATCTGACCACATATTTATTTCTACAACGTCAATTGGGCTTTAAGTGTCTATTTTTATGTATTTACTAAATAGACAGATTAGCCCAGTGACTCCCTTTAGCAGTGTTAATTTACCAGATCCGTTATTGCATTAAGAGGAAGACATATTATTGGCCTGGATGGAAGTTGGAAAGGCTCCAGATGCTGCAGTACCAGCCAAACATTTACAGTAAGCCGGAATTCTGGGAAAGAACTCAGTGGTGGCGCGTATGATGATTTAGCAGATTTATCTTCCTGCGGGAGCCTTGGCTGAGTCTGTTTCCTCTCCTGCAGTAGAATCTGGGAAATCATTTTCATGTGAATCAATGATATCAGTTAACCGGCAATGTATGTGATTTGTGTCCTTGTACTGCTGTGTCAAAGGGACACCATTCATTTAAAGCTGAACTTTATTGCTAGCAGATAGTTTTATGGGGTTTTTTTTTTTATAAGAGACTTTGCTTGTCTCTTCTGCTAAAAAAAAAGGAAGAAAGCCCTCTTCCTCCCAGCAATGTGCATGTGCAGTCCATCCCATGCAGGCTCATCCTTGGCAGCTGTAATATGATGGGAATGCAGCTGGGTCCCGCGCAAGATGTTATTCCTCTGCATACGCAGGAGTTACATCAGAAGCAAACTCCCAATGGGCAGAGATGAGCGACATGCGACCTAGAAGACAATGGGGTGAGAAGGGTAGTGATGGTGGACAGCTTTGATCCACTTTAATATTATAGATTCCGTTCACTAAGTTAACACTTCATAAGGATCCATGTTAAAGTCGCATGAAACTCTTAAACTTTTTCTCAATGTTGAATACAGATCAAACAAACATACACTGCCCAGCAAAGTATTTCTTTACATTTTTGCCTAAGCACTTATAGTCATCATGTTTCAGAGCAGCTGCAACTCTCTTAGCTAGACTTCCCTGAACTCCCTGTCCAGTACAAGATCACATGGGACGGAGCAGTCTGCAGCAATTGTCCATCTACTAGCTTAGGGGGAGGGAAGGGGGTGGGGGTGGAGCAGGAAGTTTCTTGCCTTGCTGTGCTTGTTTGTGGAGACACATCCAGATTACTAGCACACAGAAGGGTAGCTCCATAGGACCCTGCAGGGGAAAGGAGCCACCCTAAAGCAGGATATCAGGGCCAGTGCTCAGGGGACCAGATGATTCCGCATGAAGATAAAACTTTTAAATATCAAGGAGCAGCATTCAATGTAAGTAATTTCATCAGCATTTAAAATAGATTTAAACCCTTTGACTTTAATATCACTTGAAGTGACAGTTGTTTTCAGCTGAGCCCAATGAGATTTGAAGATTGCAGTCATATGGCTGGAAATATAAATCCTAACCTTGTGTTAAAACTTTGTGAATTGAGTATTAACAGTTTTAAAGGGCCCGTCCACCCAAAACTGGCATTTCAGGCTTTGTTGAATAAAGAGTTAAACCACCTGACAGTTTCCTATATATCAGGCTGATGAAGGGATCAGACAGGTTCCGAAACGTTGCCACGCATGGTGATATGACCTGCAAGAATACATAAAAGGATTTCGTTTTGAAGAAAACTTGGAGTGCTGGTGAACATTTTTTCTGTTTTGCTCAGCTGAGATATCCACCTGTAAAATGGGTCTCTAAACGCAGTTCCCTTCTTAAGGGGAGGGACACCCCTATCACGGTAACTCTGGTTCCACTCAGGGCAGGCACACGTAGATAAATGTAAACCCGGAAAGAGACAAGCGAAAACACATAGCGCGTACTATCCAGCAAAGGGGAATTGTATTGAATAAAGTGTACTCACATAAAAACGTTGGTAATAGGCAAAACAGACAATCCCAATAAAGGTGCCCACAGAAACGAAGCAGGAGTAAAGGATCCTCCCGTTCTTCCGGCTCAGCTGGGGAACTGACACCGCTAACTCCACCCTACGCGCATGACGTCTCATGTGACTTCGTCAGGGGTCAGGGTCAAAAAGAGGAACAACTGAGGATGAAAGAGAGACATGGGAATTTGGTTCCAAATGAGGGACAGTTGGGAGATATGCCCACATTACAGCTGTCGGGCCTGGTGATTGGCCACTGAGGCACTGATTGCAGGAGGCTGGGTAGAGAGTCACGTGTGCCTCCATCTCCAGATGTGCCGGGTGTTTCCCAAAGAACACACAGCAGAGGTCTGTTTGCCTGTCAAGAGTAAAGAAATTGTATATTGATATTTTGTATTCTCCTTTAGAGATAAGTAGGCCCCTATGTGTGGAGTATAATTTATATATTTTTTTATTTGAATAATAATTACCTTTTACCTGTGTACAGCACTAGCTCATTGATATCCCTAATAAATCAAAGTAGAGTTTTATAAAATGACCGCTCCAAGTCACCATAATAAATTGATGATCCATCCTTATGCTAGCATCTCTTTCCCTGTAGACACACTGGATTCGGGACACAAGATAGATATTCTCCAGCATGCACCTAGATATGACTGCACTATGCCGGATCTGGGAGCACCAGTTGCTTCTAATACCCAAGTGACTGACAGCCGCATACAGCACAATGTCCCTGGGCAGAGGAGAAGACCGGGGAAGAAAAAGAAGGTGAATCAGATACAGGTACGTGGCATATTTAATAATTATGGGTTACATAGGAATGGTCACATAATATGCAGATTTCTATACTTGCCATGATCAAGAAACGGTCCGTCCTTTCTGCTTCCCCACTTTACTGTTGGCCTGTAATGCTATCCTTTGTAGTTATGGACCAATTGATTAAAACTGATCAAGAACTATTATAGGTTCCCTTTCTTTATATCTCTCTAACAAAGCCCAAGATAGCAGTAAATCCGGGATATAATGTACTAGACATAGACAACAGGTATTACTAGCTGGTTGCTTTTTTTTTTTTTTTTTTTATTCTGTTTGTTTTTTATCACAGGAGGTTAAAAGGAAGCCTCAGCCTGCAAGGCCAGATGTGTCAATTCTCATGGATACTGGGTGAGAAGGCCATTCATTGTAGTTTAATTGCTCATGATGACATTATGCTGTGAAATGTTTCAGAAAATAACAAAAAATGTTGGATAAACGTTTAGCATGAAAGGAGAACTTAAATCCACATATCATTGTATTGTATAACATCCAGAACAGTCAGGCAGCACAGTGGCATAGTGGTTAGCACTTCTGCCTTGCAGCACTGGGGACATTAGTTTGAATTCCAGCCAGGGCATTATCTGCATGGAGTATTGTTAGAATACACATTATTGTATCCATTGCAACAACTCCTGCAGTATACAATTTTTGGTCAGTAGATGGCAGTGTTTATAAGTTCTGGTATATATCTATGGTATATACTCTGTTGTATTGAATAAGGTAGAGAATAAAACTGTGGCTTCCTTCCTGTTTTCCAAGCCATGTGCAGCATGCATATCAGACTGTGTGCTTGTGTTTCTCTGTGACGCTGTGCAAGAAGTTCCGTGCATTTGGGTAGGTTTCCACAAGGTACTGTAGTTTCCTGCCACACTCCAAAGAAATGCTGGTTGGTTAATTGGCTCCTGTTTGGATTGGCACTATTATGTGTTTGTATGCATGTAAGATAGGGACCTTAGATTGTAAGCTCCTTGAGGGACTGATGTGAATGTACAGTATGTAAAGCGCTGTGTAAATTTTCAGCACTATATAAATTGATTTAGGGTACACATAAGAATCACTTTCCAATAAATATATTGGAGCTGCCTCCTTCCTAAAATTTCAGTTACTTGGCTGTTTTGCTGACTGACATCAGTACCTTCTGAACAAGAATTTTTATTAGGAAAGTCAGAGGACAAAGCTTCGGGTAGCACATCGCCTGGACCTCCCCATGACCCCACACTTTTGAAAAATACTCCATCTTGAGCAGATAGTTTGCCCTCAGTCTCATTGTCCTAACCCATTTCATAACATTGACAAGGATTGCAGAAGGCTTAGATGGGACACCCCAGTTTTATTGTCGTGGCTCGCCTATTCAGTCACCAACTGCCTACAAGTGCGTCCTCCATTGTGAAGTGACAGACAGGCATCTAGCCTTTTTCATCTTCACTGTGTCCTTGTTTACTGAAAGAGTATGGAGATTGTTGTTGAGTTCCCTGGACACTGACTCCTTTTTAGGTTGTTTTGTGGATGATCTGCTTCTGATCCTGGCAGGTCTAGATTGCTTGATTTTTGATAAACACTGCACTCTAACCCTGCTCCTAATACTTCCTTTATTTTACTTCTAATTAAGAATTAAGGCACTAATAACAGTGATTGTAGTGATATGCTTGTCTGTTTAATCTCTGGGTTTCGTCTTGTTTTTTCAGAGATGACATGACCAAGTTGAAGTCCTACAAATCCTCCTATCGATGTGCGGGTCCCCTTTGGCTTTCAATCAAGTGTTTGACCCTTTTATCCCTCGTGTTCCTCCTCCTGTGTGGATCACTACTCATCTTTCCATTAAGTCATACAAGATGTCCTTTACAGCGATTTTCCTGGACTTTGATGCTCACCTACGTTAATGGACCTCCACCCACATAAACAGGCATGGTGTAGCATGCAAAGACTTTTAGGAGAGACACTCTGGGCACAAGAACTGCACTTTATGCTGGATAACAGACTCAGGAGATATAGCCTCTACCCGCACATTAATCATCTGTGTTCCAGTGGCCAAGGATTGTTTAATAGGCCCTGATGGTAAATCGGAATGGACAATGGTATTAAAGTGACAGTAAGCTCGTCCAGGAGTGAAAGTCTTCAATGTATACTGTATATTGTACATAGAAATCAAGTAAGAGAATGTATGTAATTTAAGCAGAAAAGGAGCAAGTCAATTAGTGTGTTGGTTTGTGTATGTATTGAGAAAAGGAGAAAATATCCTTGAAGAAAATATTCATAGCTTTTTATAATGTCTATGTCAAACACGATGCAAAAGGTAATAAGAGATTGAGTTAGACTTGCTGAATACCATAGGCTACTGACATGCAATGTCATTGATTTAAGTATTGATTATGATGATAGGCACAGTGCATTGAATGCAGCACAACCATTCTAAATGCAGTGTCAATCAGAGATGTTTAAGCATACTTTGAGTTGAGAGTGACTGCATATCTGGAGCTCACTAGAGAGACATACTATAAATGATCAGGTGTTGAGAAAATGTATTTAATAACCTCATGTCAGGACGTTGTAGCAGCCAATCAGGAACTAAAAGTCTAAATGCAATGCATTGCGAACTGCTTGGCGATCTGAGCTTGCACAAAGCCTGGTATTGACATTATTGACAATTCAAATTACATCCTTTTTCCATCATGCTTGACCTTACCCCCATTTATGGCGCCATCTTTCCAAAGTCTATTAAGCACCTAAAGGGGTGATACAGTTTGTTGTGCCTAAAGGTATAGCTGCCTCCTTTGCCTTCGAATCCCAGCACTTCCCCACACCAGTGGACCCAATTCCATGTCACAGTACCTGTATCTAAGCTAACAAAAATGAGGAGGGAGAATACTGGGGAGGTAGGCATTGTATTCGAATCTTGCAGTGATGGAAGTTTAGTATATTTCAGTATCTCTTTTGGGGTCTGTGTTGATGGGCTTCAGAGGGCAAATGCAACTTGATTCTGACATTCATTTGAAGTGTTTCTGTAGTCATTCAAAATGAATTGCAGATGCAGTTGATCTGCATTTGGCCTGCTTCAGGCTGCTTTTGCATTCTCATAGACCTGCTCTGAAGAGAACAAAAGCACATGACACTGGCCCATGAAACATATACTAGTCTTTTTTGACAGCTACCTTACCAGTGCAGTAAGAACAGGCTGTGGGAATGTTAGGTAAGATCTAACCATATGCAAAAAAAAATATAAGACCCTAAAAATGCAGGCTTGAAGAGGTGGAGCTTTTGTTAGGTGCAAAAACTATATGTGGATATCAAGGATGCCACCAAACCTGGCTCATTCTTTACAATCTCCTCAGTTATAGCTCCAACTCCAGGCTTTGATCCATCGCTGAATTCTGCAGATGACCCTCTAATGGCCGCATAATATTTGGGGATACTAGAGCTGGGGAGAATGCAATAAGTGAGCCTGGGTTTGGTTGTCCCGGAGTACTCAGGAACAGTTTTGCACAAAACAGGTATGTGGAGGCTCATTTGTGGTGGTTATGGGGTGTCTGTGATAGACTCACTTTAATTAGTACAGGTAGGCAGAGCTTAAAGTCGACCTGAACTCAAATAGTAAAGATTGACCATGTTACAGGGAACATCTAGAAATGTTAATTGTGCCTAGGCGATACCCAGAAAATGTGACTTTTGTCTGAAATTCCTCCTAAAATAGTGCAATTGAGTCTCATAGATGTATATGTGCAGTATGAGATCAAAGGCACTGCTGTCTCTGTTGCTCGCACACAGGAGATTTGGAGTGAGATTTGGTGATGTCTCTACTGTGCTTCTCAATGTTCTTGCTGGAGAGAAAGCTACAGTGTAAGAATCTCTCTACTTCTACATCATTCATTCTGTTGATCTGTGCTTTCTCAACCTCTCCTGCTGCTGCTTGATTTCTTCTCCATCGGCGATAAGATCACCATTCTTCAGGGTAGCAGCTGTAACATGAGGAATGAAAGTCCTGCCTCTACTAAGATGGCCACCTACAGAGAGAAACACAGGCATGTTAAGTCAGCCCTGGGGATATCTTTAGCTGCAGGGAGACCACGAGAAGTACTAGTTAGTGCTCTGCCTGCCTCTTTTGGTCCACAGCTTCCAGGGTTTAGGTCCTCTTTGAACAGCATCTGAGCTGGAACTTAACATCGACATATTTCAAACCTTTATTACGGAAAATAAGGACAGTGCCTACCTCATTTAGCCACCAAGTTTACAGCATATTTACTCTAGAGGTGCTTTTTAAACAGCCTTAGCAGGTGCACTCAACCAGCCGATAGGTACAGATGATCATCAGGAGAAAGAAGGCTCCTCTTCTGGCCTAGCAAATTAATAAAACTTCCCTTGTAGTACCCTGAAGACCCCCTTGTCCATCTGGGCCCTTTTGGAGTAACACTTGCAAAATTTCCACCCGTGATTGAAGATAACTCTGGAGATAGAGAAGGGTATAAGAGCATCCCTTCCTCTAATTGAGCTTTACTTTAGCCACATATCTCTTTGCACTAGCTTATTGAATAAAACGTGTTGCATGAGTGAGCATGTGAGTAAATAGTTGTACATATTATCACCATGTTGCTATGTTTTGTACTGCAATTTTAAAAAGTCTAATAAAGGGAGACAAGCCTTTTATAATGAAGTTTACGCTCCTGTCGTCTTTTAGAACTTTTTACATATTGCCCATTCAGTGTCCTTTGCTCCATCTACCACAGGAAATATTCTCAATGAACTTGTTTTATCTTCTCAAGTTTAAATCTCAGTGTTGTTTCTTAAAGGTATGTCCCAAGTAAATTTATTTTGTAACATCAATCTGAACCCATAATAAATAATTACCTTCTAGGTAACTCCTTCAAGTAGGATGTAAAATGTGAATTAATGACAATATCTGAATGAGAGTGATTACCTACTAGGTTCCTCCTCCTTATTGCTGAGAAAAAGAGGCGTTGTGGTGGTTTGTTGTTGGGACCATAGGGGAGCCTCTGTTTTCATTTGTAGTTTGACTTGGGAAAACTATTTAAAGTGCATCTACCCTGCCTAATAAAGGAATAAGAATGAAAGTATTTGGCAAAGTCCTGGGTTCTATGGGTTTCAGTCAATGAAGCAGAAAATGGATCTGGGATTGGCTCTCTTGAAACAGTCTTTTGGCAGATGTTCTTTTCTTGATGGTAAACGAGAGCTGTTGCTGCCTTCTGCAGCACCTTTTTGTGGGCCCTCTAGAGGGTGTCACTGAGCCAGCCCCCCACCCAAAAGGAAAGGTGGGTGGGCTCAGACCGGAGGGCTGAAGTTTTTAACAAACGCAGATATATTTTTATGCACTCACATGCTACCACCTGATAAACCACAGATCATTGTGAGTTATGAAATTAGCTTTGTATAGAAACCAGACTTGATATACCTGTGGTATATGCCTTCCTCAGAAGGGGTAATGTGTATCTCTGGCCTCTAGTTAATGGTCATCTGGCCCTTTATCAGTCCAGGCCATCTATGTGTATTGACTGGGATCTGTCAAGTGTTGTGGCTGTCATCAGTCGTAAGAGATTACGACTATGACCATAAACGCCAGGGCTGAATAAACAACTCTGGTGCTGTTAGCATTTACTGTGGAATATGAAGGCTTTTTGAAGGCCCTCTAACAAAAAAAAGAAAACATGTATGTTTAGTCTGTATCTGGGTTAACCATACCCAGAACTGATAAATTACAACAAACTGAAAGGTTTTCCTCATTAGCTTTGGGGTGCCTAGACCTCATTAACATCACATGGCCCTCCAAGCTTCTGAGTTTAGATGTTAACATTGAAGGGTACTATTAATGTTAGAGCATTTAAATACATTTTAGACAATTGTAAGCTTCCAAACTTGTAGCGACAGTTTGGGAAAGGCCCTTTTCTGTTTTCTTGTCATGATTGGAAATGATCCAGTGACTGTAGCAGCCAGACTTACCCACTCAGCAGGAAGCTTGAGGAGCATAATGTAATAGCCGGTTTTGGTATTTTAAGTGGAGTTTTACTTAGAACATCTCCTTTTCTAGAAACGTCCTGGATAGCTGCCTGAATTTGTCTCTGCATTTCTTGGAACATTCCCTGATGGGAAACCTAGATTTTTGGGAGGCTGAGGTCTGTAAGCACCTCAATTCAGAAGACTTAGGTTTGTGGGTGGTGGATAAGTAATTAATTCATGGTGGGGTAACGGGTTTACTTGATGGCCTCCTAGTCCCCTTATGCTGACAATAACGAGCCTTCTGGCTCACACTTCCACTCTGGTTATCCACTAGAGCTCTGTAAATTACTCGCCACTTCCAAGCATGGGACTCACTCCCATGACAAGGCGATAGGTGCTTCCAGTGGCGACTCTAGGAACAATATATAGGGGGGGCACATAAGATACCACAGTCAAAATGGGGGGGAGAGGGGGGCACTAATAATTTTCACCACTAAATCATACCACTGAAAAAAACTAAAGTATATATAAATATGATTACAAAATACGAGAGTAATGCGGTATGCAGTGATAACTTTTTATTGTACTAACCTAATACTTAGAAGACAAGCTTTCAAGAGTTTTTCTTTCTTCCTCAGGTATTGCTTCAGACTTGAGAAAGAGGAAAACTCTCAAAAGCTTTTCAATTTCAGCAAATACCAGAGCTGTGTAAATAATCACCTATAGCGATAGAGGACTACAAATCCCAGCAATACATTATACAGCAATGCAGAATACCACCAGCTATAGAGCACTAGAAATCCTATCAATATATTATACAGCCTTGCAGAATAATACCATTAGCTATAGAGGACTACAAATCCCAGCAAAACATAGAGCAATGCAGAATAATAGTATAAACATTTGCCACATACTCTGTGCTGCTGCTCTACTCAGGGGTTCTGGCCTAATGTATTGGGCAGAGCTTGTCAGGAGGGGTGGGGAGGGTCTTAGTAAGGGGAGATGTGTGGGTGGCAGAAACGCTGTAAGCAGGCATTGCGTGGCTCCCCAGAAGGCTGCCGCAAGGTCCCCAGCCAGACCTAAGACACCTAAGTCAATTTGAAAAATGTAAGTGCTGGTATCGGTTTTTAGTATTGGGACAGAGGTCATTTATAACACAGAGTGCATTGGTAAATAATGTATCGCAAAGGGCGGACCTCAGTAATGTAACGCAGAGGACAGCAATGTAACGCAGAGTGCGGAGGACAGCAATGTAACGCAGAGTGCGGAGGACAGCAGTGTAACGCAGAGTGCGGATGACAGCAGTGCAATGCAGAGTGCGGATGACAGCAGTGTAACGCAGAGTGCGGATGACATCAGTGTAATGCAGAGTGCAGTAAACTCAATTTAATCCGGGACCACATGACACATTTTTTAGTCCCGTGGGGGCCGCTACTATATACGGTACCAGTGTTAATGTCTGCATATGTTACAAGCGGCAACTGTCACCCATTCAAATAATGATTGGGTGACAGCCCCCCGCACAAATTTGATACACTGCCCGTCCCACACACACATAATACACGTTGCCCCCCTTCCAAGCCCCCCACACACATTTAATACACTGCCCCCCCAGCACATATAATAATAAACTTCCCCCCTCCCTCCCAAGCCCCCCAGCAGACATCATAAAATCCCCCCTCCTCCTTTCCTTCCAAGCCCCCTCACCTGCTTTCATCAATGCAGGGAGGAGGCGCATCTTCATTCCCTGGTGATCTAGCGGTGATCAGAACTGACAGAGCTCCGGTCGGAGCTGACAGGAGCATCTCTACGGCATGCATCCGTCGGAGATGCAGACCGTGTAGCTGCTCCCTCAAGTCGGGCACGCGGTCCGTGACCGTGTGCCCAACCTGTCAGCTGGCAAGAGACCGCTGCCGTACAGTGAATCCGTTTTAAAGGGGAATCATCACACGGGGGGCAAGGAATAGAATATATAGAATAACTGTAGAGACGCCTATGGCTGCTTGACCAGTCAAGAGGCCACATAGGGGCAGGGTGAGGACCCTTAGCCATGTAAAAGCTCTGACCCAGACCTTACACTGGTAAGTGAAGGTAAGTGCCAGCATTGGTCAGGAAAAGTAAAGTAAAGGCTGGCTTTAAAGCTGAACTTTGTGATAAGCAAATATTGTGTAAATACAACAGGCATGACATATTTACACTTGTGGTGTGTTTTGTGTATTTCTTCCAGATCCGTGCAGTAATCCATTGTGAAACTTTGCCTCTATGCAGCCGCTTCCTGTAATAAAGACCGGTCACTGCTGCTCTCTTCTTGTGCAGGATGACTGGTCTTGTCTCTGCCCCCCTCCTATAATAAAGACCGGTCACTGCTGCTCTCTCTTCTTGTGCAGGGTGACTGGTCTTGTCTCCGCCCCCTCCTGTAGTTTTCAGCAGACAGCCTGTTGGATCCCTCTCACAGCTTTGCCCTCTGTACAGGCTATGGGCAGCACATGGATGATGTCACTGATATTTTAACAAGGTAATATTTGGGTTTCCAACTGCATTCGGTTTACGCAAATTGCATTTATATCCTTTGCCATTACTGAGGAATATATTTAAGTGAACGTTTTTGAGTTCAGCTTTGAGCTGTCATTAGCAGGGGTGCAGAAGTTACCTAGTGAGATCCAAAAGCAACATGTACCCCTAGCAGGAAACTGCCTTCACCTGAACTCTGGCACCCAATGTGTTAGGGGTCCATTACAAGCGTTTCAACGCTTTGCAATTTGTTATTAAAATAACGATACGCTACCGTAGGTCAACAAGTTCTGTGATACCAGATCAAAGTTTGAGGACTAGTTTGCATGTTTAATCACACAGCAGAAATGTAATCAAATGTAACCTTTGTAGCATAAATCGATACTTGTTTTTATCTTAGGCTGACTGATATAATTTTTTTTTTAGAGCCTCTCAAGTGAAAAGGTATCATTCTGAACCCTGGTCTGATCATACAGCACATCGAGCATACACAGCATTTAAACCTGATTTTATGTTTATAGCCAATACATTGGCATATACTGCCTTTTCGTGGTCATTTGGAGGTAGTACATCTTAATGAAAATTATTTTCTAGGTACCAATGTATAGAAGGTGGAGGACAGACCTGTGCAGGTATTGGAGGGGATTTGTGACAAGATAAAAATCTCCTGCACCAAATTCAGAAAAGCAGTGGACAGTTCGAATGCTAATACCAACACGTGCCACAAATTCAGGTAGCTCCTAATGGCTGTCTCAATTTCATAAAGAAATGCCTTTGTTTCGGAGATAAGGAATCAGCGGTAAATAAACTCAATGTCATTTTTGGAGTAATTTATGCTGGAATGATTTGTCCCCCCCTCCCCCATGTTGTTGGTTGCTAGGGCACTGGCGGCCCCGAGGCTCTGCCCTAGTAACCAATCAGTCAAGCAAAACAAATGGCAAACGCACTCATCAACTCATAACCAGCTTTCAAGCAAGGTGTACATGGAAGGGCTTTATACAGTACAACAGCAAAACGTTTCCCAGCACACGTGCATGGTTGCATGTTAAAAATTGTGTGCGTCCATGAAACTGCCACAGAATGCAGTACCCCAAAACGGCCATACACGATGCTTTAAAAGCCCCTACAGTTTAGAGATACACATAAATATTGGCCCTAGAATTATTGCTCTCACGCCGGCATGCGCGGTGATACCCAACATGTGTAGCACAATCGTTGTTTTCGCACGTAGGCGCACCCGAAGCGTGTTTACAAGACGACATGGGTACTCGCAGGGGCGGGGGACTTAAAACATTTGTTTTCATTTAATCTTATTTTTAAAACAGTTTTTTTTTTAAACTTTACTTTAATTGAGATCACATAGGGGGGCTCACAAGCCCCACATGTGATAGCATAATGGCAGTGACAGATCCTCTTTAAGGTGATGCTGGGGGTCCAAAAGACCCCGCAGTGTCACCTTTACACTCTAAATAAGCTTTTGAAATGTAGATCGCACTTCAATAGCTTATTGCTGGACTTCAGGAGCCCAGCACTGACAGCTATGTGGCCGCAAGTGATGCAATACGTGTCACCCCCGGTCCCATAGAACGGAGAGGGGAGGGGCGTCCCGGTTACCGGATCGCAGAAGCGATCTGGTGGCAGCTGAGCTGCCAGAATCGCTTGTACTATACAGCCGGTCGCCAACTTAACAAAACGGAACAGACTCTCGGCGGCTTTCAGCTGCCGGGAGTCTGTGTAACCCCTTCTGACTTCATGATGGGATTATCCAGTCATAGTTTGTGAAGGGGCTAAGGAACCTGAATGTATTTTTAAGATTTAACTTCTGAGTTTAGTGTCACTTTTATTCCTTACATTTAAATGGCACCTCAATTTCCAATCAATACCAAAAGAAGAGAGTTTTATGTAAGTAAGTTGCTATTCACCCACAGAAGCGAACCACTTTTTGAGGCAGGACTAAGTTTTTACAAGGAGAATTTATAAAAATTGTTGTTTGTTTTATTTTCCCTTTTAAATGGTAGGTCCAAAAACAAAAAGAATCATGGGTAAAAGACGTGGTATGGCAGCAGTAGATCTGGGAGAGAAAAGGGACACATAACTGCCTGGCAACTATCATTTTCAGATGGAGATCAGAAATGGCAGGCCACATATTTATATTACAACAGGTTTACTTTAAACCCACTGTTTACATCCTGCAATGGTGCGGTGATACAATGTAACAATCACAAAGAAGCATGGAGGTCGAGAAGTAGATTGGAGTCCCATAGAGAGCAGCCAATGGCTTTTAAACCGCTGTTTCTTCTTCGCACCCTTAGTAATATGATCTGTAGGAAAGCCAGTTCAAAATGAAGTCACAGTTTAAATATATTGTCTAATCACACTTGATAAAGACATTCCTAACATTTTACATTTCAAGTGTTAGAAATAAAGCACATCGGTTTTTTTTAGTTTTGAGTTCCGCCACTTAGAGGGGGCCCAGGACAGGAGGACAGGGCCCCTAGTAACCGCTGATTAACAGGATATTTAATATCCCGGTAACCGCTAATATCAGCACCGGGACCTCTTCTTCCTGTCCTGGGCCCTGCATGCTTCACGCCGCTCCCCTTACCTTGTTCTGGGCGCAGCGTGAAGAATGATGGAGCCGGCGCAGCAGCCATTGAGTGGGATGAGGGCCTTCATGGATTCTTGCACCGGGGCCCTGAGGTCACTAGTTATGCCTCTGATTATATATATTACAATCTGATTGTACAATCTCCTGAAATTCTATCAACATGCATGGAGTACACAATCTGCCTGATTGGATACAAAATTAAATTGTTTCGGCTTTCATATATTTCAGAAGTTCGTAGCAACCAATCAGAATACATTATTCCCTTTAGTACACTGAAGCCTGTTGCTTTCTTTGTGTTGCTACTGAATAAGAAATTTTGGACAAGGGGAAAAAGAAATAAAGGAGATATTTGCAGGCCTGTTTAACCACTTGCTGTCCAGAGCAATTTGTTAACATTTGATACAATCTGAATTTTGGCTAGAAAACAGCTTAAAACCCCCAACAATGATATATTTTCTCTAAGCAGAGCCCCTTTAGAATAAAAAAAAATGCCAGTTGCAATTTTTTATGTTGCACGGTATTTGCACAAATGTTTATGAAACCGGAATTTTTTAGGATAAAATATACTAAAATGAAATTGAATGCACAGAAGCTTGCTGATCTCCCTCCGATCGGTGAGGGGAGACCTGCCGTGCCAGTTCTGGGCCGGTTTAGAGGACAGTGGAGCCCGGGGTAGCCAGCAGTGGCAGCGGAGAGAAGGGGGCACACATTCTGCAGCACTGTACAAGCCACTGGATCACTTGTATCACTGGCTGTTTAGGACGATACCAAGAACACAGCAGCAGCTGTGTTCTTGGCATAACCGCTTCAGGAGCCGGTTCTGAAGCGGTTAATAACGCATGGCAAAGAACAACAAAGGTACGAAATGGGCAATAATTGTATTGGGCAATCAGATTTCAACAGTCTGCTAAAAAATTATTTGTGGCTGCTATGGGTTAGTGCACTTTGAACATTTACATTGCATTGCCGCGCTTGAATATACCTGCTAGTTTGGTGTGTGTGTGTGTGTGTCTGTGTGTCTGTGTGTAGGGGGGGTTACCGATTTTGCATTGTATCTGCAAAAGTGGGAAGTAGAAATTGCATTGGGCTGGACTAATTTTTAGAAGCTTAGAAATACTTACATCAAAATACTTGCTGGGTCTGATGGGATTAAATGCCATTTCCACTTTGCCCCAGTCTCCTCCCATGAAGCTGTTCCTTACCACCACACCCATGTCCGGGCAATCTCATTAGTGGCTAATGTCTTGACATTAATGGTGAAACTGAAACAAATGTGTGGGAGATGTTTAGTCTATCGCAATGGAACTGGTTAGGCTCCATCCAAATTGGATTGTCTCTATCCAGGAAATACTGCAACTGTGCTACAGACAAAGTCCTCTGAACAGACTATTAGAGAGGTTCTTTCTGGAAGAGTTTAACCTTTCACACTTACTGGCAGAGCAGCTGATATGTGATCAAATTACCAATATCCATGAGATGGTCTGAGATTCAATCATATGCATATTTATCCACTTATTTAGTTATTATTTATTACAGTTATTTATATAGTGCTAACAATTTTTGCAGTGCTTTACATACTGCACATTAACATCACATTCACATCAGTGGTGGTACACTTAAGGAGCCCTGGTGCAAGATTTTTTCTGGGGCGGCAGGGAGAGTAAATCCGGCCCTGTACAGGTAATGAGGTGACGAGGGAGCATGGAGCCGGCTTCCTGGCCAATTAGGAAGACGTGGGGTTAAAGTTCCCCAACCCCACAAACGCGTACATACTAACAGAAACACAAGTCGGGTGCACCTACGTATGAAAACGACGATTGCTCTTTACATGTCAGGTATCGCCTTTTATTATCCAGCCAATATTCATGGCCAACTCTAAACTGATGACTGGAATTTTATTTATTTTAAATACAAGTTTGGCTATTTTATTATATTGGAGTTTTACAATTCATTATTATTTGAAATCCATTAAACTAATTTAAAGGAGATCTATGAGGTGAGGGATTTCCACTCATCCTGATAGTTAGAGCCAACCTGTGACAAAGAAGCTGTCACAGGTCGGCTCTATCGATCGGGAAGTGAGCAGAAACATGCAGCCTATCCGATCCATCCGTGACTCTCCATGCAGGGATTCCCCCCTCCCCTCTCCGATCCTCCAGCCCTGAGTGGAACGGGCTGGGGAGGGGGCAGGCACAGCTGGCTCTGCCTCTAGATAGGCAGAGCCCGCTGTCACTCACGCAGCTGGGTGGATCTCGACAGTATTGTCGAAATCCGTCCTGGCTGAGGCGCTCACAGTATATAATAGCTTGCGATATACTGAGCTTTGGGTCACGGGAGGACGTTGGTATATGTCCTCCCGTGACCATAAAGAGAACTATGGAGAAAAGCCCTTACTCCATAGTTCTCTTTATGTCTAATGATAAATGTCTAATGATCTGTGATCTGTGATATGTGTGTGTGAAATGTCTAATGATCTGTGATCGCCCGCACTGGAATGCCAAAAAAGAAAAATCTGATCGGCCAGAGAACAGTCACATGCCTGATTTAGTTTTGTTTTTAACAAAATTCAAACAGATCCAAATTACATTAAAGGGACATTCGGATTCGGTCGCATTTGGATGTGTCACATTTGGAGATTCAGATGCATCCAAATGTCCAAATTCAACAACATGCATACAAATATCTATTCGGAACTGAATGAAATTTACATGTCTGATAAAAACCAATATAAGACTGAGAGAACACATTTCTGGTATAATGCAAAGCAAAAGAAAAGAAAACATCCACTTTATAACTATTACAAGGCATGGCATTGTAACAGCCGTTTCCAAGAATCAGACTACTGGGCGATGGATATAATCCACAAGGATCACAGAGGTGGGGACTATATCAAATTGATGTCAAAGGCAGAAACCCTATGGTTGGAGCATGGAAATAGATTTTTTGGCATTTAATACAATACCATTATTTCCTTCTTCTCTCGCTCTTCCTCTTTTTATATATATATATAGCATATATATATCTACTGAGTCCCGAAACCAGTTGATGAAGGAGAAGCTGATTGTGTTTACTGTGCATGCAATGGACTTCCACTAGTCGCTGTTGCTAAACCTCCAGCCACAGGGAGCACACGTCTGAAGCACTGCACTGACATTTGGACTTCTAATCTGACCCATCTTGGGATTTACACGCAGTCTTCAAAATAGTTCTTGGATCACTTTACTGAACCTGACTATTTCTGGACACATTGACAGGAAATCAGTCATTGGTATTGTGTTCCCTTGGTGTCAGTTCCATTCATTCTCAGCATACTTAAACCATTGAAACATTGTATTATTTCCACAGTAACAAAAAAATTTGTAATTTGGCAAGCACAGTTTCACTTTGCTGTAAACTCTGTTATGTATCTGAATCTCGCAAAGTCTTTTTTGGTATAACCTTTACCTGAAACCCTGCAGCTGCTACAATACCAGTATTGTTGTGTCCTCTAAGCTGAAGCTAGCTAGATACAGTAAACTCCCCATTATCCGGCATCCACGGGGATTGATACATTCTGGATAAATGTTGTTTCTTGTTGTTTGAGAGTTACTATTAAAAATAGGTCTAACTAATGCAATACCCCATTCTATACCCTGCCATACCATAAACTCTGTATTGACTTCATATTAATATTAAAATGCAATAATCAAAAACAAATTAAGACAAATAAACACAATGAAAACAAATTAAGACAAATAGGCACACGATCGTTTCCAGGATAATACATGCCGCAGATCAGCAGAACAGTGAGTACAAAGGGGATTTTTTTTTGTTCTGGTTAGTTGAATACTGGATAACCGAGAGTTTACTGTACTCAGACAACCTTTTATTTTATGGCTGCACCGATACTAGTATCGGCATTGGTGCTGATACTCGCCCAAATGTTCCCGATCCCTATCCCGATTTAGGAACTTCTGGTATCAGGAAGCCAGGCGGTGAGTCATTACATGCTGCCTGGCTTCCTGATTGCCCGGGAAGCCAGCTCCATGCTCACTCGTCACTTGGTGATGTAGGAGCATGGAGTCAGCTTCCCGGGTAATCCAGAAGCCAGGCTGCTTGTTATGACTCGCCGCCCAGCTTCCTGATTGGCCAATTTCTCAACCAATCAGGAAGCCATGTGGTGAGTCATTACCCAACCCCCAGCTTCCAGAAAGCCGACTCCATGATTCCTTCTCACCTGGTAATAAGAGAGCATGAAGATAGCTTCCCGGCTAATCAGGAATCCGGGTGACTTGTTACGACTCACTGCCCAGCTTCCTGATTGGTCGGGAAGCTGGCCAATCAGTAAGCCTGGCGGCAAGTCATTACCCGGTGAGAAGGGAGCATGGAGATGGCTTCCTGGCTAATCGAGAAGCCGGGCGGCGATCCATTACACGCCGCCCGGCTTCCTTAATCGGACTTCCGATATTCGGTATCAGCAAGTTCTGAAAAAAATATCGGTACTCGATACCGAAAAAACGGTATCGGTGCACCACTATTTTATTTCACACATACTCCCAATTCGAGGTGTGAAGTAGCACAGAAGATATCACATACATCACCAATCTATGGAAATATCGAGCTAATTGTTTCATAAAAATTGAAAAATTATTTCATAACAATGTCCTACAAAATGTTATCCACAAAGCATGATGAGGTCCTCACTAACTATCCCAGATTTGTGCCATTTAGATTTTTTTTTTCAGGCATGACAGAGGTCAGTAGGTATAAGCAAGACATTTGCTTTTAATTCCTTCACGTTTAAGAAGGAATTAAGCATTGTTTCAGTGAGCTATAAGGTAACGGTACCAACAAATTTCTCCACGTCTGTATTCCCTTGCTCTTTCTTTGGAGAGTATTGCCTGATGTGCTGTGTGACCTGAAAATGTGTAACCTTTATATAAATCAAAATATGCATATAGCAATATGCATTTTTCTCTTGAGAATAGTTTATTAAGTTTTACATAAAACAGAGAAACACACAGAGAAACAAATCAAGGCGAGGGTGTACTCTTCCTCCATATAGGAGTTGTTTGTTTAATGTTTTGTATCAAAAGGAGACGTCACATGCCATTTTATTTGTATTGTTCTACTTTCCAATATACATTTATTCTTTCTGGAGGAACTATGTATATCTTGGTGCCTATTATCTGACATTATCTGAAATTTTTTGGTTTTGTCTTTATAACTTGGGTGTGATTTTGTGGGGGTGGCTGCAATGTGGGTGTGACTTCATAGGGGGTTGACTAAATGTGGGCGTGGCTAAAATGTGGGTTTGACTTTGGGGGTGGCTTATTTGGGCTTGACTTTGTGGGTGTGGTTAAGAAGTGGGCATGGTCAATAGAATTTTTAGATGGAGGTGATTAATGGCAGCCCACATACACTATATTGCCAAAAGTATTGGGACACCTGCCTTTACATGCACATGAACTTTAATGGCATCCCAGTCTTAGTCCGTAGGGTTCAATATTGAGTTGGCCCACCCTTTGCAGCTATAACAGCTTCAACTCATCTGGGAAGGCTGTCCACAAGGTTTAGGAGTGTGTCTATGAGAATGTTTGACCATTCTTCCAGAATTGCATTTGTGAGGTCAGGTACTGATGTTGGATGAGAAGGCTTGCCTCAAAGTCTCTGCTCTAATTCATCCCAAAGGTGTTCTATCGGGTTGAGGTCAGGACTCTGTGCAAGCCAGTTATGTTCCTCCCCCCCAAACTCGCTCATCCATGTCTTTATGGACCTTGCTTTGTGCACTGGAGCGCAGTCATGTTGGAACAGGAAGGGGCCACACCCGAACTGTTCACACAAAGTTGGGAGCATGATGGCATGACAGAGGTCAGTAGGTATAAGCAAGACATTTGCTTTTAATTCCTTCACGTTTAAGAAGGAATTAAGCATTGTTTCAGTGAGCTATAAGGTAACGGTACCAACAAATTTCTCCACGTCTGTATTCCCTTGCTCTTTCTTTGGAGAGTATTGCCTGATGTGCTGTGTGACCTGAAAATGTGTAACCTTTATATAAATCAAAATATGCATATAGCAATATGCATTTTTCTCTTGAGAATAGTTTATTAAGTTTTACATAAAACAGAGAAACACACAGAGAAACAAATCAAGGCGAGGGTGTACTCTTCCTCCATATAGGAGTTGTTTGTTTAATGTTTTGTATCAAAAGGAGACGTCACATGCCATTTTATTTGTATTGTTCTACTTTCCAATATACATTTATTCTTTCTGGAGGAACTATGTATATCTTGGTGCCTATTATCTGACATTATCTGAAATTTTTTGGTTTTGTCTTTATAACTTGGGTGTGATTTTGTGGGGGTGGCTGCAATGTGGGTGTGACTTCATAGGGGGTTGACTAAATGTGGGCGTGGCTAAAATGTGGGTTTGACTTTGGGGGTGGCTTATTTGGGCTTGACTTTGTGGGTGTGGTTAAGAAGTGGGCATGGTCAATAGAATTTTTAGATGGAGGTGATTAATGGCAGCCCACATACACTATATTGCCAAAAGTATTGGGACACCTGCCTTTACATGCACATGAACTTTAATGGCATCCCAGTCTTAGTCCGTAGGGTTCAATATTGAGTTGGCCCACCCTTTGCAGCTATAACAGCTTCAACTCATCTGGGAAGGCTGTCCACAAGGTTTAGGAGTGTGTCTATGAGAATGTTTGACCATTCTTCCAGAATTGCATTTGTGAGGTCAGGTACTGATGTTGGATGAGAAGGCTTGCCTCAAAGTCTCTGCTCTAATTCATCCCAAAGGTGTTCTATCGGGTTGAGGTCAGGACTCTGTGCAAGCCAGTTATGTTCCTCCCCCCCAAACTCGCTCATCCATGTCTTTATGGACCTTGCTTTGTGCACTGGAGCGCAGTCATGTTGGAACAGGAAGGGGCCACACCCGAACTGTTCACACAAAGTTGGGAGCATGACATTGTCCAAAATGTCTTGGTATGCTGATGCCTTAAGAGTTCCCTTCACTGGAACTAAGGGGCCAAGCCCAACCCCTGAAAAACAACCCCGCACCATAATCCTCCCTCCACCAAACTTTACACTTGGCACAATGCAGTCAGGCAAGTACCGTTCTCCTGGCAACCGCCAAACCCAGACATGATGTCCATTGGATTGCCAGGCAGAGAAGCGTGATTCATCACTCCAGAGAACATGTCTCCACTTCTCTAGGGTCCAGTGGCGCCGTGCTTTCCCCCACTGCATCCGACGCTTTGCATTGCACTTGGTGATGTAAGGCTTGGATGCAGCTGCTCGGGCCATGGAAACCCATTCCATGAAGCTCTCTACACACTGTTGTTGTGCCAATCTGAAGGCCACATGAAGTTTGGAGGTCTGTAGCTATTAACTCTGCAGACAGTTGGTGACTTCTGCGCACTGTGCGCTTCAGCATGCGCTGACCGCGCTCTGTCATTTTACGTGGCCTACAACTTCGTGGCTGAGTTGCTGTTATTCCCAGCTGCTTTCACTTTGTTATAATACTAGTAACAGGTGACCGTGGAATATTTGGTAGCAAGGAAATTTCTCGGATTGATTTATTGCACAGATGGCAACTTATCACGGTACCACGCTTGAATTCACTGAGCTCCTGAGAGCGACCCATTCTATCACAAATTTTTGTAGAAGCATCTGCATGGCGAGGTGCTTGATTTTATACACCTGTTACCATGAAGGTGATTGGAACACCTGAATCCAATGATTTGGCAATATAGTGTATTTCTCTTACAACAGGTTTACCCTAAAGGTGCCCATACACCTTACAATTATCTGCAGATTTTCTGTGGTCAGATGGAAAAAGTGCAACAGATTGGCCCAGGTGGAGATTACTCCATCCACACAGTTTAGCGTAGATGGAGGAATCTGTTACACCTTTTCCATCTGACCACAGAAAATCTGCTGCAGATAATTGTAAGGTGTATGGCCAGCTTAAACCTACCACTCACATCCTGCAAGGGTGCAGTGATACCATTTAACAATCACAAGGATGCATGGAGGTCTAAGGAGAGAGTGGAGACTCATAGAGAACAGCCAATAGTGTTTGGAAAGGTTCTAGGATCAGTTTGTATGCAGCTTGTTCAAAATGTAGTAATATGATCTGTAGGAACGCCAGTTAACAATAAAGTCACAGCTTCAATAGACTGCCAAATCACACCAGATACTGACATTTCCTGTGGGGAAAAGATCACTAGTTTGTTTTTTCAATCAGCCTGTCACATTGGCTTTAACATTTACATTTCAAGTGATATAAATAAAAGCACCTAGTTTATTTGGGAAATGCATTTTTATTGGCTCTGGATAACATTTGACCTGTGTGTCTGGCTGGTCAGAAAATAAAACTTAGAACTTAACCAGACTTTCTGTTTTGCTCCATACTGCACTACTAAGGGGGTACATTCTTTAAAACTGTACAAGTGACAAGACGATATTTCCTCCAATTTCCAGGGCGTTGATCATCTGCAGGTTAGCAAAGCGGTGTTTGTATTCGCAGAACTGCTGTCCGTTCACAAATACCTTGTAACGGCCATTGCCCGTACGGATGGAGATCTAAGAAGAGAAAACACATTACATGTCTATGGAGATGTGTGTAGTTTTTATAAGCCATTGTCAAAACCTGATTATATACATTAGAATTTGATTGTACACTCTCCTGAAGATCTACCAACATGTAGATATGTATGATTGAATATAAAATGACTAGACTAGATAGATTTAATGTTTCAAGAATTCATAGCAACCAATGAAATTATATTATTCACCGGTCTGACTAGTACACTGAAGCCTATTGGTTGCTTTGGGTTGCTACTGAATGAAGCCTATAGAGATTTTAAACAAGGTGACAGCAGTCATAGCTGAGCAGGTGTGAGCCAGAAAAAAGGTAGAAGGTAAGTAAAAAGAAGTTATTCGCAGGACTGGTCAATAAACGCAGTGCAAAAAGCAACAAAGCTATGAAAAGTGCAATAACCAGTATTGGCCAAATTTGTGGCTGCTATGGGTAACTGCACTTTGAACATCTACACACTGTGCTGGCTTGCTTGAATTAACCTGCTTGAATAAACCAATTTGGTGGTGGTGGTGGGATTGGGGTACTGGATTTGCATTCGAGCTGCAAGGATAGCAGATAGAAATATCATGGGGCTGGACCTATTTTTAGGGGTATTTCCTAAGAGAGATTACAAATACTTACATCAAAATACTGGCCGGGAATGAAGGGATTGAAATTGGCAACTCGTTCCTCATTGCCCCAGTTTCCCCTCAAGAAGCTGTTTCTCACCACTGCACCCTCATTCAGGCGGACATTGAAATGCAGAGCAATCTCATTAGTGGCTGTTGACTTAAAGTTAATGTGGAAACTGAAAAAAAAAGTTTGGAAGACGGTTAGTCTATTGTGATGGAAATGGTTAGGCAAGCACTGGATTGTCTCTATCCAGGAAATACTACAACTTTGCTACAGGCAAAGTCCTCTGAACAGACTCTTAGAGGGGTTTTTCCTGGAAGAGTTAAATCTTTCACACTTACTGGCAGAGCAGTTGGTCTGTAAACAAAATACCCATATATATGAGATGGTCATGAGATCCAATCACTGTAGAACCAATGCACATTGATATTGACTTAGATGCATATTGATGCCCTTATAAAAACCTTGTACGATTGGCTCCAAGGCTCTAGAGCCAATCCGGTCAGGATTAACGTATAGACTTAGATTGGTTTCTTGTTCTGACACTTGTATTGGGCGATGATCATTTTATGTCCTGGGATACCTTTTCTGAACCTTTGGTTTTTTAACCAGGGGATCTGAGCCCTTCTCAGATAAGAGCCATGGTAACACTGGCTGAATGTGAGCAGAGAAATTATTGTTCTCATAGAACTGAATTATTCCCTAATACCCATGCCAAATTTCAGATAAGTGTTCAGGCTTTGCACGCCACCCTCAACTCAAGCTAATGAGCTCAGGGCAAGGAGAGCAAGGGTACTTTAATTATTTCCTGGAAAACTGCCATAATCTTGTGCTATCTATTATAGCCCCATTCACAATGGAGCTAATTAATGATGGACAGCAAATTCCATTATCTGCTCACCGCAAGACACTGCAGTGCATTCTTTGGTCATATTGCTGCTTAAAAAATGTCCCCAGTGCCTCCTGGTAGAACTAAATTAAGTTAAAACCTGTAGAGAAAAGTTTCAGAAAATACTACTGAAGGTTTGTCTGTTTAGTTTTGCTTCCCGGATCTTAAAATAGTAAAGATAATCCTAAACTTCAGTCAGAAAAATTAGAAGGGGTATTTACAAGATATCTATGCAATGCAATCTGAACTTTGTATGTACAAGGTCATATATCCCAAATAATTGGAAATCTTGATCAAATAGAACTGTAATTTTCTTATTCACTTTCATATACAAACTAAATCTAATGTCTAATTTTATCTGTGCCCTGGGTAGCTGCCCACCCTTGGTTACACTTCAGTATCCTCATACAGTGGAAAGGACATATCTTTGTACTACCATATTCCCTGGTGTCCCATGTCATTGTGTGACTCTCACCTCTGCCCTCCCTGGGGTATAAATCCTTTCACCACAAAGGTCCTTTTGGGTGTCACTCCTCCGTGTATGTTTCCAAGATAAGGAACTGGCTTTAATGTGGAAGACACAGAAAGCTCAATGAGTATAACAGTAAATAAACCGGCCAATTATATAAGAGCAATGATAGCGTGCAAAGTGCAGTAACCTGTATCAGTCAGTTTTTTTGGGGGGGATGATTCCTGATCCTTTGCTATAGGCTAAGGCACAATGCATGTTTATAATACTCTTTGAACCTTCCTATTGAATAGGTATGTGAGATAGACAGACAGACACATTATAGGGTTGATTGTTCATGGCCAGGGAAGCAACCTGAGCTGACCACCAATCCATGGTGGAGGAGCATGTCTCAATAACAGGGGATTATGGGTAACAGTGTTAAAATATTAGCCATACAATTACAATAAGGGTTCTCTTCCGACAGTATAGTGATGGATTTATCTGTTATCACTCACACGCATCACACATATGTGTTTGAAATGAAGATATCTATAGAGCAGTGCTATTAGTTATGACTTGCTCATGCAACTACTTGTAGCTCTGTCTTTCCAACATCATGGTTTTGTAAAAATGATTTAAAGAAAAACAGGAAACAAAAGAGCAAGAATTAAAAAAAAGTTTTTTCCATGGCAGAGCAAATTGGACCATTCTTTATAAAGGCTTTTGCCTTCCTCTGGATAAGCTATGGGGTTTAGGGTTCTGAGGGTGCAGGTTTTAATTTGTTATTTTTTTGGTTGTACTCATTGGACAAGTCTTTATAAACCTCAGACCAAATATGTAACTTACTATATGCAACAGGCCCCACTGAATTTTCCAATCATAGTGTAGTCTAACAATATCTGAGGCAATCATTAACACCCATCAACAAAATAATTATAAAATTCAATAAATTTCAGATCAGCTCAGGAGGTGTTGGAACCCTTGAGTCTCCTTCTAACCATCTATCCCTGGAAAACTCAGAGACAAGAGAAAAGACACACACACACACATATATAATTGTATACTGACCGGGTTATACATGGGTCCTCCCATTACCTTCCAGGATAAAGAGAAAAATGTAGGTTAGAGCCAAAGATCTCACAAAATATCAAAGTGTTAACATGTATTCATGTAGTTCTGTGTTCTATAGGCAGATACAATACATTGGATAGGCAAGTTATGGGCACTTTATCAGCCAAATTTTCAGGTTTATTTATAGCTACTAGTAGTTATAAGATGAAAGTCACTCATCCTGGCTGGTATGAGCTGGTCATACAATGATCCTATATCTATGAGCCCAGCGCTTTGGAATTGTAATAAAGCACTACACCAACAAATGAGAATCCAAGTGTATTTATTTATTTATAAAAGATCTGGCAAGCCAATGTGTTTTGGGGGGTTCTGAGGGTCTCCCTTCATCATGGCTTTAGATACTAATATAGATAACAGACTTGAGTGGTAATATTTTAACAAAAGAGTAAGCCTCTAAGTTAGAAAGCATGCTCCAGCTATTTTTGCATCCTTGACAGTATCATAATTGCACTAGTGGCAGTAAAATATCAAAGCCAAAACTCAAACAGAGATCTGTCATGTCTAGGATTTGAGAACTGTTGGCTGTGGTACCAGCATCTAAGGTCCCCGTCCTCCCAGTTTTCACATCCCAGATTATGCACAGGACACAGCGGATTTTTCTCAATGGTAGTTTTTTAACTTTAGGGAAGCCATGCTTGGCCTACAGGAATATCATTTAAAGTAAGCTCATCATTTTACACTGAACAATACTTTTTGAAATATTGGGACCCCTTTATTGCATAATTTTAACACCAAAGCAAACTAACCCTTTAAGCATCACGGTGTCTTTTTGAAATACAGAAATACAAAGATGGTACAAGGTGCAGTAACCCTTAGCAGCCTAAAGTGAGTTCATGCTAGCCTAATTTTTTGGCTGCTATAGATTACTTGCCTTTGCCTCATTGAAGTGGACCTATAATCTGTGATAAATTCTCATCTTTTTTACCTAGCCTGCTGCCATTTACCACTAGGTAGCAGCAGAAGTCTAGAAATAATTGTCATCTCTGACAAAATCATTGCTATGGACTCTTTCTGGTGTCATGTGGCCAAATGTTGGACTTGGGCAGATTGTCTCAGACAAAAGTAGCTCGAAGGGGTAGCGTTGAGGCAGAGCCAGCCCATTAGGGACTGTGCCTGTACACTGACCTACAGCTATGTAAATAAACAAAAAAGACAGAGCGCCCACCCTGTGCAGTACTGGGTAGTTTCAAAAACAAAAGGCTACTCGCAAACGTAGCGGCACAAATAGCTTTAGCAATGCTCCACAACTAGAAAGTGATCTCTAAGCAGTCCAGAAGAGCATCCACAGTCTTTAGTCCGGGTTGATAGACACCGGCATCACCTGTGGTAAAAGCAGTTGATGCGTTTCCTGGGGCTCACCCCTTTCATCATAGATGTCCTCTATGATTACGCCCAGGTAGTGAAACGCATGAGAGGCGCTGGAGTGGGAGAGATAATGTGGTGGTGTATACCTTGTATTTTGAACTTTGCATGTAATTTACAACAATAAAGTTGGATTTTTATGGACTTTGGTTTTGTGCGGCTGATTGGAGAGATATTGTTTTCCAAGTAAATATATAACTAGGTACATGAAGACAGTATATACAGGGAATACTCACAGGTAGGCTCATAGATGGGTAAGCTGGAAGTGTCACCGCCTTGAGTTAAAAAAGAAAGGGACATGAATTATTATAGCTATACTAGTTACAATTTGTATCCAAGGGGTCTAGGTATGTATTATACGTACCCCTCCTGGTTGGTAAGAAGGACCACCACCCATCAGAGCCTGGAGAAAGCATATACATGATCATTTAGAATTCTTTTTTGCATTTATTTTATTAAAGTTCTTACAACAGATTTAGAGAACATTATAAAGTGGATGTTAGACAGAATGATCTTTTGCCATCTTTTCATCTTACTCTTCTAGAAAACCAAAGCCACTGCTTAGTTTTTGTTTCCACCAAGTGCTATTATAACTTTACTTTCTCTTCTACTTAAAACCCGACTGAACTTATATTTTAAATTAGCTAAATATATTTCAGGGTCACTAAAACAAAAGCTGTTAAAATTCTTACGGTTTGTGTTCTTTAGAAAGCAGCCTAAGTAAAGGAAAGCCTGTCTCTGGCCAGCATGCCGCTGGGATCCTTGCTTTTTGTGTGGAAGCGGTGCTCTCTCTGCAGAGGTCCCACTGACTCCCTGCTGAGTCAGAGCTAGAGCTCTCCTATTAGAAACGGAGCATGAGTTCAGCCGAGTGTAGAGCTATAGGTCTGATTTTCTAGGGGGCATGTCAGACCTCTGCATCCACACTGAGGGTCTTGCTCTACGGCATGATGGCCAGGGACAGTTTTTTTTTAAATTTAGGCTGTGGCTAATAAAAAGCATGCAGTACATTTCTGCAATACATGCACATTTCCCTGTATCTTTAAATATGATGTGAGTACAACAAATCGAAAGGTATTTTTCTGCACTTACCGGTAAACACTAAAACATGGTGTAATAGTCATGTATTTCAGAGATGTACCGCATATGTATTTTTTTATGGCCAGACATACACTAATTTTCTTATCTAAAATACTACAATGCCATCATATCTAAATGGTTGTTACAGACTTTGCTCCTAGTGATTGCACTTTGCTTTAAGGTGTCTATATAGATATGCACTAGCAGTCTCCCAGTAGAGGAAAATCTCTCTAATGTGAACAAAAACAGCAAACAAAGCACATATTTTAGTAAAGTGTGGAAAAGTTAGAATCTCTACCTAGTTCATCGTCATCACTAGTTTTTGGCATCGAAATTTTGGTAGAATACTACTTGGCTGGCTGTGTCTTAAGTACTCTGAGTCACTGACCTAAAACACGTATGCAGATTAGTGAAGGATGATTCAGAGCTCCAGATCTTCATACTTATTTCAGGTCTGTGCCTTAGAAAGTATTTAAGCTATTGGATCAATAGGACAGTCAGACCCCAGCGATCCACTGCAACTCATCTCTCAAGCAATCCCTTGCCACTCCTTCCTCCAATGCAGCCGCCACCAAAATACACAGTTTGGAATGGTGTTTGAGCTCAGAGGGAGCAATGACACCACCCCCTCTACCACATAACTGTGTTCAAGCCTAGTAATTGGCTGCTGAGCCCAAGCCCTGCATTATGGGTGCATGCTCCCCCATACTCCGAAGAAACCAGTAACAGTAAACTCCCAGCTATGCGATACCCATTGGGATTGGTAGATGCCGGATAGTTGTAGTTTATGGTTGCTTGAGAGTTACTATTAACTCTCAAGCAACAACCCCCCACCCTATTAATCTGCTGGCTAGATTCTGCTATTGGCTATTTCAAATTGCCATAGCCAATAGCAGGCTGGCTATAGCACATGCCCACTGCCTGTTGTTTACATTCACCTGCCAGCTGCGGAATCTAGCCATCAGCCACAGCAAGATGTAAACAGATAATTTAATTAGCAACTAAATAAATGTAGTTGCTAACAAAAATTTTTAGTGTGCATATGTATATCAAGCAACTGGCAAAAAAGTGAGGACATATGTCCTTAATTTTTATTTTTTTTTCTGGTTGCTTGAATGCTGGTTAATGGGGAGTTTACTCTATTTTGTGCCATGATGTGATGGAGGAAGGATTGTCAATGCATAGTTAGTGAATTG
>NW_017306348.1:2396862-2424429 GCF_000935625.1 Nanorana parkeri | reverse complement strand
GGGTTGGGGAGGTTGGGGGGGGGGGGGGGGGCTTTATACAGACAACACATCTTGGCCCTAATGGGCGTGGAAGACTTGCAGTGAGATAAGAGGATCGGCAATGCACAGCCATTGCAGAGCCTGCACATGTAATTACCAAATATGACTTCTGCCATGTCCATATATAATTATCAAATTTCCTTCATCTCTAGTTGTGCTTAAAGTGGACATAAATTCTGCACTGGTGCATAGGGTTTTTGCCATAGTGTGGTACTATACACAGCATTTTTACACATTATTGCAGACTTACTGACCACAGCTCCCCTCTCCAGCACCGTGACAGCAGCAAACTTTTGTGATCTTACTACCTCGCCAATGCTGACATCTGCATCAATGTCCTGGATCTCAGCTGGTTAAAACAAGCTCACGGCTGTGAGCTTGTTACTGTTTTCATCAGCTATCTTCCAGCTATCCAGTAAAAGTGAATCAGGTAGCTGTATAGCCACACAATCATGTTTTGGGGTCTATGAAGGTGGTGCACCCCCAACCCCCGACCTTACCCCCATTAATTGTGTTGCGCTGCATTGGAAAAAAAACAGCAGGTATGTTTTTTTTGCCTACTGAAAATTAATGGGTTGCTTTAATGCATTGCACATTATTACGGGCGTTATTGTGCATCCGTTAACACAACACACCAAAGCAAGCAGTTGTGAAAGGTCCCTTAGCGCAAAATTATGTCCTCTGGTGTATACATACTAGTGGCTGACTAACTCTTGGCTAGGCACTGTCAGAGGAAGACTTTTTAACTGTACTGGCAAGATGGAAAGTAAATATATGGGATGCCCAAATACAGCTTGACCTGAACAAAGACAGTCCATGAGGATTTCCAGAGGTCCACTTTTAATTCCATGCTTTGTGGTCTTTCTTCCTACTGAACTCTAATCCTCAACCAGTACATTCCTCCTGTATTACTTTTCTCTCCTTATTGGCTTATGTCATCCTCCACCTGAATTCCCTTTCAATTATCAAAAAGTCAACAAGTAACATATTAGGACACTAAATCCTAAAATATAGTTCAGAGGACACAAAAGCAGAACTACCATGAGCGCAGTGGCAGTAACTGCTCCTGGGCCAATGAAGCTGGATGGCACCACCCCTCCCCTACATTTACGATAGTGAATCAGGAATTTCCATATCTCCCATGTTATAGAGATTGCTCTACACAATCCCGTGGGCATAAGATAAGAGTAAGTAAGATAACAGATCGACCTCTGAACCTACATATGCTCCAATGGATCGAAGGTATGTTAATATATACCTCCCAGTAATAAGATCTGCATCCAAAAACACAATGTTTATTGACCTATTCCATTATAACAAGCCTCAAACTTCAGCATGATCCTATCATATCCATGTATTAATCACTAGTATGTGACTTCCCTTCTACCCATTTTCTCCCTAGATAGACATTGCTTGTACATTTATTTCCTCCCTACTTTAGTCATCATCATGAGTAATGGTCATCTATTAATGTTCTGAATCACATCCTGTTTGTTCCTCTTTTGTTAACTTGTCTACATAAAAGAGGACCTTGTATTATGAGAACAAAACAGCATGATCTGTAAATTCTACACCCTTTTAGATTCATAAAATATTACAGCATTCTTAGTGCAATTATGTAGACCATATATTTTCTTGTAATATAGTCTAAAAAAAGGAAAGAATCACATGACCAGCAGTAGCAGATATCTGAACTACCACAACTGATCAGCAAGGTTATACTGTATATGCCTGGGTAAAATCAGCAGCATATAGTGGGCAGAGCAAGACCCTACACTGCAGAACCTTTCAAAAGTACAGCACAGCTGAAGAAGCAATGTAGAATATACTGTTAGAATATTATTTCCATGGAAGGGCTACTTTAAAAAAAACCTGTTCTGTCATCCATTGTCATCTATCTCCTATCTTACAACCATGTCCATTGCGCAACCTGCTTTGTAGTATTATAGCTGCTCCAAGTATTACTACTTACCCCACCTCCAACGGTGGTGATGGACTGGATAGTGACATCTCCAGTCACATGGACACATTCCACCCGTTCCATAGGCATCCTGTGGCGGAACTCATAGAACGGAGCTCCATTCACATTAACCTGCACACACAGAGTAAGAGATAATTGGCAGATAAGAATGCATTGCCATTGAAAATTGTACACCAACTGGACAATTCTGCTCAAGTTCAGAAAATGGTCACACATTGTAATATTCATAAATCGCCGTTCACAAAACCCTAAGCCTAAGTCAGCGGTCATCGGACACTTGAACAACCTTGTAAACTAAAAAAAATAAGATTTAATTAAAAACACAATTAATTGCTCTTGCGCAAGTCTCATCTAAAAATACAAATGCAAAGGTGCCCTATAATATAGAAATTATGCCTCCAGCAATTGGGGAATGGAATGTGTACTGTGTACGTATTGTTTGATTACCTAAGATGGAAAAAATCAGTTCTTTTTAAAGTGACACTAAACTAAGGAGTTAAATCTTAAAAATGCATTCAAGTACCTTAACTATTAACAATAATGTATCTTTATTTGTGTATCACTCGGCTGTAGATCCTTAAATCATCTCTGAATTGGTGCTGACACTGTCCTTCCTTCTGGAGGGTGGCTACTTTTGTTCCCCATGGTCCCTGGGGTGTTGTAAAGTAGTCACCGCTCCGAGCTCGCTCCCGTGATAGACTACAATCTCAATACAAATTGGCTGACTAAACGTGAGATTGTAGTCCGCTTGGAGAGGTGGCTACTTTACAACACACACAGGTGTGCTGTGTAAAGTGACATCACAGTGCTAGTGCAGGTAGAATGCAGTGCCTGCATATCTTCTCAGGTATCTTCAAGAGACCCCCCAAGGGCCACAAAATCCAGATGGCTCTAACATGCAAATACTGACTAGGAAGACCCTGCTTGGTCCTGCCCCTTTCCCACATTTAATGATTGATCACTGAAGCTTCTATCAGTGATGGGCCAGTTTTGAAGCAAGGGTGAGACAGAAGGGGCAGGACCAAGCCTAAAGTCCTAGAAGTCACTCTGTATTCGAGAGCCCTGGGTTTCAGGGCTCTAGAAAGTAAGTGGAGATAAATAGGTACTTGATCTAAATTGGGACAGTGGGAACCTTGCAGCAAAACACAACCAAAATTACATTCTTTGCACCAGTGAGGACCTTGATGAAGATCGCTATCTATAATAGACCTTCCTGAACCTTCAATAACTTCAATCCAGTCCAAGATGCAAATTCAAATATGACAGTTTTTAAAATAATGATTTTGCATTGATTTATATTAATAGATAATTATTTGAACGTTTTGGAATGTATTTACTAAAGCAGTAAGGACTGTTTACTTACCAAGGTGAAGCTGTGCTCACTTCCATCAACAGATCATGTGCTTACAAACATCTTGGGTTTTAATTTCTATCAAACGCAATTGGGTATGCAGAGGGAACACAGATTCCCCTTTTTCTTTATGCTAAGTGAACAGCCTTTCCAGTGTTAGTAAATCAACCCGATGTATCTCTAACATGAACCACAAGCCTATTTGGGTGTAAGCTAGGACAAGAAGTGATGGGAAACTCCCCAGAAGGGAGATTAGATCTATATTGGCACAAGGGTTAGAATTTTGGCTATTTTTTCTTTTTACTTTAACCTCACTTCATGTTCCAAAAAAAAAAAACCGACAGCATTTTGAAACCCACAAAAGCTCCAGTCCTTCCCCAATCTAGCCAAATTTTTAAAAAAAGTACTCGGACTTTAAGTACATATTGATTTTATGCAGTAGTGGAAGTTTATATGGATTTCCTTACCTGGAAACCTCCAGGGTTGATCAAAACGACCATCTCAAAAGGGCTCCCTTTGCGGAAAGCGAAGCCGTCTTTCCTGTTCTCCTCACCACCCCAGTTACCGGACTGGAAGCTGTTAAAGACGACACTGTCCTTCCCTTGGAAACGGGGATTAAAGTGTAAGGCGATGTCTGAGCCGTCATACTGGCCGCAAGAAAAATTGACAGCAAAACTGTGAAATAGAAACAAAGCAAAAGAGAGAATAAGTCACAGGTTTCAATACCGCAAACATCCACAGATAATGATAGTTCAAAAACATTCAAGAAGAAAGATTCGTATGGGGGGAACTGTGTTGAAATGCAGTGGGGATTGATGAAAAACATATTACATTCACAGAATGGGAAGCTTTGCAGTAATTAAACTGCATTAGTCTGGCATGTGTGTGTACACTACCAACTGTCATTCCACAGCAGCTGGAAAATGTACAGGAGCAAAGAATGAAAAAAGTAACGGTATCTTCCATTTACTGCTACATGCGGTCTTACACCAAGGCGAATTGTGAGGAAATAAATATGGGTGATGCCATTGTTGCCTTAGTGAGACCTAGAACAAGGTTGCAGCCAGTAACATCTAGACTCCTGATTGGCATGCTTATTTTAGGAAAGTGGCTCAATAATTAGAAAAGAAAGGATAAGGATGACTGTCTTGATCATACTTAATCAGTGTACACTCACTAATGAAAACAACATTTCTGGGTATTTCACGGGTCTCCAAAAAAACAATTAAGGTACAAAGCAAAAACAATCAGAGTCATCACACAATCTCATATGCATTTGAAATGAATGAGCTGAATTAAGGATGGTGGCCTTCACACCTCACAGATACACCCATTGGTCTAAGGCAAATTTACTTTTGTCAAAGGAGCTGGTCTGAAAAGCCAATCATCTGTAGTCACTGTTCAGATATTTTGACAGCAGCACACCTACCGCTGTCAGAATACAATAGACTGGCAGGGGGTATTCCCCCATCCACGTTAACAGCATTGAGTGTTTTTTTCTTGTTCAGTCCGCAGTGTATGTCCAACCTTGGTCCAACATTAGCCATTTCAAAATATTTTAGTGGTTCTATACTTTGAACTGCCCATGTATTCTCAGGTTAATAGAATATTGTTTATAGGCAGACATGCGCAGCCTATTGAATTAGGGTATGCACACAAATTATATACAGCGTGAGCCACGGGAGTCGGATGTTTTTAGAACAGGTAGTACACTGTAAGTAATGATGGCAGGGGGACGAGCTAGGTGTCTGCCCCCCCTCCTGGAATGCCAATTCAGTCACAATGAAGCAGTGGACATGACAACATTGTTTGCTTACGACAGCTTTGTGGTGAGTCTATTACAGCAACTCAGCGGCTATTTTGTCGAGAATTCAATGTTGAAATCAATGTTCAATGTTGGTTGACATGGAGCCGTTCCCAGTCGCAACACGGTCCTCAGGTTTGTTGAACATTCAGAACATTTCAGAACAACCGGAAACATTATGAACAAGAAATCACTAGGCCCCGCCCGCACTGCAAGGACGCCGGAAAACATTGCACAGGTGACAGAGGCACTGGTTAGGAGCCTCTCGAATACATGTCAGTGAGTTAGGGTTGAGTGGTGAATCAGTGAGAACCATTTTACAGAGCGATTTAAGATTCCATCCATACAAAATGCAGATTGTTCAACAGCTTAAAGGAGAACTATGGGGTTAAGGCTTTTCCCCATAGTTCTCCTTAGGGTAACGGGAGGACACGAACTAGCATCCTCCCGTCACCCTAGGCTCAGTATATATACTAAGACGCTGCAGTATACAGCGAGCTGCTGCTCCTGGTATACTGAGACGCTGAAGCGGATCCCGACAATTGTGCTGGGATCCGTCCAGCATGCGTGACTGACAGCTGCCTCGGCCTATCTAGAGGCAGAGACAGCTGTACCCGCCCCCTCCCCCGTCCGTTCCACCAGTCAGCGCTGGCGGATCGGGGTGGCGGGAATCCAGCCCCTCCCCTGTCACGGCAGAGAGCCGTGACAGGATCGAGAGGTGAGCGAACGCCGGTATATGTTCGGTCACCTCCCGATCTACCGAGCCGACCTGTGACAGTCTCATTGTCATAGGTCGGCTAGAACTATGAGGTGAGTAAAAAGCAATCACTCACTAAAAAAGAGTTCTGCTTTAAAGCTGAAATGAATTCACAGGATAGATGTGCAGTCACAGAGACTAAACTTTTACAGGGCTTAGGGTTAGGGCTTTTCCCCATAGTTCTCCTTAGGGTAACGGGAGGACACAAACTAGCATCCTCCCATCACCCTAAGCTCAGTATACCGCGAGCTACAGCTCGCGGTATACTGAGACGCCGCAGCTGAAGCGGATCCCGACAATTATGTCTGGATCCGCCCAGCTGCGTGAGTGACAGCTGGCTCTGCCTATCTAGAGGCAGAGCCAGCTGTACCCGCCCCCTCTCCTGTCCGTACCGCCAGTCAGCGCTGGAGGATCGGAGCGGGGAATCCAGCCCCTCCCCTGTCACGGCAGAGAGCCGTGGCAGGATCAAGAGGTGAGCGACCCCGGTATGTGTTCGCTCACTTCCCAATCTACTGAGCCGACCTATGACAGTCTCATTGTCACAGGTCGGCTAGAACTATGAGGTGAGTGAAAAGCACTCACCTCATACTTCTCCTTTAAATAAGCTCCAAACCTAGTGCTCACCGTCATCAGCATTCAGCAATAGAATTGGCCAGACAAACCCCACTCCCTCCCCTTGTCTTCCTTCTGTACAAATCAAATCTGTGTGAGAAGACTTGTGCTAAGGGGTTTGGTTGTTACTCCGCTATGTCAGAACCAGTTAGACACGTCCCCTTCCTTTCTCTGTAATAAAGACCTGTGTGAGGACACTTGTACTGAGGGGTGTGGCTATTGCTCAGCTATGTCAGAACTGGTTGACACGCCCCCTTCATTTCGCTGTAATAAAGGCCTGTGTGATGACACTTGTGCAGAGGGGTGTGGCTATTACTCAACTATGTCAGAACTGGTTAGACACGCCCCCTTCCTTTCTCTGAAATAAAGGCCCGTGTGATGACACTTGTGCTGAGGGGTGTGGCTACTACTCAGCTATGTCAGCATAGACTGATGCAGTGTCTAGTGTCCAGTGTCAGTGCAGGAAGCAGCATTTTCACTGTTAGAAAACTATATTTTAAGGCATTTCCAATCAAAAATCAGTCACAAATCACAAACTCAATTTAAATCTCTTATTAAAGTAATTAATTTTTCTTCTCATACCGGGTAAAGACTTTTTAGTTCTTTGTAAATAGTCAAGTATCACAACTGTGACATTGCTGCATGATGAGCAGCCATCTTCATTTTAACATTATACTGTGCATTTGCAGACTATTCTGTAGCAGAATGCTTTTAGTGTTTGAGACATTGGTACTAAAGCTGGACTTCAGGGAATGGCTTTTATACGTAAAGGCAGCAAAAGTACTTAACAATGTCTTTGTATTAACCTCATCTGCACAGCAGGAAACACACTAGAAGATGGACAGGCAACTTTCTGAGTCGGCCAGGGTTCTAAAGCTTTTCACAGTGTTAGCAGTCTAACACAGGGAACATACTACAAGAGGGGAGGGCAAAGGAATGACCTTAATGTGTTACTGCTTCTACAATAACAGGCAAGTAAATCTGTTTGAAGGTCTAATAAATGGCTGTCAGGGGCGTAACTGGAAATCACAGGGCCCCATAGCAAAATTTTGTATTGGGCGCTGTGATTTCTAGTTACGCCCCTTGCCCAGCCCACCTGTCACTGACTCAGCAGTGGCTGTGAGGAGGAATGCACAGATCACTGGCAGGTTGTAAGTGATCTGGACAGCGGCGCGTTCCTCCTCACAGCCGCCAGTCACAGCCAGCAGCCTGCGTTGCTATAGCAACCCAGGCGGACATTAGGGGGACCCCTTTGTTCCTAGTTCTGGCCGGGATCCCCTGTGCCCCGGGCCCCATAACGGCCGCCTGGGTCGCTATGGCAAAAGTTCCGCCACTGATGGCTGTACTATCTGTCAAGAGTATGTGATGCACATGAGTGGCTGAGAAGAATTACATATCCATAGGCAGGTATGTATATCATTAGATTAAAAACCTCCACCTCTCACCTTGCTAGGCATTCCCTGATGCCTAATCTTTCCTTTAGTACCTATTCATTGCCACTCTGATAACCATTCATTGCCAACAATACTCAGTAATTGCACACTTCATGGTACCACCCTCGTCCCCTAAACACGTGCAACATTGTTGGGATCTGACAATTGTTGGGACCCTGAGTGCTGTATTGGGGGGAGGCAGGGGACATGCCAGCTCCACCATATTTGAAAATACTGAGATTTTAACCAAATGATGTTGAAAATAGGGTGCTAAGAGTAAGTCTACACATCTGAGGATGGCTAACATATTGGAAATGTTGGAGGGTTACTCGTTTATAGCAGGTATGCTTTAAAAGAAAGGGTCTGATTTTAGAGAGGGAAACCTAAATTAAAACATAAGAAAAGATATGAACAGATGTGATGGAAACATCCCATTGTATAAAAGATAGACCCCCAAGTGTCCACAGTTTCCCCTTGTTCAGTTTAGTAACATTGTCCATTGTTTCTTGTTGTCCATTGAGTTTTACACTCTCTTTATTCTTTGGCCTGTGTTAACACTGCATATTTATAGAAGACAAACATGCACTTTTTATGCTTCTTACGTGTTTGCGTGATGGGGAATCATGCCATTAATGTAGACAGCCATCCCAGCGCGTAGGCCGCCATAGATGGGACTTCTGCAGGGGATGGGCTGGAAGAAAACAGGAAAATCTCAGAAGTCAGTTAACCCGTTTGATGGCTGGGTGAATAAAAGTTCATTTACAATTGCAGCCAAAATGCAAACTAATCCACACAAATATAAAATTGTAGAATTGTTCTGTGTCAATGAGAGCTACAAGCTTTAAAGTGTATCTAAACTCCAAAACAAAAAAAATTATATAATGTAGCTTACCATTCCTTAGCTGAGGTACCTGCATTGTTTTGTTTTTATTTTAGCAGGCTTTTTATACTTTATATAAATCTGCTAATCCTGAAAATAACACATTTCCTGTCCCTGCCCCCCTTCACTGTATCTCTGGAGAGAGCTATGGTTGCCACGCAGGCTGAACTTCAAACATGTCTTCTTTTTTCATCTCCATTACAAGGGGAATGGGGAGAATAGCAGCTCACATAAGAAATATATCAATTTTTTATGTTTCCAGGTCAGCTCACAAGAACTAACAAGGACACTGCATTTCTGGCCAGATCTAGTTATTTTCTGTACCTGCTGAAAATGTTCTTAGCCTTAGAAAAAATCAAACTGAAGCAGCCACCGCATCTAAGGAATGGTAAAGCTCAATATTCTACATTTTTGTTCATGGATTTAGTTATGCTTTTAGCATTCACTTTGATAGCCAAATGCTAAGCGGTTGACATATAATCATCACTCAAGGAAATGTTGCTCTTTGTCAAGTAGACCATTATATGCATCCAAAAAAAGTATTTGCTTAAATAAGCAGCATCTGCGAGGGCTTTGCGTAGTCCTCCTAAGAGAGGGAGCTGCCATTTCTCACCTCTTTCTGAAAGTCCTAGTCGCCTAGCTGACCCTCTGGTTAAAGCATTTTCCTAGTCACTAACCTTCAAACAAATATGCACATTGGGAATTCAAAGAAAAGTCAGAAATTCTTATTTGTATACTTGTTCTGGGTTAGTGTCCCAGAGCATTGAAGTCAGAGAGTCAGCATGATAGCCAAGCAACTAGTTGGCTTTGGTAGCCTGTGTTTCCTCTTTCAGCAAAGGTTCTCTTTAACCTAGTTCTGAAAATTCCAAATAACATAATTTTTTTGTGACAATAAAGTCACCCGCACATATCAAGATTTGCCCCAATACACAGAAAATAGAAAGGAATCCAATCTATGATCCCAGGATAAGTGGAAATCTTCCAAAGTGCAGGAAATTAGAAAACCAGACTGTCTGATCTATATACTATAATAATTTAAATTAAAGCCATCAAAAGATCCAATTAAATATCCACTGTTAGCATTGTGCAATCAGGCTAATGAAATATGTCTACGTGTTGCAATGGTTTACAGCATTATGCAATTTGCCTTATAAAAAAAAGGGGCAAACTGGATTATTTAGGAAAGTCAACTAGGCACGAAGTGCAGTGACCCACCATCTTCCATTGTTCTGACCAATCTAAGTGGATGAAATCTGGTGGTCCGGTTACTATGAGTTAATGATTATGCGCAAAATGCAATCAGACCACTGTGCCTTGTGGTCAAAGAGGTTGAAGTTGACACTTACTGGGTTGTACAAAGGATAGTATCCCTGAGCTGGAACAAACGCCATGGCTGGTCAGTTGGTATCGTCCACCTAGAAAAGTCACCTGTGGAACAGAGAACAACTCACACAGCGGAATGATTATATATACATACGTAATGTAGGAGTGTCAGGTGACTTGAGTTATGATTTCAACCTTTGTCCTTTACTAAACACCTTCCTTCCGCAATTAACAAAACCTTTGTTCATGTGGTATAAAGGATATATGCTAGCTCTCCGGCCAGCCTTAAACATAAACTTCAGAATACCTACAGTGGGGTGAGGTCAACTGCTCTTATCAGAACCTTCCAGATGAACCAGAGATAGGAAAACTTGCAGAAATAGCAGTAAACTTCAGACCTCTCTGTGAAATGTAAGCCAATTATGTATACATGTAAATGCTGTTTTCCTGTCAGCTCCATGTCAGCACACAATGGGTTAATCCCACCCTCCTCCTCTTTAACAGGATGGTAACTCATACATTTGGGCTTCTCAGAATCCCCACTGTTCCTCTTTTTTCCTCTTTCTACAGGATTGGAGCCGTTTGCCTACCTGCGGGAGTAAACCTCTTGCTGTCCATCCCATCTGTGCCCTGGGGTGTTGTTGCGCTGTGCCCATTCCAACGGCTTAGGGCTGCGTGATCCCGCTGCTGGTACACGGGAGACCGTTCCTGTACAAGGTACAGGGTTCTGGGGTATGGCCGTTTTTTATTCTTGCCGCATTTACGTCCGCAACGGACGTCCGGCGGTGGATTACGCAGCATGTGTGTGGAACGCACAGAGATGCTGTGCGCTCCACGGCTGTGCGGAAGTGCCGGCGGGAGGCCGGTGCATGCGCAATGGCGGCGGTGTGAATCGGAGTGAGCGGAGCTTCTAATTTTGGCGGAGAATTTAAAAATCTGTCATCTGAAGTTAGCTGCTGCTGCTGCTGCTGCTGCTGCTGCTGCTGCTTGGAGCTTCCACTCTGTGTGTGCCTGCCTTGCCCAGCTGTCTCTGCCATACTGCACTTACAGGTATGTTTTGTCCCTGAATTGGGATCCATCTGTATATTTTAAAACTTGTGGTTCCCAAAATGTACTCATGTATGTTTCAGCATGCCGTTTGAAAAATCAGCCCCTCAAGAAGGCGGCGGCTCCCAGCTTTTAGTTTTGAAAAAAAAAAAAGTTTTTGATTTTTTCTTTTTAATTTTTGGCGTTTTATCTGATGTTTTTTCTACTGCTGTCTGTCTTATCAGTCCATCCAGATCTTCTCGTCAACCCTCCCGCTCATCGCGGCATGCTCGGAGATCTTCTTCTTCGTCGGTCAGGCACAGATCCCCATCTGGGGAGGAAACGCATTCCAGGCATAGGGATAGGCCCGAACCAGCTAACTCTGCAAGAGGCCCCCAACGCACTTCTAGGCCTTCTACCCATCGGCATCACCCTCAACCGCCTCTGACTGGATGCTGGGCTTGTCCTAACACAGCACTACCAGGAAAGATGGCATGTGAAGCATGTTTCTTAGATGCAACTAGAGACAAGCAGACTGACAGCTTGCAAGTTATTTCTTTGATGAAAAAGGTCTTTGATGATTCTCTGAAAGAGTTTGCCCTCAAGTCTCAGCCTACACAAGGCTCACTGCCACAGGCTGACCCGGTGCCTGGACCCTCAGGGGTGCGTTCTACGCGGACGGAAAGGTCCTCCGGTGTAAGATCTCCCTTGAGATCTGAGGGTGCCTCTTCATCTGAAGAAGAAGCGGACCAGTTTGATGGTTTCGATTTTGCTCTTGTTCAGCCCTTTGTGAGGGCAGTTAGACAAGCCTTGCTTTGGGAAGATCTGGTTGAGCAACCAGAGAAGAGAAAATGCTTCTTTAAGCAGAGCAAGAAAGGAATTTCTTCTTTTTCATTTATGGAAGAAATAAAGGAGATTATCTTTGAAGAATGGGGTCAGGTCGACAAAAAGTCGTCTTTTAGAAATAGGTTTTCGAAATTATACCCTTTCAAGAGGGAGGATGTTAAATGCTTGGAGGAGTCTTCCACTGTGGATGTAACCTTAATGAGGTTGGCTAGACACGTTACCTTGCCACTGGATGATGCAGTGTCATTTAAAGACGTGCTGGATAGACATATAGATTTAGATCCTAAAAAGATCTATTTATCAGCGGGTTCAGCCTTTAAACCGGCAATGGCGGTGGCCGCGTCTTCAAAAGCCTTGGAGGTCTGGTCGGATAATGCGGAGTCGGCATTATTAGAGGATCTCAATAAATCTGAGATCTTGGATATTCTCAGGAACATTAAATTATGTTCCGCGTTCATGGTGGAAGCCTCTCTAGACATGATAAAGTCATTGGCTAGGATTATGCTTTCGGCCGTCACCGGCAGGAGGGCCCTTTGGCTTAGGCCATGGGTGGTAGACCCATCATTTAAACAAGGATGGTGTAGAATACAATTTGAAGGCATCTAGACCCCACTCAAGATCTGGTCTATCTTGGCGCAAGGGTGGATACGTGGCTTGGCATCGTCACACTTCCACCGGAAAAGATTCTGTCTATCCAGAGCAGAATTCAACTTGCAATTGCTGCAGATGTCCTCTCTGCCTCGCAATGTCTTCACGTAGTGGGCACCATGGTGTCCACCATTCCCATGGTGAAATGGGCCCAATGGAACACCCGTCCATTTCAGTTCGGGTTCCTGACGCAATGGCAATCCGAGAATCTCAATCAGAGGATTCGAATTACACTACCAATGAGGGCTTGTCTCGAATGGTGGCTCGAGGGGGTGAAACTTCATCGATGTCTTTCCCTCCATCCCATTCATTTCCTGTTTGTTACAACAGATGCAAGCGAGCACGGCTGGGGAGCCAGCGGCCTGGGTCATCTGGCTCAGGGTCGTTGGTCATTTTGCGCAAAGGGCATGGTTTCCAACGTGCTGGAGCTGAGAGCGGCTTTTCAAGCTCTGATGACGTTCAGAAAACTGATTTGTGGCAAATCAGTCCTCCTCAGGATGGACAACTCGACCGCAGTCGCTTATGTGAAGAGGCAAGGGGGTACCAGAAGTCGGTCCCTCCTGGAGGAAGTGGCACCTATACTGAAATGAGCACAAGTCAATCTTCTACATTTGTCGGCCCTGTACAACAACCCGGTGTTCTGAACTGCCAGGCGGATTTCCTGTCGAGACTGTCGATGGACAACAACGAATGGTAACTTCTCCCGAGTGTTTTTCACGAGATGGGCTTTTATACCGGAGGTAGATCTCTTAGCCTCGCCAACCAACAGGAAGCTATAGCTGTTCTACTCCAGACACCTTTGCCGGTAAGCAGTAGCTACAGATGCACTGACGGCAACATGGACATTCCGGACAGCTTATGCTTTCCCTCCTGTCCCCCTGATCCTGCCATTTTTGAAGAGGCTGTCCCAGCAGAATGTTTGGGTTTTGGCAGTCATTCCGGATTGGCCCAGGAGGCCGTGGTATCCCTTGCTTCAGCAACTGGCGCAGGGACCACCTCTTCCCCTGCCTGAAGTGGAAGACCTTCTCTCTCAGGGTACTCTCCTTCATCCCGCTCCCGACAGGTTGTGTCTGATGGCATGGAAATTGAAGGGAGCCAACTACTATGCCTAGGATGCTCTGAGAATGTGATCAACACTCTGGTGCAATCTAGAAAATCATCTACGAACCTGACATATAACCGAGTATGGTCAAGATTTCAAAAATGTGCTTCTTCAGCAGGATTCCCAGCCGATAGACCTCAAGTCACGCATGTCTTGGAATTTTTGCAAAGAGGCTTAGATATGAACCTAAGCTTGAGCACCTTAAAGGGACAGGTGTCGGACATTTTGGCCTTTACTGGGGTTCAGTGGTCATCGGCCCTTCTTCTTTCCCAATTCTTCAAAGCTGTTCTGCAGCTGAAACCTCCTAGAAAGCTTCTTTATCCCAAATGGGACCTACCTTTGGTTTTAGATTATCTTGCCTCGGACGCATTTGTGGTGGATACCTCTCTCTGGCTTCTCACCCTAAAGACTGCCTTCTTGGTTGCAGTGACCTCTGCTAAGCGGATCTCGGAACTTGCTGCGCTGGGCTGTAAAGAACCCTTTACCACATTCATGGCTGATCGTGTGGTACTGGTACCAATGTTTGGGTTTGTCCCGAAGGTGGCATCCAAATTTCACTGTCAACAGGAGATTGTGCTCCCTACGCTCTGCTCAGGTGATTATGAGCGGTTGAATGTCAAAGTTGTGCTAGGTCAAATGTGCATTGGCCTACTGAACACTTCCTAATGCCCAGTGCAAAAAGAGTATAGTAGAAAGCTCTATCTGTCCCCAAAATTTTTTAACATAAATTGCAAGGCTATAGTCCGGTCATGCTGACTGGTGAAATTTTTGACTGACTGGTGAGACACCGTCAAATTTTTCAAGCCCTGAGTATAGCGATGAACCAATAACTCATTTACTATGGGATGTGTCAGGGCCTATGTTGGTTGTCCAAAAACAAGATGGAAAGTATGAAAGTTTGTGAAACCAGCCGGTCATTACCGTACGACTGCCCCATCATGTAAAGACAAATTCCCCTGCCAAACATCGTGCAACAGGCACATCAATCCAATGAATTCTTCCGAATGCCGGAAGTGATCGTTTGACTCATGCTGCAGAATATCCCTGAGACAGGCCATTCTGTCACATGCACCCAAACATCGGGAATTCGGCTGCAAAGCTTTCGTGGTCAATACCAAACCATGGATGCTGAGAAAAGGGCTACCCTTGCCATTTTCAGTTCCTGACAACTGATAAGAACAGATACTACACTTGATCTTAGCCAAAAGGCCGAGAAGCGCAGACGCAGGGCACAAAAAAGGAGAGTTTGGGCCAAAAATTGGCTGAAAAGACGCAACATGTACTCGCATGTCGCACTACTGCAAGAACTGAGGGAGAACAACCCAGAAGACTTCTGAAATGACCTGAGGATGTTTTTTTTTCGAGCCCCCCCCCCCCCCCCCCACACACACACACACACACATTTGGAAGCAGGATACAATCCTTCGAAAAGCCATACACCCCCCGAACAAAGGCTAATAGCCAGCTTGAAGTTCATCGCCACTGGCAGAAGCCTAGAGGACCTCAAGTTCTCGAGCGGTATCTCTGCCCATTCTCTGGGACGCATCATTCCTGACACGTGTGCTGCAATTGCCCAAGTACTGAAGGACGACTATTTTAGGGTAAATCAAAATGTATTTATTAACATGAAACAAAATCAAAACAGGCATGACCTCGCACAATAAAATATGAAAAAAATAGAATGTAAAATAAATAAACATCCAATCCATTAAAAAGAAAGGGCAAGGGGAACCAAAATCACATAAAGGGAACATGAAGGCAAATAAAACAAGATCTACCTACAGATCTGTGTAGGATGGGCCTGGAGCCCACACAGGGTTTTCCAGGTCCCCAGAGGAGCCAGCACCCAAATAATGCTAGGGTAGAATATGCGGCCCAGGTTGTGGTGGCAGGCGTGACCCGGGGTGGTGCGACCCTGGGTTGTGGTGGGACCCTGGATGTTTTTGCGACCCTGGGTGGTAGTGCAACCCTGGGTGTTTTTGCGACCCTGGTTGGTGGTGCGACCCTGGGTGGTGGTGTAACCCTAGGTGGGGTGGGGCGGCACATGTAGGAGTGCCATATGGTGGTGTTGCTCCTGGTGCTGGGGCACCTGCTGGGGACCCACCTGGTGAGGTGGCAGGGGAACCTCCAGATAGGGCCACATACACATGTGACGGGCTATGTGGTGAGTCCGTGCCATGTGCAACATTTCAACGATCATGGCCTGAACCTATCTGCACTGGTCTGGGTCAACCTGGTGCAGTTTCTGGGCAGCATAGTTCATGAATAGTCTGCAGCTATCAGGCTTCTGTTTCAAGGCTGCTGATGCCTGGCTCAGGAACTCCTGAATTGCCTGCTCTGAGGGTGGCCTCTTCCGTCCCCTCCTTGATGGACCCGTATAAGGTCCCGGTTCCAGCTCCTCTGCCTCCGGGTCAACAATCTACTGTGAATGAAAATAAAAAGAGCAACATCAATGAACCATGGTGGTTCACAGATTCTGAAGAGTGGAAACCCATCGGAAAACAGTTCCACGACATCTGGAACTTCCCCAACTGTGGAGGAGCTATAGATAGTAAACATGTCTGCATAACCCCCCTGCAAACTCGGGCTCATACTATTATAATTACAAAGGCTACTTCAGCATCATCCTGTTAGCAGTTGTAAATGCCAAATATGAGTATGTGGACATTGGCTGCAATGGACGACACTCAGATGGAGGGGTCATGGAGCTTACAGAGTTCAACGCACGCCTCCTGAATGGGTCATTGAACCTTCCAACAAATGATGAAACCAGAGAGGGTCTGATCTTTGTCTTTTTGGCTGATGGTGCCTTTGCCCTTGGGGAACACATCTTCAAACTTTCTCCACTAAGAGGTCTGTCTCCGGAGCAGCGCATGATAAACTATCGCCTATCCCATGCCAGGCGAGTGGTGGAGAATGCGTTCAGGATCATGGCAAACAGGTTCAGGATACTCCACACCACAATAAACATTCCCTTTCCAAGATCAACATTATTGTTTACTGCTGCTGTACCCTCCACAATTACCTGAGACAGCAGACGATATCCTACATGCCAGCCAACATCCTGGACAACGAGGGCCTGGTGAATGGGATAATGCAGCCAGAGGAATGGAGGAATGACGGTGCTGCCCTTGACAGCTTAGGCGCCATGCTTTCCCGCTTGGTAACAACAGCAGCGCGCCAAAACAGGCAGGAATACATGGAATACTTCATGGGACGTGGTGCTGTGGAATGGCAAAGCAGGATCTAAAGTGCAATGTCCTGTTGAACAATTTCAATAACTACTTCCTGACTTTTCCCATAACCACATAGAACATGTATTTACATACCAGTATATGTATATGTATATTTTCCCACACCTATTTGCACATAATGACACATGGCCTTCCTGAGAATATCACATGTCTTTGCTACATGACTCATGTATATATGTTTTGTGTATAATAACTCTTTTCTGGAGCACAAACACCTCACTTGGGTACCGGCTGCTGTTTCTTGAGAGCATCCGGAGCTCTTCGTCATCATCTAGGAACCGGAGGCTGTCGAAGTTCCAAAGCCTTTGTACGTACACATCATCCACAGCAGCCACTGACCTCTGCGAGGCGCGCACCTTATTTTGCTCCTTTCTATATACAGTGCAGAGGTTTGGAATCTTTTGCAGTCTGAATACTCCCTGGACCTGACCCTCCAAAGACAGGGCAGCTGCCTGTATAGCTGTATGAACTGGGTCAGGAAGTCCGGATTGGTGAATTTGTCTGCCATCCTCAGGGTCTCACAAATGTCGAGCTGACACAGACAAAAGGTGGTAGGAGTCCCATCAATTGCACAGTTCATCCCTTTCATGTGTCACATGCATATAAGATGTTTACATCCACCTAGTAAGAGCACCAACATGGCCAGGAAAGGGCTGCGTCTAGCGTATTGTCACATTAACCACAAACATGGACATTTGGCACAGGTGTATTGACAGGGGGACATGGCATGGCCATTTACAGAGTTGAGGGGTCGGTTCACACATGCGAGATGCCAGTCCTGAGCACACGGCGTACAGGAGTCAAGCATCTGCGTTTCAGGTTTGTTTCAACACATGCAAACATCTTCTGGACACCTTCCCATGCATATCTCCATGCCAAAGGCTCTGATTTTGGCAGGCTCTGGGGTTGGCCTTTAACATTGCTTAGGACTCAGAAAGCCAATCACTTTCAGCTTGCCAAGACCAATTATTTAGGCACACGGCAGACCTGTTTTGGGTGGTCGGAGGCAATCATGTGTCGCACCTATTATCATAGCTGTTTGAGGTGCAGTGGTAAAGCCGCACGCATAATCCAGGCCTCAGGATATAAATGGGCATAATTGAGTCATGTCCATGTGTACACATATACATAATCACAGCACCTCTCCATTACCACACTACAACATGCACATGTCCAAAGGTGTGGGGGCCCCTTAACAGATGATTTCAGTTTTACATGCATGTCCCATCGTTCGCTCAGACAAAATCGTACGTACCTGGTGATGAGTGGGGGATCGCAGTATACAAACCGATCTCTGGATGGTGGCGTCTGTACGAAGTAACGATTGTAGGTCCACGTGGGACCTGCTTGACCACGCTTGACCACGCCCTTTTATACAGGGATCAGAACGAATAGACATCCACATCCCAACAGAAGGCCTCAAAGCACTATAGAAAATCTGGAAAGAAACCCAGGGCCACTGCCAGGTCACTGGAAGAGATAGTCAGGATCATGGAGAAGGAGGATTATGATTGCAAACTGACAACCGCAATATCAGGAAGGACAGGATCCTGGAGAAGGTGATAGGGATCTTGGAGGAGACATTCAGGGTGCAGCGGTCCAAGCATCAGTTGAGGAAGAGATGGTCTGACCTTAAATTGTGGGAGGAGAACCAGTTGCACAGGATCCACAGGATCATTAAGAAAAGTAAGTTTGGGGATACAGATTATTGCACATGCACATACTGTACGTGTTTCAACCTTGCTTTTGCAGGGGTACATGCCTTGTCATTGCAGACTAGGATGACATGCACTGATCAGGTATTGGTGTGTGACAGGGGCTTGGTGCCTCCTTGCTTAGCATGTGTCATGTGGCAGACTACTATGTTGACATGTGGCATTGCCTGCATAGTGTACTTGCATGTTGCCCATCTACATGTAACGTGCTTCACATTGCATGGCACAGTTTATTGTTATAGGAAGGAAAGCTAAGATGGGGTAACATCTGGGGACATGCAGGCCCAAAGGATTTTGGGGCCTGCGGAGGAAATGGGGGCCAGATGTGGAGTGCGTCGAGGTTGCCAGCCCATCAGGGAGCTCCGCGTCTGGTATGTTCTGTTCTTTAACTTTCACATGGCATGCAACATGGACTACACATTGTGATTCTTCTTTTGATCTGCTCATTTAAGTACAGTACACGGTGCATCCCCAGCCCAGGACAGGGCTCCAGTCGGTAGACTGTGCGCAGTCATCATGCGCTGCTGCAGTCTGCTGAAAGATAGGGCCGAGCTGCTTGTGGAGATACGGAGATCCCAGACTGATGTGCTTGATGAGCTACATAAGCTGTAGCAGGCTGCAGGTCCTCAGAATGTTAAAGGTGGCATGTTGCCCTTTTATTGTTCTTGCTGTGTTCATTTATAATCATATTTGTATATAGTTGTTCTATTTTTGCATTTTTATATGAACCAAATAGTAAATATGTTTATTGGGCATTTTCCCGTGTTTATGTGTCCTTATTTCTTGCATGTACACCTTTATTGCCTTTATTATCCTCCAGGTTGAGTGATGCTGTGCATGCGTTATGAGTGGATGGTGCAGTGTGGTATTCATCCTTGTGCGATTTAAATGGTGCAGATGTGCATTGCCGGGGTTCACACACTCCACAGATGTGTAGGGCATGTACGACCCTTTGCAGTCTGGAAAACACTGGCAGAATGGATCATGGGCAGGTGATTGACATCTGGCACGTTTACATTGGGGGGCTAGGCACTGGTTGTCCTAGCAACCAACCACAGTTGGGAGGAAATCTACGCTGGGGACTGAGGGAGGATCACTGCTGACTGGCAGTGGATGCGCTGGTCTCTGTATTACGATACACAAACCAGCGTGTCCACTGCCAGCCAGCCAGGTTTGCTATGGGCCAGATAGCAGCATGTAGCAGGTCGGATGTGGCCCTAGGGCCGTAGTTTGGAGACCCCTGCTCTAAATAAAGAAAAATACATATTTCACCTAAGCAGCTTAATGAGCTAAATGAATATGGATCCGAAAAAAGCTGTTATAATGCCACATGCAGCAATTCTTATTACATGTGCCACCATATGGTGGATGATCACAGAGTAACAATACAGATGTAAGAAGCACCCTTCTACCATCAGGCTAACAATCCATTCAACACTACACCCAAATATCTAGTCAGGTTGGAGCTCACACCACATGGTGGTTGCCAAATCTGAAGGAGATTATGTGTGTGACCCAGTTGTAATAAATTATCTGTTCTCATTGTTGATCATCTGATGACAGAATCACGAGTTACCTCTGGACCTTCCCTAGATATTTGTCGATTTTGGCCAAGAAGGGGCTCTGGAATTTACACGTCATCCTATTGCTAACAGTGTGATTTGTATGGCTTGTGTTTGATGTGGACAGAGATAAGAAGCAGTTCCCTTTGACCACAGAGTAATTATGTCTACTTAGGTGTGTTACACTGGGTAGGGCTGTAAAATAAGTTACTATTAACCAGTCTTATCAGCAGGGAGAGGCTGGAAAATACCCTGCAATAAAATGGCCCAGGCAGAGAGCTGTACATCAGGCAGAAACTAAGGAATGGCATGCACTGTGTGATCAATGGACCTTGTCACAGTTGAGGTCCTGTCGCTGACGACAACACCTCAGTGACCGGATCTCCTTAGGCCTCATTCAAAGTGCCCACATACGGCAAGAATCAGCCAATTCCTACTAGTGGAATGACAGGTGGTTCTGCTGCATTCTGCGGTTACCTGCCCTGGGGATCGATGACCAACCCTGTACCCAATCTGTCTGTGTCTAGAGATGGTCATCTGTCTCTAGCCACATGTAACTGCTGGATGTGCAGTTACATGCAACCAGTGGTGGACAGTTGAGGCTCCTGTCTTTGTTTTGTACAGGCTGAGCGGCCGAAGCTGTCAAGAAACACCAGTTTCAGCCGCAGGAAGCTGCAGGTTCTTGCCGCATGTAAGCACGTAAAATGCGTGTGAATATGGCCTTACAGGGCTAAGAAATACTTACCTGCTTCCACGGTGACCCTCCCTTGCTGGCCAGATAAGCAAAGTGTCACTATGCCACTGGCAAGTGACATTTTGCATCGGTGAGGAACCAATGTCTAATTTATCCAGCTATCGAGGGAGTGTCACATTTTGTAAGCAGCCATTTTTAGCGATCTTGTCCTTGGCAAGTTGTTGCTAGCAGCAGGAGGGCAAGTGTGACATCAGCCTAAGCCCTCTTCAGTGGTGGACACCAAAGGGCCCCTGTTCAAGAATAATCTTTGGGCTCTCCATTTGCATACCGACACTTCTTCACTTTTCTTGATAGCTAGCTAGCTAGAGCTGGATAGATAGATAGATAGATAGATAGATAGATAGATAGATAGATAGATAGATAGATAGATAGATAGATAGATAGATAGATAATGTAACTAGGAAATAAGACAAGCATTCTGCATGTCTCAGTGCCGATTAGGCAGTGAGCTGTCAAGATCTGAAACCAACTGGATTTCCAAACTGTGCTTAGGGCCCATAGTACCCATTCCCTCACCCCTTCTTTTTAATGACAACTGAGACACAGACACATGTTGAGAGTAATGATTTATTTATTGAATTATATTTTATATATATTGTGAGGTTGCCTGCAAAAATATTTACAGATACAATTGCGTAGGGGTTCTATGGTATCCTGTTAATATTTTGCGGGCAGTTAGAGATAAAGACAAAGTCTGAAATAACTATTATAAATGCAGCGTAAAGTGTAAGTGCAAATGTAGTATTGCCACATATAAAGTCAAAAGACGGCCTTATGCTTTTTATTATATCTTGTTATCATCTTGGAAGTTTAACACAGCTTTGTATAAGTCACTGACAGTTTATATGGACACTATGAAAGTTTTACGAATGCGAACTAGAGTTAATGTATTATAATTGCATTTCTATTTTTGTGAATATGTCATTTATAAGCATGTTGTAATGCACATATACTGCATTTCTAGTGGGTAATCACAATATGCACTTTATTGTAGCACTGGGCACTTTGTACTATTGCTTTTTATTATAAGGTACTGTGCAAAAGTTTTAGGCAGGTGTGAAAAAATGCTGTAAAGTAAGAATGCTTTCAGAAATAAAAGTATTAATAGTTTATTTTTATCAATTAACAACATGGAAAATAAATGAACAGAAGAGTCTGTTTGCTGAAGGGCTGGAGAGCAGTACAATAATGAATTGAAAAATGTGAAATCTGCGCTTATGGAAGGGTTAAGTGTTAAAGCTGCTGCGCTATAGTTTTTAACGATAATGAAATAATGAGTGTGCAGCGCTGTAGGTGTTTTATGTGTTACACATCTATTAACGTGCTAATTGTAGGGATTTTAGCACGTAATAGATGTGTAACACATAAAACACCTACAGCGCTGCACACTCATTATTTCATTGCAGTACAATAATGAATGTCTGCAGCAACAATGAAGCATGGAGGAGGTTCCTTGCAATTCTGGGGCTTCATGTCTGCAAATGGAGTTGGAGATTTGGTCAGGATCAATGGTGTCTTTAATGCTGAGAAATACAAGCAGATACTTATCCATCATACTATACCACTATACCATCAGGGAGGTGTATGGTTGGCCCCAAATCTATTCTGCAGCAGGACAATGACCCAAAACATACAACTAAGGTCATTAAGAACTATCTTCAGTGTAAAGAAGAACAAGGAGTCCTGGAGGTGATGGTTTGGCCCCCTCGGAGCCCTGATCTCAACATCATGGAGTCTGTCTGGGATTACATGAAGAGACAGAAGGATTTGAGACAGCCGACATCCACAGAAGATCTGTGTTTAGTTCTCCAAGATGTTTGGAAGAACCTACCTACCGAGTTCCTTCAAAAACTGTGTGCAAGTGTACCTAGAAGAAGGCAAAGGGTGATCACACCAAGTATTGATTTGATTGGGATTTCTCTTCTGTTCATTTACTTTCCATTTTGTTAATTGATAAAAATAAATTATTAACACTTTTATTTATGAAAGCATTCTTCCTTTGCAGCATTTTATTACACCTGCCTACAACTTTTGCACAGTACTGAATGTCACTCCCCCGTAAACAGAAAGCAGCAGGTGAAATCAGAAGTCAGTTGTCATACTTGTTCCGGGTCAGTGACACAAACAGGCAACTGGCATTTTTTATGTCAGCATTTTCAGATTACATGTTCTCTTAGAAGAGATCTCCTGCCTTCATTGAAAGGAAATGCATCATGTGAAAAAATACAGCGCCTGCGTTTGTTTCACACCTTATGAAAATTCCGGTCTTCTGGCTTCAGTAGTTCAATGTAACTGATCCGAAGTCAGAGAGTTCAATATTCCTTAGCGCTGTGTTCCTTAGCGCTAGCCAAGCAAGTAGCATTTGCAGTAATGGCAGTCCACGTATTTGATTTATGATAGATTTAGCTTTTTTAGTTTTGTTAAGAAAAAACAATCCCTTCAAGAAAAAAAGAATGTATATATCACAAGGATTTAAGGCTACATTCACACGGAGCTTAAGGCTGCAGCTAGGGATTCCGGCAGAAACCCCAGGTGGGTTCATACAGATGCAGCTGCTGTGCTCGTTCAAGTGAATGACAGGCTGACAGCAGCCTCATGTATCAGTGGCTGTCCGCATGTAATCGTACATAGAGTGATTACCTGTGGATCGGGATAGATGATTGACCCTGGACTCAGACAGATAGTGTCCATGGACACTCATCTATCCTGAACTGCAGGTAATCGTTCCATCTACAGTGACAGATACAGACACTGTCAACCTGTCATTCACTTGAATGGGCACAGCAGCCGCATCTGCACGGACAAACCTTGGATTCCTGTGGCAATAATCCATAGGTTCTTGCCACAGGAACCCCTAGCCGCAGCCTTACGCCCTGTGTGAACAGACCCTTATAAACTATTTTACAGCTCTATACTTCCCTCTCTTCTGAAGGAACACTGGCTAGACTTACCCTGAGCTTTCCCAAACGGATTCCTGAATGGGAGGGTCAGCCTTCATTACAACCAGCTGATTAGTTTCAGTTGTATTAAGAAGAATTTATAAGAATTGTATTTAGAAGAATGCTGATTTAGTGATTTTCCATCCCTTATACAATTTTTTAAAAAGCAAACGAGTAGCCTTAAAAATATCGAATTAAAATCCTACTGCAGGAGATGCCTGTAATTTGATTTGTAGCTTAGTGCAGACTTTTGGAAAAAGCAGTGCTCCAATCACACAAACAGGCAATTAGATTTCTGGGGGGATACTACATACAGTGCTCACAGCGCCTCTAGGTTGCCATACTACACATAAGTGACTTATCCCATTTTTTGGGGGAAGGTAATTACATTTCTAATTACATTCAATGACAAAATTGTTTGCATGACAATTATACAAAGCTAAGCCTCCATTGAAGCAAAAAGCAATCATCTCCACGTCAGTTATATATATTTCAAGAATTTTATCAAGATGTACTGCAGATTGTTGCTATGCTGGTGTATTTGCTCAATATGTAATGGTGAGCGTGGGGACTTGCCTACCATAATTATGATCAATCCCAGTGCTGAAATAAGGAACACTGAACCCTACAGCACTGCTTCAAACATTTGGGACCTCTACAAGTATCTCACCAAAGACAACATTATTGGGGATGTTTAAAGTGAACCTGTGCTAAGCTAATAAAGTGCAGGGAAACAGGTTAATTTTAATACAGGCCTATGCAGCTGCCTTTACTTAGAGACAGATAAATACCTGGTACTTTTGGTTGTAGAGAAGCATGTGACTCACTCAGGGCTGGATTTACTCTCTCTGCTGCCCCAAACCTGGGTTCCTCAATGCGCCCCCCTACCCACCAAACCCTCCCCCTAATGAAGAATGGCAACCAGATGGCGGGGGCGGCAAGGTTGGTTTTAATTTTTTTTATTTTTTCTTTTCTTGGGATTATTATTTTTTTAATAATTTTTCTTCTTAGTATTATAAGGTACTGCAGCGGTTGGTTTACAAACAAACCTCTTCCTTTACAGTGCACAGGCAAAGAATGGTTTCGTTTAAGGTATTAGCGCTATTGGTCAGCTAAATAACCCTCGTCTCAAATTCTAAAGCTATCAAGATGTTGCCTCAGTACCATGGAATAGTGGGCTATGACACCCAATACACTGATATTACAGTAAACCTGTCAAGGTGGCTACCACCACTGTTCTCCTCCTAAAACAGCCAGTTGCCTGGCCACTGGATTCAATATTTTTGGGGTCACTGACCTGCAACAGTCAGAAGTCTTTGTCTTTATTACTATTCTACATCACTACCTCAAACTTTTGAAATGGTGGATCAGTATGCCAGCCAGGAATCTTTCATTTTCATAATGAGAGGTCCTCCTACCTCCTTATTTCCCTCATGACAGGTTAATACAGTATCAGACACTAGCCCAGCAAACGATCATAGCCAAGTAATAAGCCAGATATATAAACACACAGAATTAATGCACAAAGGTTGATTGATTAAACTATAATGACTCTTATTTGCTATTAAACCTATTACTTTCAGTGATGAGAGCTGAAAATAACAGTCATGTGGCTGAAAGTAATGATCGCCATGGCAAACAACACATGAATTATAGCTTGATGAACTGATCCTATAGATTAGCCTTTCTTTACCGTTTAACCCCAGAGGGACCTTTTAAATAATTTCAGGTCTGATGAAACCCCTTTGAAAACCAATTAACTGGGGGTCACCTTATATTTATGATCTTTGGAAATACATTGGTGGTCAGTGGGAAGAATGCACCTTATATTTATGATCATTGGGAATACATGGGTGGTCAGAATGCACCCTACATTGGTGGTCAGTGAGAAGAATGCCTCCTTACACATAGCTAACAGGATCACTGGTGTCATACTGCTGGCACTTCCATGTTCCATTAACCTTGGAACTAGGCAGGCACCAACAGATGGGAGGTCAACCAGCAACAGTTCAAGGAACCCCTAGAAACCTCTAGAGGAAACCTTGGGTTTCACAGACCTATGGTTGAGAATGACTGTTATAGATAAAAGAGATAAATGTAATACATTTACTTAGAATCAACACCTCCTCTCATATGTACATGTAAATAAAAGTGACACCAAGCACAAAAACAGCCTCCTTCCCGTTAATGTTCTTGCTGCATTAAACAGTAGACATGGTAATCCGGACAATTTTGTGTAAAAAAGTTTAGAACTTGAACAGACATAGTACATACTACATTTTTATTAACCAGCGGCAAAACAATCAGTGGAATTCGTACCAATCATTTGAAGAAACCTTCAAAAACAACATAATAACTGAGAGGTATCAAGTGTGAATTAGAGTTTTGTTGTTCATAATGAAGAAAATGAATTCAGCCTGTTACACAACATTGAACTTCAGGTGAAGAGATGTCGCCTAATGGTCCAGTTGTTCATTTCTACACCAACAGATCCTTCCATATATTGCCATAGAAATTGATAATTGATCACTGAGTTCTTATAAAAAGATTTCAATTTAAAGACTAGATAAGATGCTTTTGAAGGCTGAAGAAAGGAAAGTGTCTGTGTTGCTCACACTAACTATTATCATATTAGTTCTCATTTTCTAACCTGCACTAGATAAAAGTTGATTAGTTCCTAAGGAAAACATGGACAGTTAAATTCAGGTTTTCTTTAATTAACCGCACCTCTAAGGGATTTTAAAAAGAACATTTTCCAAAACTCCTTAGGCGTTCAGACCAATTTTTGTGGTGCAGATACATTTTATCATTATCATGTCTACCTGTAGTTCTAATGATATGGTCTATCAGAGACAATTATTACAGTCTCAGTCAGTTTAAGTGTTAACTGTCCTGTCTGATGCTGAGGGGCTACTATTACAGTTTAGAAAAACGAATGTCTTTCGGGCTCTTCTTTTCTAAAACAGACTGTGCAGATTTCATGATGTCCTGGGTCTGCAGCATGCTCATGTTCCAGTTAGCCTATGACAGAGAGAACACAGCCATGTTAGTGGTCTGATAAAAGAATGGTCCCAGGGAACTCTGCCCAGAGATTAGTACTCACCATGTAATCCAGACTCTCCTGCACTGAGTGATCTCGGGAATATATGAGGTTGATTTTGGTTCCTTGAACAGCCACAGGGCTTCTGCTGGCAATCTCAGAAGCCAGGTCAAGAGAAGCAAGTAGGAGGGAAGACTTATCGGGGAACACACGGCTTAAGGAGAAGGGAAGATGAGAGCAAAATCAGTAACTCATAGAGAAGTGGTGAACAGCTTATGGACCAGGAGCAAAATGCAGCTCTCTAGAGCTTAGCTGGCTACCCTTAAGTAAAGTGGAACTTTTAAACAAATTTTTAAAAGTTCTGAAAATTCTAGCTGCCAGGCTGGCTATAGTTCTCATACTTTCTGAGCCACTGACCTGGAGGAGGGAAGAAAAGAGCAAAATCAGTAGGTCATCGAGAAGAGGTGACCAGGGACCAAATGCAGATCTACATAGCTATAT
>NW_017306348.1:2330901-2396847 GCF_000935625.1 Nanorana parkeri | reverse complement strand
TTTTATAGAAGTGTTTTAAAAAACCTATATTGGAAAAAAAAATATGGAGAATGCCATTGCTGGTTTGTGAAAATTCTAGTTACCTGGCTGGCTATAGTTTTGATACTTTCTGAGCCAATGACCTGATCTGCAGACTCATTCCAGGTCTATAAGTCAGAAAGGAAAAAGTAACCGAATGCCTGCATGCCTGCAGTGCTTACTGTTACTAATAAAAATGGTGTCCCTGCCAGTCAATTGAAGGCATACAGTTTTAGTTTTATTGTTCGCCAGTGCCCAATATTCATGTAGGCAGCAGTATAATCCCAAGGTGAAAGACTTCCTGTGTCCCTCCATAGATAATTAATAAATTAAAATTTTCAGTGGCTTGGAGTGGGCATACTGATTATAGAGGATCTCCAATGGTTATGGATTACAAGAACCTTGCTCTTTGCTATATTGCATATAGATTTATACCTGACTAAGCCGCTGCTCAAGGCTTCATCTGACAACATTTTCCTAGCGGTGAAAGCCAGCTCATTGACCAAGCTGCAAGGAAAGCAGAAAATGAAAAATTACCTTCTATTATCAGCTCACATGTTGAAGTCAGTCAGTCTCTCAATAGTCTCCATGTATACAGGTTATAAAACCCTTGCGCTGCCTAATATACTAACCAGTGTTTGTAGGCCAGGTAGAGAGCTGGGAATGTATGGAATCATTTGCCCCAAAAGCAACCAATCATTTTCTTCCTTTCATTTTTCAGTGCTAGACTGAATGTAACTGGTTGCTTTGAGGCAACACAGACAACTCTCAGGATACTTTTGCCATGTTTATTTAAAGAAGACCTCCAGGATTTATTAAAATTGACCTTTGGACGAGAGTATAACTCCCCTCTAATGCCCTTATTAGGGCATAAATATTCTGCAGTGGGTGCTCGTTTCGGTCTAGGAGCAAAAATGAAAAAGATATACTCACCTGATCATCGATCCTGTGGTAGTGACCTCTCACTTCTCTTCCCATTCACTCTGGCTGTTATATGTCTCTCGGCGTCCTCATATCTATTGGACCTCCATGTCATATCCATGGGTACTTAGACTGCTGGAGCACAGGAGAGAAGAGGCTGAGGAGAGCGGTCTAGCAGCCAGGCACGACCAAGGACTAGGTGAGTATATTTTCTTTATTTTTTGTCCCTAGACCAAAAAGTGGACTTAACCCTTGCAGTGCATGGGGTAGCTCAACTTCCAGGATTAATTTGAATAAACTCTGGAGTTCTTTAATTTATTAATTTTTATAGCACCAACATAATCTGCAGCACGTTATAAAGCACACAATCATTCTCGGGTCCCGGACACCATGGGGATTAAAGTGTAATGATTAATACAGGTATAGGAACACTGTAAAGACAATTCATTGGGAAAACAATGACCCTGCCACTATTTTTTCAGACTGTATAATGAAACCAGATGGGTAGAAAATACAAACTCCATGCAAAAGTTCTTGCTGAGAACCAAACCCAGAATCCCAGTGCATGAGCAACAGCATAATACATTAACCAGCTACTGTTTTGCATGAGTTATAGCAAGGTACACTTCCCTGTTCAGGATGTATGTAAAGCAGCCAGAAACCTCACACTAAACTTTGGACTTGGATTGTAACTGTACTGCATCATAACCTAATCCATGGCTCAATTCATATATCTCGTTGTGTCCAATATCTGCTACACGCTATAGAAAACCTCTAAAAGTACCAAACCCACTGCAGGAGCTAGGGTGGAAGTACAAAAGTGAAAGATTAGGGGTTGGTGATAGATTGATAGAAGGAAACCTGGATCTCCATTATGCCAGAGATCAGCTAGGTCTCTTGTGGGATCTAGGTCATAAACTGTTTGACAGAACTGTCCACAAATAATGGAACAAGGAAATAGAAGTGAATGATTAACTCAATACAGGAGCAAGAAAGACAAGCCAAATACTATTAAAAGAAACACTGCCATATAATAGCCTAGGATGGACACCTGGAAAGGAGGGGATGGGCACACTGGATAAAGTTCACAGCTAATCTACAGAGCTGCCATCTGGTAACTGGGTGTAACTATTACACTCCATCTCCAAAACATTGATCAGTAGGATGAACCGCTGCCATGGCATCCAATCATACGTCAAATGAAAAAAAAATGAATGTCATTTGTTGCCAGGGACAGGTGCACCGTTTCTGCTTTTCGCCACAGATTTGTCTGAAAGAAGAACTGTCTGTGCTGTTCAAAACAAACAGACTTTTCATTTTCAAATCTGCACTGGGAAAGAAACAACCACAGCAACAGAGATAGGGAACCGTACACTAATAAGACCTTTGTCTTTATCAGAGATGCATAAAATCTTTCAGCCCTCCAATATTCCCTCCACGATGACCCCCATTTTAGGATCACCATCTTTTAGATCAGGACCCACTAATGCCCGATTCTCAAACTAGCTCACATGGGCACCTTCAGGACCTGTCACTTTATGACGGATAATGCTTTCAAGAACACAGATCACCCTAATGCCACTCATAGCTCAGACATGGACACTTAGAGGATCCTCCATCTTACATATTTAGTCTCTGCCATTCCAATGACTTAGTCCATATTCCACCCTGTTGCGCTATTTAAAAGATTTTGTAAAGAATACACCATAACTAGATACACACTCTCTCTTGCACATTCTGTCCTACAGGATGGTAAAATGCCACCTTTGGATTTACATACATGAGAAAAGGAATTTGCTATTTGTTTTATACCAAATAGACTGCCCATCAATCATCTTTCAGGAAGCCAAAGCAAATTATTAGCCAAATCATAAAAACACCTGTACCACTTCACCAAATTCACCAACATCTTCCCCTTCTATGCTGGAGATGTCACTCCCAATGGGGAACACGTTTGCATATATTTTTAGATTTCCCTGGTCTACCAGAGTTTTGAAAATTGAAGGAACTTGTCACAAAATGACAGACATTATTCTTAGAGATGACCCCTTGGCCTACGAACTTCACAAGAATTCACTGTCACTCAAGACTTATAAATACTCTCTCCTGATACACTTAATCAATGAGGTGAAAGTCTGCATACCAATACTTTGCAAACAAACCACCACCAACAGTAGAGCACTGGTTCTCCAGTCAATGCAACCATGCAGATGGAAGACTTCACACTTCATAACCAAGATGAGAAATTTCAAAAAAAATAAAACGGTTTTACTGGGTGAAATATTACCCTCTATAGACTACTGCTGATTTATTCTACAAACCACGAAAAGGTGCCCAATGTGGACCATACTCCCTATTAGGAGCCCCCCATCAGCTCCCTCTTTCCACCCCCTTCCCATTTCTGTGTCTCTACCTGTAATTTCACCCCCCTTTCCCTAGTAACCCAATTCCTTTCTTAGAAATTAGGGGTCCTAATGGAACATGATGAGACTCATGTTGGACCCAGTAGGATGGTTCTTCAGGACTACAGAGAAACTTCAGCCTTCTCGAACTCTTTGTAATACCTCAGAACACTGAGGATGGTGACCTGAACGCTCACATCCTCACAAAAAGACTTTAATACGGGGCAATTTTGTTGTTGTCTCTCGACACTGCACTTGCTTTATGTATTCGTTGCACACTCTTAAGCAATATCTTTGTGAGACTCCTATTCCAAAAATAAAACAAAACGCAGTTAATGGGGCCATGCAAAGATGTGCAAATTGTGGTCACCCAAAACAAACAATCAGATTTAGTTTCACTGTAATCAGACCACAGGAAATGAATTCTGGTTGACTGATATTATTTTTACGCCCATGCCTGATCCATCAAGATCTATTGCAATTCATTTAATGCTTACACCTGAGTTTGAAGATGGTGGGCACCATAAAACAACTCCATACAGCCATTTCAGGCTGCCCCTGGACACAGGGAACATATGGAAATAGTGCAGGCTACAAACCATCAAACCCATGTGTTGTTTTTGGTTTTTAAAAGTGTGATGTACACTTTTTACTAGTTTGTGATGTAAACTATGAAAATTGAAGTACATTGAAGGGACTGAAAATTAAATATAACTCTTTCAGAGCTAAATGTATGTACCAATCTCTAGCAAATCAGGATACTAGATCTCCTACTTGATAAACTTCAATACTTCTCAATCACTAAGTCTTCAGTACTGCTGTTTCAAGCACCAGAACTTGCTACTTTTTATGACCTATTAAGCTAAATAAAAGCTAAATACTCTAATAGCTTTCGGATTTATTTATCATTATAATTATTATAAGTACATAAACCTCCAGACAGTGCTTTGTAAGTTTCCCAGCTACGTTGGCTTGCCACTAGTCTCCCCCTTGTGTTGACAATTGGAAAGGTCCTTCCTAGTTGCATCAAAATAAATTAGTCACTTTATTACTTCTATGTTACAAAAGATGTAAATAGGATACTGTCTACAGGAGCAGTCTTTTATGCCAGGTTCACACCTAGGCGATATATCGCGTGGATTGAGTGGCGCGATATCGCCCAAAACACAGATCCGCATTAAAGTCAATGGAGGCTGTTCACACCTTTGCGGTTTGTCGCGCGGACAAAATCGCCTGTCGCACAAAAAGGTGCAGGAGCTATTTTTGGGTAGTTGTCGAGCAGTTTGGGTTCCATAGACATCTCTATGCATTGAAAACCACGCAACAACCGCAAACCACAGTCACGCAAACGAAACCACACGAAAACAGCTCGCCAGCCCAATTGCCTAGGTGTGAACCTAGCCTCGGATCCAGTGGCTTCTCGGTTCAAAGATTTAAAGTGTATACGAATCGTACCGCTAACATTTCATGAGATTGACTATGTTAATGTCATTTTAAAAAGCTTTGAATACTTTCACATCTACAGTCTTCATTAAAATAATATCTGGTGACCCTACCATACTGGATGTGCAGCTCTGGACAGGGCCTCACACTGCAAGCTTCTGGTACAGGGACAAAGGTAAATGTTAAACCAGGTGGGCTGCACTCAGGGGTTGAGATGATGCATTAAAAAACAACTTGTACCAAGCAACAACTGTCCTTTAAAAACTTGCAGATCTTTTTATATATTTGGATTACATAATTAATTACAGTCTGATATAAGGAAGATCCGTATAAGAATTGATAAAACTGACGGGTGGCGGTCTTTAATTATTTTAATTTTGTGGTCTTTATATGATAAAGATAAAGATGTGGTAAAACATAGTGCAGTTAATAAAGGTTTTTATATGTGCTGTAGTAGAGATGATTTTGGACACTGGGAGGTCAATCGCCTCAATGCCCCCATATGTTGGTTTTAAAGTCTGGTAAAGCTATTAGAGTGTAAGCTCTATTGGTGCCAGTAAACTATGCAGATGTTCTTTTTAAAAAGGCTGCAGAATATGTAAATGCTACATAGAGACGAAGATGAATAAAATACGGCTTGTCAGACAAAATTTGTTTGAATATAAAGGATTCCCGTAAAAAAAAAATTCATGCCCAATCCATTCCAGACAGAAGGAAAGCCGCTGAACACATTCCTCACATGTGATGTGTAAGATGTTTTTGTCATAACAAGAAAATAATGTGGACTGATAGCTCATAAGACATTCCAGTATACCTTCTGTTCCCAATGACTTTTGGCAAACGTTGGAGGGTTCCCACATCAGCTGCTAGACCCACGTCCACCTCCTGCGAGAGATATTACAAAGCAGCACACCATATAATATGAAACAGTTTATCAGTTTATTCCTACTATTTCTATATCACCCACAAAGTAGTGGAGTGTTTTACTGTGATAGCCAACGATTGATGCACAAAGCTCAAATTTAAGTGACAACCTTATTGGCTAACTTTTGGCATTCCTCTGATCCCTTCATCAGACTTTATATTTTTCTGAAATTGGTTCTGAAACCAACATACAAGCTATAAAGAGGAGCAATGAAATCTAAGAATTTAAAACAAATACAACTGGTTCTTGCTGTCATGGATTCAGGATCAGACTCCAAGGGCTGCACCTTCTGCAGCTTCTGACCTGAATGGACAATGTACCTTTACAAAGCAGCTGGACGGCTGTTTCCTTCTGCTCTGTGTGCTAATCACCAAGCCGAGGGCAGCTTCAACGAGTGGAAAAAAGTCTATAATCCAATCACATAACCAGCTCCAGTTTTTGGTAGATGCTGGAAAAGCAAATCTGTTGTCAAAAATAAAAAAAAAACACCAAGCCAAAGAAGAGTTATAATAATTACCAGTCTGTTGACCAGAGACTCTTCACCCTTTTGAAGAACTACATATGATGAAGCTAAAGAATCTTTAGCATCTTCTTGGGTGTGTCTAATGCAGGCTTCCCCAACTGTGTGCTGTGGTTCCACCCACTGGCCATTATTGCACTACTGTACAACACTGCAGAGACACAGTAGTGACATAGCGACCATTGGGGGGAACCACAGTATGCAGTGGGGGAAGCCGCCATTCAGCACATTTGAAAGTGTATCAGATGCTGAAGCAGCAGGGGATTCCTTCGTCCACACTCGTAAGTGATGATGCCTGCATCAATCTGTTATATTTTTTGCAGGCTGAACAAACAAATATATAAGCATTTGGCCGGCTTTAGCCCATTAGACTTCACCTACAGCCAAAATATCACTTTGTGTGGACTGACCATCCTGCTTTTTAGTAAACTGGACTAGATAACTAAATACAGACAATTTACAATTGCATAGCTGTGAACCAGCTGGTAATGCAGGTAACTCTTTGATTCATTTACTATATCAGCTCACACTTGGTGTATTGCTATTTGTTAAGGTGGCCATACACTGTACAACCATCGCAAGACGTTAGTCTTGCGATGGTTGTAAAGTGATTAAAAAAACGTACGATCTGCCCATCTTGGAGAGGCAGATCGTACTCTCGATCATCGCAAGCCCGCCCCCCTGAGGGGCGGGCTTCCGATGACCGCAATGCTGAACGGGCAGTGTGCGCATGCGCACACCGGCCCATTCGGCATTTGTCTCCCGAGCACCGTTCAAACCACCTGAAAATCGTACGATTCTCGGCGGGTTTTCTAGCATGCTCCTTAGACAAAAGACGTGCGACCGTACAGTAGAAACGGTCGTACGTCTCCGTTCACACTGCTCGATTCTCGTACGATCGCGGGATTTCCCGCGATTCTCGTACGAGAATCGAGCAGTGTATAGGCACCTTTATGGTAAATGTTTATTAATGAATTGACCATTCTGCAGGTAATTATAGATGGTTTATGAATTTACATTTCATTTGCAAAGTTTTACTAAAATCCAAATGAATCTTCAGTTTGCAGTCAGTACCACGGAGGTCATTTCAGATTGTCTTTACCTTAACTTGATACCAGGCATCCTGCGAGCAGTAACGGATGTCACAAGCAGTGATGAGATCCACGCCTGATTGAACACAAAATATTGGTCATCAAGACAAAAAACTTTAATCCAGTCAAAGGACAATGTGCACTGTCTCACCTCCTCCAATGCACGCATTGTGGATTGCAGCAATCACCGGCTTTGTACACTGCAAGTAATAACAATGAAGAGTAATGCACAAAATGCAGGAACACCGAACAACCATTGGGAATAGCAAAACAGTTCCTGTGACTTTAAGGAGGTAGGGCTGCCTCCAGGCGAGCCTGCACCCAATTTGATCTTTTGCTACATGTGCTCCAAGATGGAGACTCTCATAGATTAGAGTTAGGACCGCACTACACAGAGGGGCCTTGACGAGGCGATGCGGCTTTCACATATTCTGCAGAAGACGTGTATCTAAAACCTCTGTTTTTAACCTTAGCGGTTAGACAGGTTTATGTTTGCATGCTGGCTGGTGAGTGTGCTGGGAAACTTTTTGCTGTTGCAACCATTGGGAATGTCTCCATAATTGATCTGACCGCATGGACTGGACATGGAAACTGAGAAATATAATCTTGTGCAGTTTACAAGCCTTTTCATATTCATACTCATTGTTCTATATAGCAAATAGTCCAACTGGGACTGGGTAACATTTGTCAGCAAGGCAGCTTTGTCAAGAAGACCAATTTTTGCAGTCTTTTATCTATATTTGCCCGTTTATTTAGCTTTACTTACTTTTCCTGTACCTGACACTTTGGTGGAGTGTCAGAGGACATCTAAGGCCAGAAAGCGGCTGCCTTTTCAACTGCCTGACCTCAAACATTGTTCCCCATCTGCTCAAAGTGCATATTACCCACAATCCCCTCTCCCTGCTTCCTCTCTGCCCCCTCATGGCCACAGTTTGCTCCCTTTCATTCCTTTCTCCCTCCTCTTGTCTGTCATCTACTCCTGCTAATATCTCTCCTAAACCTTTCAGTCTACAGTCCACTACTGCCTCCTGCATTCATCTACCCAATAAAGATGGAGTTTGAATTTGCTGCTGTCATGGGTTGCAGCAAATTCCCAGGGTTTGCTGGGTTTTTGAATTGAAGACTTTTGGCTATAAACTTTGCAGGTTCACCTCTAGAAATAAGGAACAACCCATAATGTAGAGCAGAGACTTTGTCCCTGGTCAGATAAGTCACAAGAGCCCATAATCTGATGGAATGGATAACCCAGTCACCTCACTATAAAAGGTGGGCTCACAGCAGCCATATTAAATGTATGGTGTAAGAGAGATTTGGCAATATTGTATTTTAACAGATATTGAGCTTTTCATTTTTGGCATTGGTACATGTCACGCATGGCAGTGCCTGGCTACCAATTCCTTTTGTTTGACAATATCTTGCTTATTAGCCCAAGAAATTAAACTGAACAAGATTGACCCCCTCCTTTCCCATAGACCTTAATGGGCTTTGCAAATCTCAACCTTCAGGCAATATATACAAAACTGTAAACCTGCTTGGACAGATTTATTCATCCCTACTCCCCATTCCCGCTAGTTCTTATCCACAATCCATTCCACCTGACACCTTCTCCATCACAAAGGCCCCCTCTACTCAGCTCTTCATCCCATGCGTTAGTTTTCATCCCCTGATCTCCCAGCTCTCTCCTGGTCTTAAAAAAAACCCCTCTGTCCTACTCTGTCCATCAGGCCTTTATCCTGCACATATTTGAATCTCTGATCCCCTCCTTCTAAACTCCCTTTAAAAACTACCCTGTGTGGATCTTCCATTTATAATCTCCCCCAATTCTAATCACACTTGTACCCACTGTGCTGCATCCCCCAAGATGAGGCCTTGATACATTATCTAACTCAATAGCCCTAAACTCAGCTTCACCATCAATTTCCACCTTCCACATTTTATCATCAGTCAACCTGCTACTCCACACCATCGCCATCATAAGTGCCTACATTCTCGCCCCGAAGTGGCTGTATATACCATATAAGTATAAATTAATATTTACACCAACCTTCTCAATAACACTAAAAGACTCCTGATAATCTTTAATCTTCTTTCGAATGTTCCAAGCAATTCTTGCAGGGTCATCTTCCTCCTCTTGTAAAAACACACCTGTGAGGTCCGTAAGGTCGATACCTATGCAGAAAAAAACATTTAAAACGTGGCAAAAATGATATACTTATTATTAATGTGTTTCTTGTGTTACATGAGTCATATTTCAGAGTACACAGAAGCATTCATATCAATTCCTGTCCTCAAAGGACCTTACAGTGTGCCTACCACTGACACACACACACCCCTGTGAGGCCCTGGTGCTAATCTTGCAGCTTCATAGAATGTAATGTCAATTCAAAGAGGGTCCCTGGTCCCCTAAATTGAACACAGGAGCAAACACTGCACAAACCACTTAGCCACAAACTGTAAACCTCTTCACTGATTCTGTTATCGCTCACCAAGAATGTGGATACATTCATTTTCTTGGGCAAAGAACCTGTGTTCAGGGTGAGGTTTCATTCTTCAAAAAAACAGAAAAGTAAATGATCCTACATGCCCAGACTCCTAACCTTAACCCAGTCTTTAACTACCTGCCTCACCCAAACCCTTACATAAAATAATGCCTAGACTATGAAAACAACAATTGCTGCTGCAATGGTAATGATTGCACTGCTCAAAATCTTTTCTGCATGCAGCTGTTCCAGTGCCATGGGCATCACCATCTTGGATTCCTCTGAGGGCCAGGACCAGGTATCTAAACTAAAACCCACTCTCCCTAGATTTTCTGCCTGTACTTTTACTCTACCTATGGTTCCTCCGAAGGTAAAACACCTCTTCAGAAGATGTGATTTCTCCCCCTCCCCCCCAAAGCACTCGAAAGCACCTTAGCATATTGATTTAATACACTTCCAGAGCAGATCAGCATGCTCCACACCAGGTACTGTTTACATGCCACAGCTGTCAAAGATATTGCTGGAGATAATAAAGAGACTGAGATGAAAAGGCTGCAGCATCACAAAAGGCAGGGGAAGTGAGCAGAATCATAGAAGGGAGGGGGAGTGAGCAACATCACAGAAGGGAGGGGGAGTGAGCAACATCACACAAGGGAGGGGGAGTGAGCAACATCACACAAGGGAGGGGGAGTGAGCAACATCACACAAGGGAGGGGGAGCGAGCAACATCACAAAAGGGAGGGGGAGCGAGCAACATCACACAAGGGAGGGGGAGCGAGCAGTCTAGTCTTGGAGCTGGAAAAGTATCTGTACTTGTGCTTGTACAGTGTACGTTACTTGGTATCGGTGCATCCCTAGTGATCAGTTATGACACCAGCTAATTGGGGGCTTGAACGTTTAGTTGAGATCTGACATAAGCACAACCTTAACAGTTGACATGCCTTAAAAGTAACTCTTTTGGGAGACATGAAATTGGTGGACAAAGTTCCTCTTTAAGGGGTATTTATTTAGATGTAATTTGTTTGATGTCAATTGCCTGTTCTGTTTTTAATGTCACCCCTGTGATTTTTTTTCCCCCCAGAACTCAAAAGCCTTACCCCTAGCAGATAACCTATCGTATGCTCTTGGTAAGAGAGAGACATTTGGTGATATTTAGATGATTGACCTACCTGACGTGAACATTTTACCAGCACCGGAAATAACAACTGCTCTGCAGTTAATATCATCTGATAGAGCACGAAAGCAGAGGGCCATCTCCCTGTGACAAGACAAACACAAACCTTACAGATTATCTGGCATTCCTGGAATATATTATTCATGGATCAGTTTCATTAGAGATAATATAACATTTAATAAGATGCTACATTTGCCATGTTAGACAGCACCCTCTCTTTGTGTAGGAAACATAGACTTGATTCTCAGCTACTAATCAGCCCTACTAAGTCCTCTTCACAACAAACCAGGGAATAAATGGAAGAAACAAGCGGTCTGCGACTGTTGTGTTCTCTCTGTTGTGTTGCCTGGCTGTCACACTGACACTCTGACTTTGAGTCACAAACCCAGAACCATTAGATAATGGCTTGTGGCTTTTCTCTGAGTTTCCTGAATTGTCTTTAATGGATAAAGTACCACAGACTTTGATCTAAAGCTGGAATCTCCCACTGGATTCCTCCATCCACACAGTTTAGTGTAGATGGAGGAATCTGTTGCACTTTTTCCATCTGACCATAGAAAATCTGCAGATAATCTATAGGTGTATGGCCAGCTTTAGAGTCAGGTCCTCAGCTTCTATGAAAAGCAGTAGACTGAAAAGTCTGAAAGACTTCAGAGTACATCCATACTGAGAAAAAAACCTCTAAACCAGTACCAGTTAAACCACTGAATCAGAGTAACAGCCAGGTCAGCAATAGCAGCCTACATGTACCCTCCGTAGAGATTTCCTGAAATGTTTAAGTATTTTTCTATTCTACCATACAAAATTAAGTTTTACTATTTTAGGATCAACTAACAGGGTTTTGCATATAAGAGAGAAGTGCTTGGAGAAGGCCGGAGAAGTGAACAATCTAGGCCAAAATAGTTGATTTGGAAAAATTCTCCAGTTCAGCTCACTTTCCAGTTCAGCTATGTTGTCCAAGATTGTTCACTTCTCCTGCCTTCTCCAAACTCTTCACCCTTTTGTGAATAACCCTGTAAATAATGCAGTTAAAGGGCAAGTTGCTCTCTTACCTACCATATGTCACCTTTCATCAGCTCAGAACAATCAGCAAAATTAAAGATGATTTCTGATTGGCTGTTATTGGTTACTACACTACACTATATAGGTAAAATGAGGCTTATTCTGATTTCCTGGAGGTGATACCAAGTAACCAGAGCTCATCATTTTGTAGGCCTCAACTGTTCTTTGTTTCTTTTCATTTTTTACCTAGGGTAATCCTTTTAAAATCCCCCACTTTGCAGTATGGCCTGACTGAAGAGGACGTATATATATATTATCAGTGGTCTTGCCTCCAGAAAGCTCTGTTCATGGCATTTCTTTTCTCCGGACGGTTTAGTTCTACATGGAAGACGTGGTCCCTTGGTGTTGTTACTTTCAGCGTCTCATAGTTATATGATGCTAGTCCCGCCTCAGACGACATGTTCCGCAGAGCTAGAACTGCCTTGTGTAAATCTGAGAACCACAAACAGAAGAATTTTAGATCACATAAAAACAGGGCCCGATTTACTCTCCCTGCCGCCTCAAGGCCGGGTTTCGCAATGCACCCCCCTCCCCGCCCTGCATAAAAACTAAAGCTGGTTGTGCATATTATACTGCATATCTACAATCTCCTTTACCAAGGCTATATAATGTGATGACATATCAAAACACGCAATTGAATTTGTATCCAAATAGGTAGACCAGCCATTCTCAAGCAGGGTTCTGGGGGGAACCCTGGTTGAGACACTTAAAATCCATACCAGATCCCTATCTGGGATAGGGGACCAGTATGGATTTTGGAGGGGCCACACATTACTTTTTACATTTTAGACTGTAGTGCCTTCAGATTTTGCATTCTTTTATAGGGTGACATGACTGAAAAAAGGTTCAGAAATGCGAGGTAGACCCCCACACTACATAGCCATAGATACATTTAAAAGATATCATACAACCAGACTGTAATGTGTATGGCCAGCTTAAGACCCTTATTTAAGAGAGCAGATTTTACAGTGCTGGGGGCTGCTCTCTGAGACTTAAGCTGGGTACACACGGAGCAAATTTCAGTCAATTCAGCAGGAATCGGACAAAATTCGCTCCATTGGTTACACTATTCCATTGACAGAAGTTGATCTTTAGATCGACTTTTGCCGAAGGAATGTGTTGCAAAGTGGCAGTGGCCAGCGCAAAAGCTCACAGCGGGAGATTCCTCCATCCAAGCTGTTTAGTGTGGAAGAAGGAAATCTGTTATATTTTTGTTTGGTCAGCCCGCAGGTTGAATGAAAAAATATAACAGTGTACCCTACTTTAGACTTAATTATTGTCATCAAAGAACAGAGTAGAAATGGAAATGTTTCATATTGACTGCATGCAAACACATTGCAAAATATATTTCCATGGGCAGATGTTTAAAAGGCTAGAAGTAAAACCTTTACATGATGTCTCCATGTTATAGAAAAGCTGTGAGGCTGCTCTGTCACCCATGATTTCTCTGACATGTGAGGCTGACCTGTTTCCTGTGTCTGCTCTGTTACTTCTTTCGGAATAGTAGTCTGCTCCTGTCTGGTTGTAGCACTGGGCTAGAAGTTATGGGTGTTTCCGCCCCTCGCCTGCTGTTTGATGTAATCAGCTACACAACCAGTCCCCTCCCAATCTGGCAATCTGCCTTTCCATTCAAGCCACGCTCACTCTTGTATCCTCGCCTGAGCAACACCAGTGTTCCCCTTCCTAGTGATCCCCATTGCACCGTGTTCCTAAGAGAGAAGGGAGGTTCCTAGTGACCTCCAGTGTTCCTGAGAGAACCTCCTACTGATCCCCAGTTAGGGTTGCCACCTGTCTGGGATTCACCCAGACAGTCTGGGTTTCAGGCCAGACACAAGATGTCACAATGTCAGGCGGACAGGGCCAACTACGGGGGCCTGGTGTTCCAACTTGAGTGCATGGAGGAGGCACGGACACGGAGAGACGCTGGAACTCTAGGAACAAGAAGGTGTCTGAAAGACAGGGTGAAGATAAGTCTTGAAGGGCACATGGGTTCTGCTTCAGGCAGATGTGTCGCTTACTAACTCTCCTCACTCTGACCTGGTTGTCTCTGCTGGACTTCCCTCCTCACTCATCCTTTTGGCTGTTTCTCCTTGCTCTCTCTCTCCTGGCTGTCTCTCCTAACTCTCTCTCCCGGCTGTCTCTCCTCACTCTCTCTCTTGGCTGTCTGTCCTTTCTCCCCTGGGTGTCTACTCTCCCTATCTCCTGGCTGTCTCTCCTCACTCCCTCTCCTGGCTGTCTCTCCTCAGTTTCTCCCCTGGCTGTCTCTACTCTCCCTCTCTCCTGGCTGTCTCTCCTCACTCTCCGGACTGTCTCTCCTCACTTTCTCCCCTGGCTGTCTCTACTCTTCATCTCTCCTGGCTGTCTCTACTCTCCCTCTCTCCTGGCTGTTTCTCCTCGCTCATCCTACTGGGAGTCTCCCGTCGCTCTCTCCCCTAGCTGTCTCTCCTCGGTTATCCTCCTGGGTGTTGCTCCTCTCTCCCGTTTCTTCCTCACTTTCTCTACTGTCTGTACTTTCCTGGCTGTCTCTCTACCCAGGCTGTCACTCCTCACTCTCTCCTGTATATTCTCCGACTCCCAAAAAAATTGCTACGTGGCGCTAGAGTGTTCGGGTTTCGTTTGAAGAAAAGGTGGGCAACCCTATCCTAGTGACCCTCAGTGTTCTTGAGAGACGTTTGTAGTGATCCCCAGTGTTCCTGAGAGAAACTCTTAGTGATCCTCAGTGTTTCTGAGAGAAATTCCTAGTGATACCCAATGTTCCTGATGGACATTCCTAGTGAGCCCCATTGTTCCTGAGAGACGTTCCTAGTGATCCCAAGTGTTCCTGAGAGAAGGTCCTGGTGATCCCCAGTGTTCCTGTGAGAAGTTCCTAGTGGTCCCTAGTGTTTCATGCTCCTGTGTATTTGTTCTCCTTAGTTCCCGAGGTCCATGCATCCCTGTGTACTCCAAGAGAACTCCTATATCTGCACCCATGAGCTTAGGGTACTCCGAAAGTTTTCCCAGCATACCTGGACATGAGTGCTCAAGGTACTCCTACTCTTCTGTCTTCCATTGCTCCCAAAGTCTCTTGTTCCTGTGTCTCCAAAACCCCACTGCTGAAATTTAAACTCCTGTGTTTCCAAAACCCCAATGCAGACAGAGGTAAATACTCCCCTGTTGTGTTTTCATTACCCTAGTGCTGTGAGAGACTCAACTCATGTGTTCCTGTGTTTCCAAAACTCCAGTGCAGCAAGAGATTCCAACACCTCTGTTCCTGTGCTGTATAAGATTTACCCTACTGCCCCAGTAATACCAGCACCCCAATGCTGCTAGAGACTTACCTTTTTGCCTTAGTGTTCTACTTTTATGCATCAATATTCCTGGTCAGCTGTATCTTACACAGGTGTGCTTGAGGGCTGCAGCCTGGTAGCTCTCATGCAGAGAAGCCCATTGGCCCTTTCAGGGTGCTCCCATGAATACCAGGTACTCCTTAGACTCTGCGCCTCAGTCACCCCATCATCAAGTGTGCAGGCTGCATTGTGGGTCTAACTTACAAGCAGACCTGAATGCACTGTTTGGGCAACTATGTGGCAAAAGAGGTTTGATGTTGATAAATGTAAAGTTATGTACATAGGGAATAAAAAAAAACATGCATGAATCATACACACCAATGATGGGGCAGTATTCCTCCCACTGACACCAATGATGTGGCACCATTACTCCCACTGGCACCGACAATGGGGCACTATTCCTCCCGCTGACACCAATTGTGGGGTGCCATTCCTCCCACTGACACCAAAGATGGGGTGCCATTCCTCCCACTGACACCAATGATGGGGTGCCATTCCTCCCACTGACACTAAAGTTGGGGTGCCATTCCTCCCACTGACACTAAAGTTGGGGTGCCATTCCTCCCACTGACACCAAAGATGGGGTGCCATTCCTCCCACTGACACCAAAAATACGGTGCCAATACACCTTACAATTATCTGCAGATTGTCTATGGTCAGATGGAAAAGGTGGAACAGATTCCTCCATCTACGCTAAACTGTGTGGATGTAGTAATCTCCACCTGGGCCAAGCTTCAGTATCTTGTAAGTCAGCCCCGCTGGCTCCCAAAATACCTGAACAGTCTGATTGGCTGCAGGCACTGTTCAGGTGTTTTGAAAGCCAGCAAGGCCGACTAGCAAGATACTGAAGCTTTGCCCAGCAGGAGATTCCTCCATACACACAGTTTAGCGTAGATGGAGGAATCTGTTGTACTTTTTCCATCTGACCATAGAAGATCTGCAGATAATTGTAAAGGTGGCCATACACTGTACAACCATCGCAAAACCTTAGTCTTGCGATGGTTGTAAAGTGATTTAAAAAACCGTACGATCTGCCCATCTTGGACAGGCAGATCGTACTCTCGATCATCGCAAGCCCGCCTCCCGGAGGGGCGGGCTTACGATGACTGTAATGAGGGGCGGGCTTAAGATGACTGCAAACGGGCTGTGTGCGCACACCGGCCCGTTCAGCAGTTGTTGAACCAGCAGGCCACTAACTCGCCGAGAATCGTACAATTCCCAGCGGGTTTTTTCTAGCCTGCTGGTTCGACGGAAGACGTGCGACCGTACAGTATGAACAGTCGCACGCCTTCCATACACTGCACGATTCTCGTACGATCGCGGGATTTCCCGCGATTCTCGTACGAGAATCGTGCAGTGTATGGGCACCTTTATTTAGGTGTATGGGCAGCTTTAGCCGAACACAATCACTTTCACCAAACTTTGTCTTTTAAGATTGACCAAGAATGAGGTCTCTTTAATGGATGAGGCCATTTAACTGTGCACCTCAATTACCAATCAGATGTCATCTTTTAAAGAAACAAGGGACCTGATTGGCTGCTATGGACAACAATGCCACCTTCACTCTGATTTTCATATGTATAAAACCCACAAAGTGCATTGATTAAAGTGTTCCTTTATCAAATCTACAACAATACACACACATTATATATATATATATATATATACACACACTTCAAATGATTGTTAGCACTGAAATAGTAAAGATCTAGGATAGATCTATCTACAGAATAGTACTTCACATGAAATATTGAGGTGCACACATAAGGAAAGGGGTTTACCGTTCTCCTCCTTGTCCGTGGCTGCTGGATCAGGCAAGCGTCGGTATCTGAACAGTTAATGAGCCAAGCGTGTCACTCGATTAAAGTTCAATGTAGGAAGCAGAGAAGAGGTCAGAGTGACAGGCTGCATAGACAGCAATACCAACATGTCTGAGCAGTATACATATATAACACACACATGCGAGACAACCAATCACTAATTACACCGACATCCAAATGACATTATATACCTATATCATGTATTAATATATTTACACAAGCAATTATATTAGCGTTATTAAAATCCCCCTTTTCTATTCAATTCTGGAGCTGCTAGGACCATAATTGGCAGAATATTCAAATATTGCTTCCCTGTAATATGGTAAACCAGAGGCCTCCTGTACACCATCTGTATACTGAGTACTGCAAGAAATCTAATTTCCTGATAGTGTGATTGACTTGCTTCCTATCCTAGAAGAGTGCAAAAAGCTTGAAATCAAATTGCAAGCATCTCCTGCAATGAAAGTTACATTTTTGGGAGGTACTTTTCTAAAGCTGGCCATACAGACTGCATGTACTTTTTTGTTTCCTGCTGAATCAGCTGAAATGCAAGCTGTGTGTGGCCCTGCTGACACCACCCGGCTCAACAAAAGTCAACTTTTGTCGAGGGAGCCAGGTAGAAAATTGTTAGCTGAATGGTGACGGCAGGCACTGTTCAGGTATTCTAACAGCCACAGGCGCCGGCTATCACACTGATCACTTCAGTCCAGTATGGGTTCTTTATTAGTTACAATTTAGAAGTAAAAAGCCAACATGTTTCATGCCTCAGGGGCTGACAGATCCCCCTTCAACAGGTCATGTATGCTGGCAATGATGTACGATAATACTGGACAGGTAATTAGGCAATTATGGGGAATAAAGGTTTCTGTGGTTGCTGGTAATAAGCAATCATTTCGGTGAGAATACAGTAGCTGGCAGAGGCGATTCCCCTTTCCATGCTGTTTGGTCTAAACTTGGAAAATCTTAATCTGTATGGCCAACTTTAGACTTTTCAAGGCTAAAAGGATTCAACTGATTTGTTTTTTTTATTATAACACCTAGGCAGCTCAGATGATAATAAATGCAGATCCTCCAATTTAGAAAATAGTTTCAGAAAATGCATGCTAAGGCAAAACATGGATATTTGTTCGGTACAGAAAAAGGTAATAATATTATTACCAATATTACCAAATACAATCAATGTGAGCACAGATTTCAGCTGTAGATTAATGCCTAGCTTCCAAGAACCAGCAATTCTGGCTAGAGCTCGTAAGGTACCTATGTAAAGGTTACCCAACTTACCATCTGTGCAATCTCCTTTGTCAACAATGTCATACAAGAGTCTACCCCTCTGGAAATAAACTGAATGGATTGTTTAGATTGGCCATTGCACTACGTTGTAGTTGGTAAACCTAAAGCCAAACACACACTTTTCAATATATTTTCTATTAACCCATTATTATTGTGAGGCCCTACATAGACAATCTAATCCATTTATGTCCAATCATATGGGCCCCTCAACTACATAGTTAGGCAATTTAATGAGATTGGAAAGTGTGAGGATAGGAGGTTGTACAAACAGAGTGTAACGTGTGAATTGCTCCTAGGGGGCGCGCACGAGCAGAAAAAAATTGCCGTCTGGAGACGGCAACCCGCAGATGCTGCAGTGCCGTCCGTCTGTTTTTTTACTACGGGTGGACGGCAAGAGGTTAAAGAGGATCTCAGCTTTTTTTCATACAACAAGGTTTACCTTTTTTTACCCCAGTCCTTTTGTGCGTCTCAGTGCTGTTGATGGGGCGATTGAGGCACTCGCCTAAGGCGCAGCTGAAAGGGGGCCGGCCTGGCTACACCCCTGTTGCCATTGGCAACAGGGGCACCAGGCGGCCAACACAGTCGCGGCTCGGCAGGGAGAAGAGGAGCGGCACAGGCTCCAGCTTCTCCTCGGAACTCCGCTGCTCTCCCCTGCCTGTATGGGCAGAGGACTCAATCTCTTTTTCTATTTCAAAAGGGAAATGTCAGGGGTCCGATTAGACCTCTGATATTTCCCCAAAGCCCCACAAGAGTGAAAATACTAAATAAAAAGTAAATAATGTATGATGGGTTTGCTTTTCTTTTTTTCTCTCTTTTCCCCAGTGTTGTAAATTAATGTTATGTAAGCATATGAGGATTGCCTACATCAAGTTCAAATGATGGTTCAAGGAGTTTTTTTTGTATGATGTACATTAGGAAATGAGGGTGATCGCATACTGTGATATTAGCAAAGGCACTGAATTGTGATTGCAATGGTTATAAGTTTTATTTCGGTTGTGTTGTCTTTTTTATATTTAATTTAAAAAAATGTTCAGCAATGAGAACTGGAAATATTGTCATATCAAACAACAGATGCATTATAGCTTGGTGAATTGATCCTATATACCAGCCTTTATCCACCTTTTTTACCCCAGATGGACCATTGAAATGATTTCAAGTGTGGTGAAACCCCTGCAAAAAACAATTAATTAGGGGTCAGTGGGAAGAATGCACCTTACAATGATGTTTAGTGGGAAGTGTCACCCTTACACACAAATACAGACATCACTGGGTCATAAGGCAGGTTCTTCTATGTTGCATTGGCCCAGGAACTAGGCAGGCACCATCAGATGGGAGGACAATCAGCCACAGTTCAAGGAACCCGTAGCAATCTCTGGAAGAAACATTGGGTTTCACAAATACCTGGTTGGGAATGGCTGTTATATATGAAAGATGGAGGTTGTACATTTATTTAGAAACAACACCTCCATTCATATGTACATCTATATAATAGTAACACCAAACACACAAGCAACCTTTATTCTCTTTAATCTTCAGTCTACATTAGACATGTAGATAGGTTTAGTACATAACATATAGATATGTTTAGTCCAAGCATTATTAATAAACAAAACTTAGAACTTGAACAGACATACTGTAGTACACACTTTTTAAAATCAGTGGCAAAACAATCAGTGGAAAATGTCAAGAAGTTTGAAGACTTCTGTTATTCATAAATCAGTCCATTGCACAACATTGAACTTCAGGTAAAAAGATGCCCATCTAAAAGGTCTAAATTGTTTGTTTCTACACCAACAGACCCTTCTATATATTGCCATATAAATGGATATCTGATCTCTGAATTACTAGATTTAAAAGCCAGACAAGGCACTTTAGAAGGTTGAAGGAAATTGTCTGTGATGCTCATATTAACTCCTATTTGTTCTCATTTCCTCACCCGCATTGGATGAAAGTTGTTCGATTCCTGAGGAAAAGATGGACAGTTTAGTTCAGGTTTTCTGTAATCAACCAGCCCAGGTTCTTTTTGGAAGACCATTTTTTTTTTAAACTCCTTTAGCTTACAGCACAGATTTTTGTGGTGCAGACACATTTAATCAATATACTGTCTACCTGTAGTTCTAATGATATGATCTATCAGGTACGATTATTACAGTCTCAGTCGGTTTACGTGTTAACTGTCCTGGTGGACGTTGCTGCTAATGGGCTACCATTACAGTTTAGAAAAAGTAATGTCTTTCGGGCTCTTCTTTTCTAAAACAGCCTGTGCAGATTTCATGATGTCCTGGGTCTGCAGCATGCTCATGTTCCAGTTAGCCTATGACAGAGAGAACACAGCCATGTTAGTGGTCTGATAAAAGAATGGTCCCAGGGAACTCTGCCCAGAGATTAGTACTCACCATGTAATCCAGACTCTCCTGCACTGAGTGATCTCGGGAATATATGAGGTTGATTTTGGTTCCTTGAACAGCCACAGGGCTCCTGCTGGCAATCTCGGAAGCCAGGTCAAGAGAAGCAAGTAGGAGGGTAGACTTATCGGGGAACACGCGGCTTGAGGAGAAGGAAAGAGGAGAGCAAAATCAGTAACTCATAGAGAAGTGGTGACCAACTTATGGACCAGAGCAAAATGCAGCTCTCTAGAGCTTAACTGGCTACCCTTGCTTAAAAAGGAAATTTTAAATAAACATTTTTTACTTTCTTGACTTTTTAATTTATGAAAGGGTTACAGAAGACCTGTACAAAAAGAAGTATAGAGGATGCCATTCTAAAAATTATAGCTGCCTGGCTGGCCGGCTTGCTATAGTTTTCATACTTTCTGAGCCACTGACCTGATCTGCACATTTATTCTAGGTCACAGACTCCGAAAGAAAAACTTAATAAAAGGCCTCCAGTGGTTACCTTTCCTAAAGAGAATGCTGCACAAGGCTTCCGCCTATGCCATTCAGTTGAAGCCTAGGCACTGTGATCTCTGCTGAAGGGAAGTTTCGGCCAGCCTGAACTAGAATCACCTAACCAAGTGCCTAGGGTTTTGGGATATGTACTGTAACTGACACAGGAGAGTGTTTGAGTGTAACAAACAACGTTGTTTCTTTTATTGTGCAGTAAGAAGCGGAAGTGTTGTTGCAAAGAAATTGATGTTTTGTAAAACATAATAAAGCCTATATTTTTATAAGATTTAATGGTCTCGGTCTGTTTAAGCAACCACTTTCTGTGATCCTCACTTGGAACACTCCCCTATCTTTCTGCTTATCTAACCCTGGTTGCATGACCTTAGAGGACCAAATACAGAGAGCATTTCAAGGGATTTGTATAGTATATCGGAGCTCCAGGGAAAGTACAATTTTTTTCTTTGACACAGGAGAGAGCCTGAAGCAACATGAAAAGAAAGTTTCCCAAACCTTGAAACACTCCTAATCATTCGTCATAGTTAAAATCTGAAAAATGTTTACAGGGTTATTCACAAAAAGGGTGAAGAGTTTGTAGGAGGCAGGAGAAGTGAACAATCTAGGCCAAAATAGCTGAACTGGAGATTTCTTCCAAATCAGCTATTTTGGCCTAGTGTTCACTTCTGTCTTATCCAAACTCTTCACCCTGTTGTGAATAACCTTGTTAGAATCAAATACGATTTGGTTTAAGGGGAATAAAAGAATGGGCCCATGATTTAACATATATGACCTCGTGCTTGCATAAATGGGATTTTGAAATAGACACACATCCATATTGTCCTTGAAAATCTGAGAGCAATGTCAGAACACGAGTGTAAATTAGTGTGAACAGCTGTTAAGAGTGTCCAAAGAGTAGACTTGTGCCCTTTAAAATAGGATTGAAGGATGCAAAGAGTATTTGTAGGAATATACATGACTCAGGACTATTGTAAAGCCCATATTGAGAGTATAGAACCTCATTAGGCCAATGTGTAGTGAGAATAGAACTTCCGTGTATATGACTTTATAAGGTTCTCTTATAGTTATTTTAAATTCAGCATATGGATAGAAGGACAGGGGACCTTTAAGGAATGGACATTACAGGGTCGCACTACATACGACATTCACGTCACAAGAAGATTTTGCTATTACAGCTGTTGAGACTATTTTAGTCTCGAATCCTCACTAGCCAGACAACCTTACAAGACAAACTTACAAGACTTCACATGAGGAGCGATTTCAGAAATCACTAACTTTGCACTAACTCTGAACTATATTTTAATTATCTGTTTTATTCATTTTTGTAACATCATTGTATGCTATTGACTTTACGCTATATAATAAAGTCACTCATGATTCATTCAACTGGATATTTTTATGAAGATTATACAATCACCTTAAGACACTTGTAAGTAGAAGTGTAATTCAGAAAACATACCTAACAAAATCTATTTCAAAATCTTGTCCTTATCTACTTTAAATATGTTCTATTTTAAACAACTCGCTTCAAAAACAAAACAGCAATGTACACTACTGCATACTGACCAATCAAAATAGTTTTTTTGTACATAACATAAAATGTTATTCTTGGAGTCCATTGAGGGACACAGGAAGTTTTTCACCTTTGGGTTATACTGTCACCTGCAGGCGGATTTGACACTGGCAAACAAAAACTAGGCCAGTCCAGAATAACCCCCTCTTACTACTAACAGTCTCAGTTCTGTAGCAAGAAGTACCAACAGCATGATCATAAAGAGATGTGGGACCTGTGTCCCTCAATGGACTCAAAGGAAATTATTTTAGGAAAACCACAAAAATCCTATTTTCTCTACCGTCCATTAGAGACACAGGAAATCACTCACTTTCAGGTCCAAAAGCAGTCCAACTGAGGGGTGGACAACACAACAAACAGTAACAAGCCAAATAAAAACAACAGAGAACTCTGGACTACCTGCAGCTGAAGGAGAGCTGCCTGCTGGACTGTACACCTGAAGCTGGCATCACATGAGGCAGCAACATCCAACTGGGTAGAACCTAGAGAATGTGTGAACAGAAGACCAGGTGGCAGCCTTGCAAATCTGGAAAACAGCTGCTGGACGCCGAAAAGTCCAAGAGGAATTCAGATATAACACAGTGCGCCTTAACAGGAAAGAAAGGAACCCAATCCTTGAGGCCATAAGCTTGATTGAAGGTCCGTCAGAGCCACCTAGAGATAGTGGAACAAGAAGCTGGTATACTCTTACAGGAACCATCCGGCATAACAAAAAAGAGATTCAGTGTTTCTGAAAGAAGTAGTGGCTGAGAGACAGACTCTCACAGCCCAAACCACATTCTGACAATGTAGGTAAATGTCTTTTTTGGTAGACTGGAGCCAGACAGAGTGAAGCAAGAACAATGTCCAGGTTGAGATGAAAAGGCAAAAACTACCTTAGGCTAAAAGGAAGTCCTGGGCCTCAACATCACCTTATTCCTATCCAAAACCAGAAAGGGTTCCTTGAATGATGAGGAACACACAGAATACCATCTTGTGAGTGAGAGTAGAGAGAGGAATGTCTCCAATAGGCTCAAATGGCATTTTCTGAAGTGCAATGTGAACCAGACAGATTCCACTGAGTCACAGGGAAACAAACAGGGGGTGCTACATGAAATACATCCTGTACAAAGACCTTAATCAAGAGGTGAGTGGCTCTACAGTCTTTGAAACAAGATGGAAAGGGCAGAAACCTGTATTAAGTAATAGTAATCATCAGGCAAAACCTGGAGTTGGCTTTTGAGCCCTCAGCTCCTGAGGGCTCAAAAGCCACCAAGGCCAGATCAGATACAGAAGCCGCTAAAGAAGGTGCGCACGTATGGCCTCTGCTGTCAGAGTCAGCAAATAATCAGTGATTTGGAAAAAAAAAGTCTGGTAGCAGGTAAGGGTCTGATGGCCGGAGATAACCAAAGTCGCTGCAAACAGGCAACAGGAACGGATCAAATACCGAAGTTCCATGTGCTGTTTTGCAAGCAGGAGCAGCAGCATGGAGATGCTTCCTCCACGCTGTATGTTGCATGCACACGACACTCCACCAAGTAGATGATGTCAGTGCTTGGTCCCATAATTTTAACCCCTTCCATGGTGGGAACCGTCAGGAAACACAGAATTATTTTAAAAGGGGCCCATTGATCTTTGTACTTGTGGTAGCTCCTGGTGCTCAGCCTGACTGCCTTATTTACAAAGCGAGTCTTCAGAGACAAGGCAAGCACTGAGGCAATGCCAGTGGCCCTGGGCCTGAAATCCTCTCTACAGCTCGCTTTTAACCAGAATGGAGTCTGGAAAATGCCCTACGCAGAAACCAGATCTCAAATCTCACTTCCAGGTTATCCCCACAAAGTCAAGTCCAGCAGTGTGAACACGGCATTCCATGGACGGCCGTGCTGGATCACTGCAATAGAAGGGATAATCTATAGTAGTGTAATACAAAAGAGTCTTTATTGAAGAAGACAAATCTTGAAGAGTGAGAAGAAAAGGTGCTAGCAAAAATAGGTTAGTCTTCCACGCAGCAGAGGTGAACAAAAGATGTTCATCCTCCTAGCACAATAGTAGGAAACTAGGCATCCTGGTAGTAGGAGGGATTACCCTGGGCTGGCGTACAGTTTATTTTTCCATGCCAGTGTCCAATACCCCCTGTAAGTGGCAGTATAATCCCAAGGTGGAAGACTCCCCGTGTCCTTCTACTGAACTAATGAAAAAATTAATGACATTTTTCAGTGGCTTGGAGTTGGCATACGGATTATAGAGGATCTGCAATGGTTATGGATTACGTGAACCATATTACATAAAGATTTATACCTGACTAAGCCGCTGCTCAAGGCTTCATCTGACATCATTTTCCTAGCGGTGAAAGCCAGCTCATTGACCAAGCTGCAAGGAAAGCAGAAAATTAAATGTCACCTTCTCTTATCAGCTCACATGCACAAGTCTGTTAAATTCAGGATCGTTTTCTAAAAATGTCAATAAAAAAAAAAAAAAAAAACACAAAAAAAAACAAATCAGGACTGAATGTAATTGCTTGCTTTGAGACAACAACACTTGAAAACATTTTTCCAAGTTTTAGGATACTTTTGACACATTTATTTAAGTTATGCATTTTTATAGCACCTACAATACCTGCAGCACTTTACAATGCACATGATCATTCACGGGTCCCTGGCCCCATAGGGATTAAAGTTTAATGTTGTTACTCCATCATTCAGATACCGTAATTCCATCTCAGCTGTAATTGCTGGTAACCAAACACAGAACTCCAGTGCATAAAAGCAACAGTATTATATATTAACTGACCATTGTTCTGCATGTGTTATAACATAGCACACTTCCTGTCACTGTATATGTAAAGCAAGCAGAAACCTCAAGATAAAATGTATACAACTCCTTGTGTCCAATATCTGCTACATACTGCAGATAACCCATACATGTCAAACCCCAAAAATACTATTAAAAGAAACACTGTCATATACTAGCCTAGGATGGGCACATGGGATAAAGTCTAGAGCTAATCTACAGAGCTGCCATCTGGTCAGCCTCTAATGTAACAGAGGGTAATTATTATGGGTCTTAAAGTGACATTAAAGTATATTTTTCCCTCCCCCAATGTTAGTGTAAGCACTTACCTTAAATTATGTTTCTTAATCCGATCTTCTTCTTTCCAGTCATGTTCAGATGTCCCTCCGGCGCCGACTCCTCTGTCCTTGCTGGCACATCCTGTCCCACCGTGTCTGCATGCGGGTGCACGCTGTCCATATACTTACCTTGTGTCTCTCCTCCGCCTCCCGGCCGAAAATCTGAACTGCGCATGTGCCCGCCCAAGATTCAGATTTTCGGACGGGAGCGCGCGGCGAAGACACGATTTTACCTCTTGTAAAACGTTCTTTTTTTTTTCTCAAGGTTTTTGCATATATCTACTACTTGCTAGCAGTAGATATATGCAAAAAAAGCTGAGGGTTTAACAACCCTTTAATCTATGAAACTTCAATCAACAGGTTTAGCTGGCAACCATGGCATTCAATCATACTTCAAATATTGCATCTTTCTGCTCAAGGTATCCATGCTGCAGATTTTACAAAGCAGTGCCTGAAGTCTCTGTTGTTCCTAGAAAACTGTTTTCCTTCCATTTTATAATCTGCACTGTTAAAATGGCAGCTGATAGCAAATTGGTTGCTATGGGCAAAGTGGTCAATCTTTCTGACTTTTAGGTGAAATGAGTTCTAAATTATTGTGGTCACAAGGGCAACACATTCTGCAGTAGTGTAGTCTGTATGTTAGCTGGAACTAGAAGCCATAGGTTAGGTAATATACACCATTATTTCATGCCGTGTTCAGGGCTTGCAGAGTTTAGAGAAATGCTTTCCCCTTTTACCTTCCTCATGTAGAAAATGGATAAGAACATCTGTCAGGCTTTAGTTGCTGTCTGTGAGGCCTTATCTAGTCAATCTTGCAGGTGTTAGGCCCTCTTGAAGTGTGCTGAGTGTAAGGATCCAAAATGCTGACTCTCTTCAGAGTAGGTGCCTGAGCATCCACAATGGGTATAGCAGAAAACAGCACAAGGGTGAACTCAAGGGTCAATGCTCTGAGAAGTAGCAGGTGCCTCCCAAAGATGCTGAGAGAACAGGTCCTTGTTATGGTAGGTGGAAGTCCCTCTAGAGAGGTGGCATGTTAAAGGGTACCCTGTACCAAGTGGTGTGTAACAGAACCAAAAGGACAGAGTATTCTTGTGAAGAAGGGAGTGAGTTTTCAGATGAGGTACAACTCCAAAACCGGAGGCCCAATTTGGGTATGGGGAAAGGGTCCCAGGAGGTAAAATGGTGTGCACTGAGAGTTTATAAGACATTCCAATATACCTTCTGCTTCCAATGACACTTGGCAAACGTTGGAGGGCTCCTACATCAGCTGCTAGACCCACGTCCACTTCCTGTGAGAGACACAAGAGATATTTTAATACAGCAGACCATATAATAGGAAATTGTTCATCAGTTTATTTCTACTAATTGTATATCACTCACATAATATGCAGGGTTTTACAGAGTACATGCATACATTCACATCTGTCCTTGTCCCCTGTAGGAGCTGACAATCTAATTTCCGCCATCAGATTCATTATTTGTTTATACACAAATGTGGAGTGCATTTAAAGTGCATGTCCAGCCACACTTTTCTTTTAGTTTTGGGTAGAATGGGGAAGGATTAGAACCCCTAACATGTTCATACTGCTATCTAAGGCTCCATTAGAGATTTATGGTCAATTTCTGTCCTGCTGATGTTTTACCAGACAGGAAGAGAAAACCACCAACAGCAACATAGACAGAATCAAAAATACATCTCTACCCCTGTGAGATTATAATTTCTGTCTTTGTCCCTGTTGCAGACTTTGCTTCAATTTCTGTCAGGTGAAACTGTTGTCATGAGGCAGGAATTGAGGGTAAATCTCTCTAACAGAGCCAGGCGTAAAAAGGTAACAGTTCTAAAATGTCCCCACTCTATTCAAAACTAGTTTTTGGCTTAAAGTGACAATAAAAGCATCCCCTCTCCAATGCTGCTGTAAGGACTTACCTTATGTGATGCCTCTTGATCCAAGCAGCTTCTTCCTTACAGCCGTTTTCTACAGTCCCTGCAGCGATAGGGCTGGTCTCTGATCCAGCGCAGACTCCTCCGGTCCCGTGGAGTCTGTCCGGCATTCGTGGGCCCGGCTGCCTGGCTGCGTCCATTCAGTATCAGTGTTGCTCTCCTCCTCTCCCCTCTGGTGATCTGGACTGAGCATGTGCCTTCCCACACTTCCTCCTTCACAGCATTCAGGAGCTGGGACTTCTGCAGCAGGAGCGAGCGCCGCTGACACAGGTAAGTTAGTTGGTATTTGCCAACTTTTTTTTTCTATTTAATGTAATGCATGTAATGCATGTAATGCATATATGTACTGCTTACTAGCAGCAGATATATGCCAAAAAATAAGAGACTTTATGTCTACTTTAACATATAAATTTAATCCACAGAACAATACTTCCAGCAATACATTGAGCAGTGACTTACATCAAAAAGTATAAAGCAGTTCTCCATAAATACTGTGTGTCAGCAGGCAGAGTAATATGTCTGGGTCTAACCAGGATGACGGATTTGTATGCCATAGATCTAGATGTTATACTAAAGGTTGTCCTCTAGGGGGCTAGTGTTGAGATGGCTGGAGACTTGGGAGGTAACAAGCCCAGCTAAGGCAAGCTGGCTTGTTAGGACCTCTATAAGATCTCCCACCCTCCTAACGGAGAAGCCCCACCCTGGAACCCGACTGCGTGTCTGGCAGACTGGGGAGCAGATTACCTGTGTGGCGAAGAGAAGCCTGTGTGGCAAGTGTGTGGTTACAGCCTGTGTGGGCAAGGTTTGGTGAAAGAGACAACCTGAAGTTGGTGAGATGGTAAAAAGGTTATGTGGCTGAAGGAAAAAGCTGAACTTTGTGTTTAACCTATTGAAGAAGCCCCTGCGAGGGAAAAACTTCTGTGCATGTTTGAATAAAAAGAAGTTGTTTACTAGTGGAAGTGTCCTGAATGTGCTACCCTTTGGAGCTAATCCTCACAACTGGAATTTCCAGTTTATGAATGCACACCACAGCTAAATATAGAAGAATGTTGCGGGCCGCAAAATTCAACCTCAGGTTTTCAAAAAAACAAAACAAAAAATAGCACATATCCTCATGTACAAAAGGACACACCTGTAGTTCGCACATACTTATGATCAAACAGTAAAAGAGAATAGCTACGAAAAATATGCTGTACCTTGCTGCAAAATATAGTAAAGTGAACGTATGATCTTTTCACATTTTTTTTCTACATATGTTAAAAAAAATGTCTGTTTGATGCATTGTAGACAAATCCTGGTCACCATGTTGAAGGAAAAAGCTCCCAGGCAACCATGTATTTTAATATTTTCTATGGTTTCACTGACTGCAGTTCCACTGACTACCACTAAATGGCACCTAGTAAAAATGGATGTCACCACAGCAGCGTGCATAGCAGACATTCAACACTCCTGAAAGTGTGTTGGATACTGAAGATTCTTTGGCTCGTGTAGCTCTTCTACATTCTATCTTTTTTTTTATTTTTCTGGCAAGAGTTGCTTAAAACCTCCTTATAGTGTAATTTATATCTTGGTGACTCTCTTGGTGAGATCTCTGTGCTCAGTTCCCAGGTCTGCACACTCACTGTGTCCATTATAAGGTGTTCCCCAGTCTTGCTGTTGGAGCTTTATTCTACAGATTTTACATACATAATTATTACACATTTTGGAGAATACAATGGGAGGAGTTGGAACACTGGAACACCCAAAACCCCCGGGGGGGTTAAAATTGTTAAAGTACTTCTGAAACAGTTGGTAATGCATGTCACTCAGTGCAACATGCTGTTTCTCAACTCCATCAAACTACTGATTAGAACAATTTTTCTGTACATTAGTGAATTTGACAAATTAGAAGATGTTTGATTCACTGAATATACTAGCTCACACTTGGGGGTCTAATCACGAACAATTTGCAGGGCCACTCAGAGAGAGAGAGAGAGAGAGAGACTAGAAACAGCTGATGAGCACAGGAAAGAAGTATTTATTTTCTATGTTCCTCAGCTCCATCTAGTTGCTATAATGTGGCAACAAGGTAAATCTGAATTGAAAATGCTATAAAATTCAAATTGAAAAATGGCAACTCAATTTCAAAGAAAAGATCAGTTTGCAGTGCGTACCGCAGAGCTCATATCAGGTTTGTCTTTACCTTAACTTGAAACCAGGCATCCTGCGAGCAGTAACGGATGTCACAGGCAGTGATGAGATTCACACCTGATAGAACACAAAGTATTACTTTGGTTCTTCACAGTAAGATCAGTTAGGGTCTGGAACTCACTGCCACAGGCGGTGATTTCAGCAAAGAATGTGGAATGGTTCAAGAAACTTTTGGACGATTTCTTAAGGAACCGTAATATACAGGGGTACAGGTACTCCTAGAATGAGATCCTAATAGGTTGGACTTGATGGACTAATGTTTTATTCAACCTCAAGTACTATGTAACTATGTAAGACACAAATCTCTCATCTGATCAAATGATAATGTGCACTCCTCCAATGTCTCACCTCCTCCAATGCACGCATTGTGGATTGCAGCAATCACCGGCTTTGTACACTGCAAGTTAAAACATACAGGTTATAAAATGAAGAGTAATGTGCAAAGTGCAGTAACAGCAACCAACCGGAATGGATCTCTCACCGATCGGACCTCTGGAAACTGAGAAATATTCTCTTCTGTGGTTTACTAGGCTTTCCACATCAAGCTTTGTTTTTTGAGTTGCTTTGGTAAAATAATCCAACAAAGTATCATTTGGCTTGTCTAAGGCTGCGTTCACACCTGACCGTTTTGTAGCGCGTCCTACGCTCGACGAACGCGCTACAAAACGGTCAAAAAAATAAATAGCATTGTAGTCAATGCCCTCATTCCCACCTAGGCGTATTTCCGCCCGTCCCTAACGCCCTACAAAATGGCCCACGCCTGAAAAGGTCCCGGGACTACTTTGGGCCGTTTTGTAGGGCGTTTTCCATTGGGATACAGCCAAGTAGCCTTTGGAATCGCGCGACTTTTTTACCGCGAATCGCGGTAAAAAAACCGCGCGACAGACGCGCATATTACAATACACCTAGGTGTGAATGGGGCCTAAGGGCTAGTTCACACCAGATGCAGTTGTGATGCAGTCCATTCAGTTTGGCAGCTGCATCAAAATCACGTCACAATGCATTCCAATGGGATTTCTGGTGCTCATCTCATTTGAGCTGCACCTGACTGCAACGGATTGCATCAAAAATGCATCCAAATGCACTGAACTGCACCTAAAAGCCTATTGCGCCAAAATGCATCGCACTGCAGCTGCGCAGACGCATGCAGTTACGGTGTAAAGTAGCCCTAAGTGTTATGACAAAATGATTTTTTTACAGGAACTACTTGGAGTATAAAGGAGTCATGGGAGCTTACAGAGAGAAAGTGTAGAGAAAGCTCATCAAATTCATCTCCATCCAGAAGACCGATCTGTCAAGTGAACCTTCAGGTGAAGACCACACATTTTAATAAAGAATGTATTGTGTCTGCTTATGCATGGAAATGGTCTTTAGTGCTCTTATGCTTCAAGCCTTCATTAAAGGTCAACGAGGACCAGTCAAGACTGGAATAATGCACTAATCTAAAAATTCAATCATCTGAAGCCTGGACGCTGTTACCTTCCCAACAGTCTGACCCCAAACATTATTTCCCAACTCCTGAGAATGTTCATAATACCCACAATCTGCTATTCCTGGTTATTTCTGCACCCTCCTGGCCTCAATTCGCTCCTGTTGTCAACTTTCTCCCTCCCCCCGTTGTCTGTCATCTACTCCTAACATCTCTCTTAAACTTTCTACTGTCTACAATAAAGTACTGCGCTTTTCTCCATGCACACACTGCCTCTTCTCCTCTGTTCTTCTCATCTGTCTTGCTTGCATCATCTGATTCCCCAGTTTTCCCTCACCTGGTCCTTTAACACCAACCCCACTGTCCTCCTCTGCAATTCTCTGAGCCCCTTCTTTCAAACTCACATTAAAAACCACCCTTTGTACATCTTTCATTCACCCTCTCCCCTCAACCCTGAGGACTTGATGCATTCTCTAATTATCCCAAACTCATCTTTCTCTTTATCGTCAGCCAATTTTCCCTCCCAATAAGCATCGCCGCCATGTTGAGAGCATACTTCTTCCCCTTGAAGGAACTATATGTACCATATAAGAATAAAGTACCATATGCACCAACCTTCTCAATAACACTAAAAGATTCCTGATAATCTTTAATCTTCTTGCGAACGTTCCAGGAGATCCTTGCAATGTCCTCCTCTTCATGCTGTAAAAACTCACCGGCAAGGTCCATAAGGTCGATACCTACGCAAAGAACAAACACAAAACATGTAATTGACACCTTCTCAACAATTGTATATTCATTTTCAATTTTTACCACAGACACCCACACCCCGTGGGGCCCTGGTGTTCAGTCTTCTTATACTCTTGGATCACTTTAAGAGCTAGGAGCAGGTGACAGATGCCTACCTATGATTCATCCTAAGTGAAACATGTGACCTCCTTGCAACATTTGGAAATGAACTTGCATGTTGGTGCATTTGGCTAAATAAACAGATGTTATGTAGAGAAGAGAAGAGAGAGGAGAGAAGAGAGAGATGTATAGATGACTGACCTACCTGATGTGAACATTTTCCCAGCACCGGAAATAACAACTGCTCTGCAGTTAGTATCGTCTGATAGAGCACGAAAGCAGAGGACCATCTCCCTGTGACAAGACAGACACAAACCTTACAGATTATCTGGCATTCATGGAATATATTATTTATGGATCAGTTTCATTAGAGATAATATAACATTTTATAAGATGCCATAATTTTAATGCACCCTTTTTTTCTCGAGAACCTGCAGACATGACTCTCAGCCCTATTGAGTCTGCTTCACAACAAGCTAGGGAATGAATTGAAGAAACAAGGCGGCTGGGACTGCTGTGTTCTTTCTCTGCAAATGCTAGTTCCCTGGCCCTCATGCTGACTTGGAGTCACAAACCCAGAACCACCATGCACATAATGGCATCTGATTTTTCACTTCCCGATTACAACGATTGTGTCGTTTTGTTGTATTTCCTATGTGGATGAGATTTTATTTTCAAGGTGGACAAGTTATTATTGTGTTGTAAAGTACAAATAGCCAAAGTAGCAAGAAGTAGAGATCAAATAGTTTGGAAAGAGAACACAGAGAGCAGAGATGTGTAGGAGGGATGTATTTAAATGGAACTCTCAAGTGAGAGTTGGGCCAACAGTCTCTATGGAAAGAGGCATCATTGAAAGCCCCCTTCACACTATACGCGTGCGTGAATAGGAGCAAGATAGCAGGATTTTGCATGTTTTCATGCAATGTGTGATAAGCGTGGCCTACCTGCGGTTGTGGTGCCAGTATTTGTTGATGGCACCCAAAATGCAGCAAGAGTTTTAAAAAAACGCACAAAGCTTACAGCCCAAACTGCTGCATAAGCTTCTTTGCTGCATGCAGGGCAGCCCTATGCTGATGCACAACAAATGCAGCAAAATGCATTGCACACTAGTGTTCATGTATTGAGGAAACCTGTATTGAGAAAAAACCACGTTGGCTACCATTGATGACCTCTTTCTAAAAAAAGAGTAATTACCTGGTTGTTGCTGGACTCTAAACCAGAACACACATACTGCTCCTAATATGCATACTTATTGCTTTGTCAGTGACACAAAAATCATTAAAGCCACTGGATCAGAATAACAGCCAGGCAACTAGCAATGAGAGGTCAACAATGGAAGCCTGCATGTCCCCACAGTACGGGTTATAGCAAATGTTTCATTTTCCATTTTATTTATATACAACAAACATAGGATGAATATTATTGGACCTGTTTAATAATCCAGTTAAATGGCACAACTGATAATGCAAATTGTTTTCTTAGAGGACTTCTGATTGCTTACTATGCTGTTCAATTGCTCTTCTACCATAAATAAACTGGTAAAAGTGTAAAAACAATGTATGATAATGAAGCTCATCCTGGTTTCCTGGAGGTGCTACCAAATAACCAGAGCTCATCATTTTGTAAGCTTCCATTGTTCCACTGCTTTGTTTCTATAATCCTTTTATTTCTTAAATGGATCCATTTCCTAACCCTAAAGTCTGCAGTATGACCTAACGGCCGGTTCACACCATAAAGAGTGCGTTCCAGAGCATTCTGCCTCTGGAACGTAACCCCGCTGGTTCACTTCGTTTTGGGGCGGGAGGGGTGGCACACTAGTGCCTACGTTGCGGTCCAGTGCGATTTGCAAAAATGCTGCATGCACTATTTTTGCAGATCACACTGGATGGGAACGCAGGCACTAATGTGCCACACGTTCCAGTACCGGCGATCGCAATGCAGTGCCATTGACTTCAATGCACGCCATGCCCCATCCCGTCCCAAAACAAAGTGAGCCAGCTGGGTTGCGTTCCAGAGGCTGAACGCTCTGGAACGCACTCTTTCTGGTGTGAACCGGCCCTGAACAGGACCTATATATATTATCAGCGGTCTTGCCTCCAGAAAGCTTTGTTCATGGCATTTCTTTTCTCCGGACGGTTTAGTTCTACTTGGAAGACGTGGTCCCTCGGTGTTGTGACATTCAGCGTCTCATAGTTATAGGACGCTAGTCCCGCATTAGAAGACATGTTTCGCAGTCCTAGAACTGCCTTGTGCAAATCTGAAAATCACAAACAGGAATATCTGAGGACAAAATAAAACTAAACCTGGTCATGGTCCAAATACAATACAATTCCCTTTATCCAATTAAGTAGACCCCCCACACTACTACACAGTTACAAGAAATTGTGCCACCAGACTGTAATGTGTATGGCCAGCTCAAGACCCTTATAAAGCAAGCCTACTCCATCTCCCCCTTCATTGCCAGTCTGACTCTTCCTATAAAGCAGTGGACCCCAAACTACGGCTCACAAGCGGGTTGGGGCTTGCAGGTTACTATAAACGGGCCTCTCCAATGAGAAGGTCCTGCACTGAGGGCTTTCTTATTACAAGCCAAGGGGAGCTCTGCTGATTGCCAGAACATGCCAAGTGCTGGAACGCAGCTTGTTTCTGCCCCCAACAATCTATCACATGCCGGGACTACATAGGAACCCTCACCATGAAGAAATGGAGCCTGCAAAGAGGTAACTGCCACTGAACAAAAATGATTGGACACCGTTTCTCCCGCTGACCACCAATGACAGGACACCGTTCCTCCCACTGGGCACTTTTCCTCCCACTGAACACCAATGATGGGGCACAATTCCTCCCACTGAACACCAATGATGGGGCACAATTCCTCCCACTGGGCACTATTCCTCCCACTGAACACCAATGATAGGGCACAATTCCTCCCACTGAACACCAATGATAGGGCACAATTCCTCCCACTGAACACCAATGATAGGGCACAATTCCTCCCACTGACACCAATGATAGGGCACAATTCCTCCCACTGGGCACAATTCCTCCCACTGAACACCAATGATGGGGAACAATTCCTCCCACTGAACACCAATGATGGGGCACCATTCCTCCCACTGCTTATCACCAGTAATAGGGCACCCCATTCCTGCCGCTGATCAACGATGGGGCACTATTCCTCCCACATAACACCAATGATGGGGCACTATTGTTCCCATTGAACACCAATGATAGGGCATCGTTCCTCCCTAAACGCACTAAAACCATCACCAAGCCCATGTACATCCCTAGTGACCATCATCATCATCTCTAACTTTCAGTCGTGTCACTAGGGCAAGAAGTAAGAAAATAAGTTCATGTGTATTCATCAATGTGTTATTATACAGTTTTACAATATAACCAGACCCCGCTATTGCTGACACCCGGGACGGCCTGTGTCACTGCAGTGCTCTGTCTACCGGCACCGCCATTATTTTCAGGCAGCCATCCTGACCCACCTCTCCGCAGCATAACCCTGAACACCGCCATGACCGGGCACCGTCCACCGAGCAACAGCGGAAGACACCTCCAGGTCACTGCAGGGGCGGCACCATCTTGGGGATAAAGGTCGGCCCCGCCTCTCCCTGGCAGCCGCGCAGAGAGATTGGACAGCGGCCATACAGGGGGTGGTCAGAGAGTGACATGTGGACGGAGGACGGTTTCCTCTATTGTTATAAGTCAACACGACGCGCGCGCGCGCGTGTGTGTGTGTGTTTCTCACATCTGTTTCTGTATGTATCACTTCTCCTATATGCTATATGTATTTCTCAGTAACAGTGCTCATTCTATATGTATGAATGTAGTGTTAATGAGCCAATGGCACCCTTTTAAAACCTCCCTTATGTCACTCCACAGACTAACAGACCTTCCCCTGCACTCTTGGGGTCTCCTCAACCCAGGCACCCTTGGGCTAGTTCCAGTCTCAGCTCGACCTCTGGAGCTGTGTCCCATCTGAGCCACCACCCATTTCCTCCGAGAAACTCTCCTCCCTTGGGACGTGTAGAGTCATGAGCAGTACCTGGTACCCCTCAATGCCACCCCTCTCCTTTTCCAGAGGGACCCTTTGGGATAGCTTCAGCTGAACAGGGCTCCGAATCCTCTGTGTTACCCCGGAACACCTTTTATTTAGCAGAACGTTGGCTCCTGTGTCTCTCCTGGTACCTTTCCTGGGATCTCTATTGTGGAACATTCAAGATGACCTCCTGTGAAGAGAGCTGTTACTCTGGGTCTTATGGGCTAAATGATTGCAATATCTGTCTGGGCCTGACTTCAGATTACGACTTTAGATATTGCCAGTCACCTGTAGACAATGTTAGCATGGTTCTTCAGGAGTGGGGTTCACACTAAAAATCATTAGACAGACCGGTCTCTCCTCTTTTGCAGGAGCGTCAGGTGTTGGGGGACCTTCCTATTAAGGCACCTAACTTTCTTTCACCTCTTCTTGGTATATCTCCGTCCCTTCCTCTTCTGTTGCAGGTCTAAATCCTGAGCACATTAATGTGTCTGCCTCCAGTGTTCAGGTAGTTCCTGGTCTGATCACTCAGCACCCCTATCTGACAGCTGATGAGGGCTTTTCTCCCCATCTCTGGGAGGTTTCCTCTAATTGGAGAAATGTTTCCAGAGCTGCATTCTGGATTTCCAGGAGTGGTTTTTTTCTACATTGCAAGATTCCTCTTTGGGCAAGTCTCACTATTCAGGTACCATCTAGATCTTTGGTTCCCAACTGGTGGATCATGACCCCATATTCAGTGGGTCGCCACATGCCTTCCACTTTTCTAGGTGAGAGACTCCTCAGTCTCCCCCTAGCACAGCACTGTCAGTTCTCACACAAGCAGCCATTTGAAATATGCTACCCAGACCTGCGTGTCAGCTTGAGGTGGGGTGGAAGTATGGCCAAAAGGGAGCTACATTGCTTACAGCTCCCACATGTGCCCTGTAGATGTGCCTGGATTGGACTGATGTCACATTCTGGCTCCCGGCACCTCTAGGGGGGACACAAGGGAGCTGTACAAACAACACACATATGGCTGGAGCCCAAGCTGAGGATCCACTCCAGTTCTCATAAGGTAGGGAGACGGGTGGATTTGAAAAAAAAAAAGTAATTTTGTTTCGGGTGTCTGTCAGTGTTTATGAGGGTCCGTTCACACTGGTACAGTGTGTTAATCACACAGTCCCATGCAATTAATGCACTGAATCACACCTACTGCACGTTCTGGTGTGGAAGAGGTGTTGCGTTGCCATTAATTTGAATGACACCCCAAACGCACCTCCCACCCACAGTCCGATCGCCTGCAGCCAAATGTATAGTACGGCAATGTCGTGCATTCCATTGCAGTGCGTCTTGAGTCGCGACTTAACCCCTTCGTGACTGACGACGTACAGTGTATGTCGCCAGCATCGGGGCTGTTTAAACAGATTCCCGGCGACTTTTGCCGCCGGGAGTCTGTTTAAACTTGTAGAGCCGACTGCTGGCTTTACAACAGAAGCGATTCTGGCGACTTACCTGTTGCCAGATCGCTTCTGTGTCCCGAAGAAGGGGCTGCACCCCCCCCCCGCCGCGCTTCGTTGCCCCTCCTACGGGCCCGGGACCGGCGTCGCTGGGGAGGAGGTCGACGAACTTCCGTTCATCGATCCCCTCCCCGTTCTATGGGACCGGGAGCGATGCAGATGTGCAATCTGCACTTCAATAGCTTATTTCCAGTGTAAAGGTGACACTGGGGGACCCCCAGCATCACCTTAAAGAGTACCTGTCACCACCATCTGCTATCACAAGGGGGGGGGGGGCTTGTAAGCCCCCCCATGTGATAGCAGTCAAAGTAAAGTAAAAAAAAACAAAAAAAGTTTTTAAAATCAAAATAAATAAATCCAATAATAATAATAATAAAAAAAATTTAAGTCCCCCGCCCCTGCGAGCACGCGCGTCGGGTGCGCCTACCTATGAAAACGACGAACACGCTACACATGTTGGGTATCGCCGTGCACGCCGGAGTGAGAGCAATAACATGGGTGCAAAAAATGAAAAAAAAAGGCCTGTCATGAAGGGGTTAATGACCAAGGATAAATGCGGGTGCTGAGGTTATATCAGATCATTTAGATCAGGGGTGCCTATTAGGTAGATCGTGATATACCAGTAGCTCTTAAAGCTGATGCTGGTAGATCAGGAAGGGTGTGAATGGCGGCCCCTTTATTCCATTTTGGTATATTTATTTGGCTGTGCACACGATTACCTATTAGCCTGCGTCTGCTGAGCCAAGCTCCCCGACACCTTTCTGGTGGATACTGGTGGTTGAAGTGCTATGTATTACATCAAAGAATATTAGTTTACACAGCCTGTTGCAAAATACAGCAAGGTGAGCCAGGAGAGAGACAGCAGCCAGGAGGATGGGCCAGGAGACAGCCAGGAGGATGAGCCGGGAGAGAGACAGCCAGGAGGATGAGCCGGGAGAGAGACAGCCAGGAGAGCGTCGTTGGTAGATCTCATGTTTTCCGTGGATAGGTCTCATGAAGCTTGTCATTTGAAAAGTAGATCTAAACGCAAAAATTGTGGGCACCCCTGATCTAGATACTGTTGTGTCTGCACCACCGAGAAGCAACAGTAGTCCTTACTGTGTCAGGAAAGATAGGCTGGTCCCTGTTTTTGATATAGTTTGCACGGAAACCCCCTGAAGGCCAGCTGTTCCCAACTGGTAGCTTCTGGACAGGGAGATGTTGACACACCACGTCCTGCAGGTAAAATGTGAAACACAAAAAGGTAAAAGACATCAGGCGAGGGTCTTGACTGTCTTTTGGAGGAAGAAACTAGTCTCTTGCTGCAGGTATCCTCTGACAGGACCGTTGTCTAGCAGGAACTTAGGGCTCACCAGAGGAACCTCTTGCATACTGATGAGTATCTAACTTCATCCTCAGCCCCATCAGGGTTGCAAGCCAGATCACCAGTTTATGCTTAGTTTCTCCCACCTACATTTCTGGGGTGCTTCCCATGCACCTCCATAAACCTTTTAGTCATGCTAACTGGAGGACTTTCATATCCTTCGTAGGGTGTGGTCACTAGTCAAAGTCCAGTTCTTCCCTGGCAAGTCTCACTTGGCAAGGTAGTTGTCTTGTCAGTCTCGCAAGACATGGAGCTCCTGATTTTGACCCTTTTGTTGTCAGGTGAGTAGGGCTTAGAGCCTTCCTATTTAGATTTGAAAAGGAAGTCTTTGAGAGGGAAGATGTTGGGCCTAGCCACACAGGATTTGTCATTACATCAGGTCCAATTTATTGGAAAGATTGAGCTGTCTGTGTTCTATCAAAGTTTGTGACTAGGTTCGAATGAGTCACCGGTCACACATTTTACCGTAATCCCACCCAGTTTTTCGGCGGTGGAATATGTGACCACCAGTAGGTGAAGCATTCCAACGCTTTCTCAGCTGTTCCAGGGCAGATCGGCATCGCATGTACAAGTGAACCCATCTGCCCTGGAACAGCTGATCGGTCCTGGAATCACTTCCGACTTTGTGGAATGTAAGATCGCACTCAGATAGAAGTGACATTCCAGGACCGATCAGCTGTTCCAGGGCAGATGGGTTCACCCATACATGCGATGTTGATCTGCCCTGGAACAGCTGAGAAAGCGTTGGAATACTTCACCTTTTGCCGGTCACATATTCCACTGTCGAAAAACTGGGCGTGATTACGTTAAAATGTGTGACCACGTGACCGGTCACATTCCAAACTAGTCACAAACTTTGATAGAACACAGGCAATTGTATACCTGCTGTGCTGTAGTTCAGACCTGTGCCGCAGACTTTGCCATACACATGGTGCTATGCACACATGCTGAATATGAATTTGAGCTTTTTAACCTAGTTTCAAAAAAACCATATTGGCGTTATGGCGTGGTCTCAGTTTGCTGGCTCGTCAACCATGCAATGTGGAAATCTTAAAATGTTGGATCTGATTTTAGGAATACCATAATTACATTTTATTGTGCTTTTGACTTAAAAGGTCCAACTGCTCTGGCTAGTTTTGGTTGGAATGCAGTTTTACCTGCGTACATGCACAAGAGCGGATTGGAAAGCTGTATGAAGACATTACTTTGGACTTTTGATGACTCATTTTATGAGATTGTGAGCAGTATATAGTTTGTTTCAGTTTATGTATTGGCTTTGAGATTGTTTAAAATGACAACTGCTAATGTCGCAGGCTCATTTGCATGGCAGTGTTTTACATGTTTTCCCATTTAGATTAGCTGGTCTTGTTTTCACAAATACTTTCTAGATTACTTCTGGACCTGCTTCCACTAGGGCAGGCAAACTCCAGTAGTGATCCAACCACAAATCCCCTCATGCATGTGCCTCTGGGCTGTCAGTCTTGCAATGTCTAATGGGATTATTAGTTGCACCACAGCTGGAGTCTGGCTACCCCTTCACTAGAGGTTTCACCCCACTCCCTGTGGACGACATCAGGTTGTGGATTACTTTTCTTCCCTACATGGGAATTTGTTACACCCATTTCAGTGGGTTCAGCGCACCATTATTCTTCTGATTGATAAATTACCATCTTGGTATTGGGCATCAGGTTGATTGTGGCCTCCCCCTGGTTAACTTCACAAATAATGAGCCCTTAAAGTAAAGAACCATAAGCTTAGCTCACTGACAGAACAGCAACTCCTGTTGTGAAAATAAAAAGGGAGCCAATGTACAGTTCAGCAAAAACAACCAGGCATGAATGACACCACTCCTTGCAATTTAAAAGGCAGTTGTCAGCTCACAAGAAATTATAAGGCATGTGCACATCTGCCAGGATTTTTTTTCTGCACTTTGCAGGGCCTTTAATAAAAAAAAAAAAAAAAAAAAAAAAAAAAAGGGGCAGGGGGATGATGGATGGACAGACCAGGTAACAGTGTGCATGCATTGCAGAGAAATAGTGACACACACACACACCTGTACCAGTTGTGCATCGTACAACATGTGCATTGTTCTGCCTAGCTTCCCACACACTTGCAGCAGCACAGGCTAAACTTTTAGGGAATTCCAGAACCCAATGTATGACAAACACTTCACTCAAGTCACAGGGGCTAAACATAGAAAGAATCGTAGACAGTCATAGGAACAAAAAGGTTTCCAAACATTTTATTAATATGTGCTAAACATGGAGCACACAACCATACACTTAAAAAAAAAAATCCAAAAATAAAAAACTAGCACAAGAATGTAAACTTGTACTAAACAAGAACTGAAGGGAGGGAGTCATCTTGCCAAGGTGTTGATGTTACGATGCATGCTGGGCAGTGGAGAAGCACAGCTTCAAGGTGTACGGGTATGGCCCATCTGAAAGTAGAAATGACAATAGAAAGGTGTCACAATGCTGGCTCACATGTAAAGTTCAGAATGAGTTAAGCAAATTCAATATCACAGAAATAACAGCCAGGGCCTAAATCAACCGGCTTTCACATTCTCATTCATTTCTATGGGAATGCCAAAACACAATTATAAAATGGGTCAAAGGGAGGTTGAGCGCATCTGTTTAATTCTAATCTCAGTTTCAAACAGACATTGATACAAGCCCAAAATACATGAACACAGGCTCTTAAGTGGTGCTTGCAACAGCAGTAGAGGAGAATTGGCAGCAGAATTAGAGACTTAGATTTCATTCCACATCTTGTTTCGCTAGACAGCATCTGACCATGCAGACCCAAGGCCAGACTGCAGGCTGAATTGTAAGACACGGACCTCCAATAAAACACCATTATGTACATTTGTCAGTTTCTCACATCTATCCATTTTGCTTTTGCCAAACACACAACTAGTCTGGTGTGATTTAGTGCTTGGGGTATGAATGATTGTATTCCCATGGGAGGAACAAATCCCAATGTGAATAATTCCCTCTGTTGAATGACAAATGCAGTGGGGTGTTGCAATGCGGTAGTCCAACTGCTGCATACAGAAAATTCTAGAAACCAGGAATTGACCTTTATGACACTTTGTGAGACCATTCATTACAATAGACATTTCATCTATTACACAGTCATGGCCAAAAATATTGGCACCCCTGCATTTGTATAATACACCACTTTGTGCAGGGAATTGTTGCAATTACAAATGTTTCGGCATTCTCCTGTTTACTTTTTGTTTGTATTGGTAGGACACAAAAAAAGTTGAGAAAAAAAAAAAGCCAAATCTGACACATTGCCCAGAAAACGCCAAAAGTGGACTGGACAACATTGGCATCTTCTCCAAATTGCAAGAAATCATTGCATTCTGAGTTTTGGTGGAAAAGCATGGACAATCTCAAGAGATCTTAATGTTCCTGTGGCCACTGTGCGCAACATTGTCAAGAAGTTCAGTCCATGGCACTGTAGCTAATCTCCCTGGACGAAAGAGAACAATTGAACAAAGATTGCAACGAAGAATTGTTGGAATGGTGGATGAAGACCTTCCATCAACTTCCAGACAAATTCAAGCTGACCTTCAGACACAGGGTACATCGTGTCAGCTCACACTATACGTCACCATCTGAATGAAAAGGGACCCAGGAGGACCCCACTGCTGACAAACATAAAAAAGCCAGATTGGAGTTTACCAAAAACTTACCTGAGGAAGCCAAAGTCCTTTTGGGAGAATGCGCTGTGGACAGACGAAACAAAATTACAGCTTTTTGCTAAAGCCCATCATTCTACTGGTTTCAGAAAAAGAAACCCCTTCTTACCAAGGCCTTTTTTTTGGCACCCATGTTATAATCCACATTTTAGGCCTGAAAATGACTTCAAACCCCTAAACATTATATATTTTCTGAAAGCCAGTAGAAAAAAATGTTGGCAGTTACAAATTTTTATGTTGCATATTAGCGCAAATTATCAAACACCAAAATTTAGTGAAAAATGCATTTAAATGCCCTAAAACACAATACCCATTTGTCTTAAATTATAAAAGATGGTTACAACAAGTAAAATCGATCCCCAACATGCCCACTTTAAAAATTGGGTGCATCCGTGACAATATTCAGTACCCCAAAAAGTCCATAGACGACACTTTAAAAGCCCCTACAGGTCATCAGTTTAGAGATGCACATAAATAATCGGCCCGAGAATTATTGCTCTCTAGCGTCCGCGGTAATACCCAACCCAAACCCAATGTGTAGCACGATCAAAGTTTTCATATATACGTGAAGACAAGCGTGCTCGAGGGGGACTTTAAAACCTTTTAAAAAGTTTTCCTCCTTTCACGTTACTTGCTATTACATAGGGGGGCTTACAAGCCCCCCCCCCCATATGATAACATATTGGCAGTGATGGGTACTCTTTAAGGTGATACTGGGGGCCCAAGAAACCTAGCATCACCTTTCTACTTTAAATAAGTTATTGAAGTGCAATGACAGCTATGGGACCAGAAGGGATGTAATCTGCATCGCTCCCATGGAGCGGGGTATATTGGTGAATGGACGATCGCTGCTCTACTTCGCCGCTTCCCACCCAAGATGCTGGTCCCACAGGAGGGGCAGCGGTGCCCGCGAAACACGGTGGGGGTGTCGGGAGGGGGCGGCAAGTTTACCGGCCCGTAGAACCGATCTGGCGACAGCTGAGTTGCCAGAATCACTTCTATTGTAAAGCCGGACATCGGCTTTACAAATGTAAACAGAGTCCCAGCAGGTCTGCTCAAACGGGTCATGAAGGCTTTGAAGAAAAAAAAAAAAAAAGAAGTCCCTACAGTCAAACATGGTGGAGGTTCACTGATGTTTTGCCGCTTCAGGCACTGGATGTCTTGACTGTGTGCATGGCATTATGAAATCTGTAGACTACCAAAGAATTCTGGGGTGCAATGTAGGGCACAGTGTCAGAAAGTTGGGTCTCCGCCAGGGGTCATGAGTCTTACAGCAGGACAATGACCCAAAGAACATGTCAAAAAGCACCCAGAAATGGTTTCAGAGCACTGGACTGGCCAGCAATGAGTCCAGATCAGAACTCCATGGAGAACCTGCGGAGAGATCTCAAAACAGTAGTTGGGAAAAGGAACCCTTCCAATCTGAGAGACCTGGAATAGTTGGCAAAAGAGTGGTCCAAAATTCCTGTAGAGGTGTAAGAAACTCATTGATGGTTACTGGAAGCCATTGATTTCAGTTATTTTTTCCCAAGGGGTGCGCTACCAAATATTAATTGAGTGCGCCAATAATTCTGTCCAGTCTGTATTTTGGAGTTTTGCGTGGAATGTGTCAGGTTTGGCTTTTGTTTTCCTAACTTGTGTCATACCAATACAAACAAAAGAAATAAACATGAGAATGCTTAACATTTGTATTTGCAACAATTTTCTAAGAGAGGTGGTGCATCTGACAGAAATGCAGGGGTGCCAATATTTTTGGACACAACTCCATATGGAGTACAATTTTATCAGCCCATTTGGCTCAGTGGAGTAGGGCTTCAGAAGGATGGTGGAAGGGTACTGAAAAGAGAAGTTTATAGCACTGAGGGCATAAAGAACAAACCCTCCCCTTAAGTCAAAATCAGAAGTAACATTTTCTTCTCAAGTCACAAGCAATTTAAACGTTCTCTCATCCAAAACACAATAAGTACTTACTAGGATTCTTCATCTGGAAGTGATTCAGGAGGCCGAGTGTTTCAAGGGCATCGCTCTTAGATTCCCATTCAAGCAGGCCAGAGGAGCTCCTCTCACCTACACAGAGGAAGTGAACAAATATTTAACAGATTACCAACCCCGACACATTAATAATCCCTTCCGTAGTATAAATGATTAGGAATTCCAAAGTGCTGGTGAAAGGTCTCAACAGCATTGAAAAAAAACAGGGCAGCAGAACAATGTGTGGTATATAAATACTTTGTTGAGGTTGCGCTGCCCCATCTTGAAGATTGATCGCAGACTATTTCATCTGCTACTTTAAATTGTGCAGCAAAAGTTTCACCGTTACATCACACAATACTTACTTTTGCCAGAAAACACTTTAACAGAAGATGGTTTCTTCAGACCCAGTTCCTCACAGATCTAGACAAGACAAATAAAAATGGTCAGTTTAGGCTGACTGAAAATCAAATTTAAAGCAACACCTGTATATGTATACATCTACAACACTGCAACCACCATACCAGGCCTAATAAACCTTGATCAATTCCATATTGTGGAACTTTATAACAAATCTATGCCAATTAAGATCGCAGACAAAACTCTAGAGCTGAGCCCCAAGTAAAAAAAAAAAAAAATGTACCCAGATATAAAAGATCAGTGATAACAATGATCACTGAGTGGGAAAGCGAATTACATTGATGATCCTGTTACAATGGCAAAACTGCAGCTCTAGTGGGATGCAAATTCTACAGATCTCAATCCAAATCAAGCATCTGTGGGATGTGCTGGAAAAACAAGTCCCATCCATGGGAGGCCCCAACTTACAAGATCTGCTACTGACAGCTTGGGGCCAGATACCTCAGCATAACTTCAGAGGTCTAGTGGAGTCTATGTCTCAACAGGTCAGGGCTGTTATGGCAGGAAAAAGGGGCCTACTCATTATTAGGCAGGTGGTCATAATGTTATGAGTGATTGGCGTCTATATGTTCAGATATTTGCATTTGTAATCCATCTAGTATAAAAGGGATTCATATTACCTTCTACAATGCACCATATCACTAGACTGGAAAGTCTGAACACTGAACAATTGAATGCTATACTGCTTTGCACAGTGCTGTGCTTAGAGGAGAGAAGGTCACAGGGATAACCTGTAAGCTAAAAGGACAGCCACTATTACCATGATTTCAGGTGGGTAAGGTAGCTGTACAAAGCCCATACAGGAGGTTTTGCAGCTATGAGACAGGACATTTGGGCTGAACATGATCTTTGATTTGTCTGGAGTAAAATTGAATGCTTTGTAGCAGGTGCGACCAACCAACATGGGGCTACTTTACCAAATCAGGTTTCACAAGTCATTAGTCTTTTACTCCTCACACCCACCAATATCTATTTTAGAATGCCACCAAGGACAATACCATAACCTAAACCTCTACAATGAACTTCTCTTGCTTCTTTCGGATCTGTCTAATATGGAACAAAATATCAATTGTGTAAGATACCTGCTGAATATGTCAAACTCAGAGCCGTCATGTGCACACTTCCTGCGTTATGTCAGAGTAATTAGCTCTCAGTTCTCATCTGAGGACTGCAGAATGGATTAGCCTTTATGTTTGTTTAAGGGAGAGAGTAGGCGGTCCAATATTTTGTTCGAGAAAATTGGGCAGGGCTAGCACAACCCAAAAATGCTGTGTTGCCAGCCCACAACAGGACTGTATTGCACTGCGGAGATAGCCAGCAAACATATTGCTCTGAGAAACTTCACCGTCTTACCTCAAGGAAGTTCTGCTCAGTCACCTCTGGAGGAGCATTGAAGAAATGTAAGACATTACTAGGCTGCTGGATGCGATTCTTGGCGGCTTGCTCTGGGGATGTGAAACGGTTGTTCCGGGAGCCACTGAACACCTTAAAACTGCAAGACCCATCCTCCAAGCCATAGGACTGACCAGGCACAATAGACTGCTGCTTTGAAACACTAGAAGATTTAAGAGCATGCTAAAGTAAAATGATACAAGCCAAGGAAACAAAGCAAACAAGAAGCTTTGTAAGACAGCTTACCACACACTAAGCTTCTGCCCGAACATATAATTGTTGTTTAGATGGGTAAGAGCTCTGTCCACCGCATATCCGTCACCCATTTCCACCATGCAGGCTCCAGGCTTGCTCTTCATGAACTTGACCTAAAGAGGCGATTGTGGCATATTAAACAGCAGTCCACAGCCATTGTATCCCAGTAGTCTTCACCTAAAAGATGCCGCTTACCTTCTCAACATTGCCATACAGACAAAACACGTTGAACACTCTGTCACAATTCATTTTGCTGGGGTCGAGTCCATACACCATCAGCACTGGACTATCAGCATGAGGACCATATTCTGGAGGTGGTGGTGGAGGGTGACCATATTGAGGTCCATAACGATTTGGACCCCTGCGGGGAGCTCCAACAGGAGGAGGACCCATCCTGCGCCCCTCATAATGTGGAGGTGGAGGACCATATGCATCATCATGATAGTGCCCATGGTATCCACCATGAGGATTGCCACCTGCAAGTAAAATATTGAAGTGTTTTTTGTTTTCTTTCATTATGTATGGAGGGATTTTACACCACTAGTAACACAGGATAACCAGTCAGTTTATGGTAAGGGAGCCCAAAGAGGAACCAAAAGCGCTCCCACTAATACTGTAAAATACAAAAAGATTCTCAACCAGTGGCACATGCACCCCCCTCCCAGGGGGCACTTCTGGTTATTCAGTTTATGATAATTTAGAATATACGCCATCCAGACCATCAATGGATTTCCTTACCATACTCTGCAGGGTGGTCTCCCAACAACGGTGGGTTCCTCTGGCGTTTGTTAGGGTTACCTCCTCCAGCATCAACTAAAATATTTGAAAATAAAGGAGCAATGAGTACCCCATAGCGTGCCGAGTCAAATCCCCACTGTCTAATCAGAAAGTGACAGTACAGCCCCCCCCCCCCCAAATATACCGATTAAAAGACCCGTGTATCAAGGCTTTGAAGCACAAATCTCCCCATTACTAGACAGCCAAATTCACATGAGATTACCCAGCCAATACCACCTCCCCTAACTAAAAACACCCTACCACGTTCTGCAACAAAGTAACCTTGATATACAGATCCACCCATTTCCCCCTCCCAATCAAACACCAACCCTGACTGAGCACAAGACATGTCATTGGAAAGATTGAGCACAAAGATTGAGAAAAGAATTTACTTACGGCTGAGTCCCATTGACAAATACATTTCTGTATTTCTCTTACCATTGGATACCTCATATGTGCGTAAGCAGAGCTCTGAAAGGTGCCGCCCCGCCATACACACGCAGCGACCCTGCATCACATGGTTTCAGTCATGAGTTACATCGAAGGGAAAGACAACGCAACAATTCTGTAAAAGGATCACATGTTGCTAACATGTTTCTCCATGTTCTGTGTGCTCCATGTGCTTTGTGTTGTCTCTTGTGGTGATGCTGCTAGCTGGTGTCTGACCCCCGTCCCGCGTCCTGTATCTTGTCGGGGGGTGTGAGCTTATGTTCGACTCTTCTGGACTTGGTTGAGGTGAGGAGGAATGGTTTGTTTAATGGAGAGTTTTTGAGGATCGCGTTGTGTTAATGTTGTAGCATGTCCCGTCTTTGCCTGCCATGGCGTGTGCCGACCCACTTCTGTGCCCGTTACATGACTGTGTTGACTGAAAATACACTGCTATGGCATATGGCACTCAAGGTTTCTGTACTTGTTAAAAAGAGAAATGTCTGTTGTAGTGTTGAGATCATTCTCTGTACTTGTCATGCCTGCAGCGTGTTCATCTCTGTACTTGTGACGTGTTGAGGCCCCAGATTCAGCGACTTGTTCTTGGATCACCGTGTGATGTTCTTCGTGTGTGACCTCTGCAGAAGGCATGGTAAACTCTGCGATGCATGTCTCCGTGGGAACTCACTACACTGTGTGTTTATTTTACAATGTGCAGACGGGGGCCCTGTCAGTCCTGGACCACGAGAGGGAGCTGGAAAAAACTTCCGGCTACAGGGAGGCCTCTGAAAACCAACACCACCACCTCTCGGGTCAGCTGGAGACAATGCCCTCATGACAGGCAGCACTGAACTGGCCCCTGCACATACATTCTAGTATGTACCTTGGAAAAGAAATGTGTTAGCTTTGCTCATGTAATGCCATTGTTTTCTCCAAGGAGAAACTGTCTGGTGCTAAAAAAAAAAAAAAAGAAGTAGCAGGGCCTTAAGCCAAAGTATTGTTGAATTGTTGAATAGGTGTCCTCACTGACAGGCATATACTTAAGCCGTCTGACACTTTGAAGTAAAGCAGCCAAGTTCCTTGGTGTCCTAGAGAAATCAATGGCATTGCCAAGTGTGACGTGCCAGTCTGGTGCATATGATCAGACTAGTGAAGAAAGCATGTATAGAAGGAACATAAATAGAGAAGTAATTACCTTGTCCGCTTAGTGCTGGGTTAGTGTAGTCCCAAGTGTCCTGATCATTTTTAAAGACGTTCAGTCTTGTAGGCTTAGAAGAGAAGGAAAGGTTAGTTGATTATTAGGTGAACTTGTATAGATTTTAAATGGCGGTACAAACGAACAAACATTTCCCAAACACCAATGTGTGATTGATGCAACAAGCATTCCGCATTCCTTTTATGCCCCTCCAATTTCATGTTTGTGGAGGATACTTTGGGACTACAACACTGTATTTATGCATTTTCCTTTAACCCTTTTGTAAGGTATGAATCAGTTGGAGAACTATGGAGTTAAGGCTTTTCCCCATAGTTCTCCTTAGGGTAACGGGAGGACACAAACTAGCGTCCTCCCATTACCTTAAGCTCAGTATACCGCGAGCTGTAGCTCGCAGTATACCGAGACGCCGCAGCTGAAGCGGATCCCGACAATGTCTGGATCCACCCAGCTGCGTGACTGACATATCTAGAGGCAGAGCCACCTGTCACTCACACAGCTGGGTGTATCCAGACCGTTTTGTGGGGGACTGTCCCAGCTGAGGCGCTCAGGATATAGCCCGCTATATACTGAGCTTTGGTTCACAGGAGGTGGTTAGTATATGTCCTCCCATGACCCTAAAGAGAACTATGGGGGAAAAAACAATTACCCCATAGTTCTTTTAAGCACCCCCCCCTTACAAAACAGACTCAGAGCCAATAGAGCTTCAACATTAAAAAAATTTGAAGTGTTTTGTACAAAGATAATTACCTTATCTGCTTAGATTAGGAAAGGTCACCCCAAAATGTCGAACCACAATGGCTGCCAACAGCCCATTTTGGGGAGAAAAAAAACCCAGGGGAACCTCCAAACTGCATCATATGAGAAGAGCTTTTTTTTTTTAGGGATGGAACACATGTGGGTACAGTAGTGGCAGCCAAATAGGTCCTAATTTGTTCTCTCTCATACCTTGGGAGTGAAATCCAACCCCCAACCACCCTCAAAGTAGTTTTGCTAAAGTTTTCTCCACTCTGGCCAGGCAATAAAAAGGAAATAAAAGTGCTCTACTTACCTTAGCATATTCAATCTTTAGTGTGCAGCATCCAGAATATATGTCAGCCCCATTAAGGGAAGCCTTAGCACGCTGAGCACTCTGAACAGAGTCGAATGTGCAAAAAGTTAAGGAAAGGGCAAGTTGCAGATATAAAAACAATGTTTTATGTATTATTTACATTGGCTAAACCAGTCACCTGGATAGCTTCTGCACCTACCACTGTGCCTAGGAATACAAGCCATTATAATGTGCTTTTACAGTACTGCATACTGTAAAAGCAGGCATAATGTAGTTTGGGCTGTTCCATACAACCTAAAGTACTGCAGATATATTCAAAGATATTTCAAATTGCTAGAGTGAATGCCAGGAACACTAAAGTCAGTGAAATGTCTGCGACACATGAAGTTTGACAGGAGTGTGTAATTACATAGTGCTGAGCATAAGCTGGGCATTAGAAAGGTCAGCATGAACCGATCTCTGTACGGACATGGACGGGAGGAAGAGTCTACAAGAGCCACAGCATTGCATGTGCATGGGTCAAATTCTCAACACTTTACTGGCTCCAAAGGAAAAACAAATGCACTTTTTTTTTAAAGAAAAGTTGTGCTTTTCTGAAAAGGAGGAATTTCCCTTTAAGATTACAAAGCTGAATGTGGAAGCTCTGACATCAGTAGCATCAATGGAGTTGCCAACTGCACAAAGCTTAAAACTGAAAAGGTGCCAGTATTCTTCTATGGGACTTTTTTTTTTTCTGAAGAGAGTTAGCTAGGGTCTGGTGCCCAAGATGACATTTTTGTTATGCATCATATTTATACACGACTACTACTGCCTAGTTTACAGCTTTATTACAACTCTAACAGCACTAGATTCTCCAGATTACAATTACTGGCCTAGAATGTCACACCACCGATTGAAGCAGTATGGCACGTGTGGCCACCTCTTCACCCAAAAGCGGTGCATTTATCTCCTCTTCCACGACAACTCAAAGTGCCACTAAACAGACACAACAAGTGCTTTAAAGAAGAGGTTCTTCCATGGGAATAGGGCTTCATTCACACTTGCTTTGTGGTCTATATGCAGACGAAAAGGTCAGGCTAGGTGCTGTGTTTATGCCATTAAATGTGTTAAATACGTGTTTACATGCATTCCGATGTATCTGGCACCAAATCGCTCTTATGCATTTAGACACGTGTTTACAAGTTAAAGAATGTATTCCTGGGTTCACTTTAGTTCCATCTCTTCTAAAAGCAGCTAAACTGACTGCAGATAAAAAGCATTACAGATGCAAAGTGAATAGATTAATTGGAAGTTAGATGCATATATACAAGTTACAAAACCCATTTTAAATGCATATAAAAACACATCTAAATCACACCAAGTGTGAATGTAGCCTGACAGAAATCTGATGTCAGTTGGATAATCACTTCCTGCCATACCACCTTTACAAATTTATTCCGGCGTGATAAATTCCTAAACTTATGTATTAAGCAGGGACTGTTTCACGGTTACACGAACCAACATTTAGTGGCACTCTAAGCGTGACAAGAGTTCATAAATTTACAGAGCATAAAGGATATTCCACCATAGCTTGAACTCCGTTCTTCCTGAAGATGACAATCCGCTGGACTGGTCCACATGGATTACAGATTGTGTAGAGCACATCCTATGGGAAGAAACAAAAAACTCTTTAGTAATGCTGAATTTAATACTTTAGGGCTTATAAACTTTAAGCCCTCATTTCACACTGTAATCGGCTCGCACATACAGCTCCGCCTCTAGCAGCTCCCAGGAAGGACAGGTGCTGCGTGTGATTAGTAAGCAGCCCCCGTCCTCTATAGGACTAGGCGGCCGTACGCCCCCGTACGCTCACCAAGTGCAGGTCCGTAGGGGTTCATGTTTTCCGGCTTGGGCGCAGACAGGTTCTATCCCATCAGAGTACAAGTACGTTTACCCTCACGGGCGTGCGAGTGTACGACCGCGTAGTCCCACAGAGAAGGACTGGGGCTGTGTACCAATCACACGCAGCACCTGTGCTTCCCCGGAGCTGCTTGGTATGGCCCTGCACGCAGCTGTATGTGCAGGCCGATTACAGTGTGAATGAGGGCTTAAAGAGAGAATTGGGTACCAAAGTGTCATTTAAAGTCTTAAAAATAAAAAGATAGCTGGAAACCAGGACAAAACAAATGCGAGAGATTGCTTTTTACTTACTGTAGTGATAGAATAGATGGGGTTTAGGATGGTGAACAAAAGGATGTTGTTGACTCCTCTGGAATCATCTCCCGTGTCCACAGGGCGGGAAATCTTTTGACTGGTTGAATAATTAATAAAGGCAGGATGACCCCCCACGTAGATCTGGTTGTCTGCAGCGTAGTTTACAGCATTGCAAGCTCCTAGAATGTCCTCAAACTCCACCAGGGCCTGCCTTTTCTTCGGCATCACTACTACATAGCTACAAATAAAAAAAGGACATATTAAAATCATACTATGGCAAGACTAAATCCCCATAATATGTCTTTAACAGGCATAGGGATTTACGGAATTTCACAAGATTCAGTAAATTAAAGGCCAGGCTAGCCAGAAGAGGTTTTAATGCTGCAAACAGCAGTATCCTATATCATAATGCCATTTATTTTTAAACAAAAAACCATCACAATACCTTATTTGTCCAAACTCCTGAAGTGCCTCAGCAAGATCAGCTTCCACCACGCCATCAACTAGCCCCCTCACGTGGACCACCGGGGAAGCCGGGGTCTTGTGAGGGTCGTCGTATCCTTCCTGAAACACGAAAGAGGCAGAGCTTGATAAAACAAATGACGAAAGCACAGCAGAGAGTAGCTCTGGGTATAACATTAGAACTGCAGGAAAGGTGGCTTTGTTTTGCCTTTAAAGGGCTATTTTAGTGACTCAAGTTCTGCTTTAACAGACCAAATCAGAAGGATCACAATACATACACAGGTTAAGTACCTACATGCATTACCATTTGTGTTCTTACCATCTCACTGCACAACCTGGGAAAAACAAAAACAAAAAAAATTGCTCACCTTCCTGGATCACCTCCCAGCCAAGGAGGTGATTCCAACTCTCCAAAGAATACGCAGAAGGTGGAGAACACAGAAGCTGCATTGCTGAACCAGGAAAGAATAATGCCAGCTGCCTGTGAAGTGTGGCAGAGGTGTGCAAACTACAAGAAAGTGTACATATTAAAATTGTAAACCTGAGTACACATAAGAATGTGTTTGCAGCAGTTTACCATTTTAGTATGGACTTCAGCAGCCAGAAAAGCATCATATGTGAATTCTTATTAAGCAGCACATGTAATTGTTTTTATGGTTTATCTTAGACGATTGCTCTAAAATCTGACTTTGCTAGTCTGAGATTCAACGCTACCAGTCATAGTGCATGCATTAAACAAATCCATTGGCCAAATTCCACACAATGAGATCTTTTGTAAACGTCAAGAATGTACCCACAGAGCCAGCACAGTACACAAAAAGGGCAGTGTGAGCTTCCCGATAGATCATTCATGCATTAAAAAGATCATTCATGCATTAAAAAGATCATTCATGCATTAAAAAGATCATTCATGCATTAAAAAGATCATTCATGCATTAAAAAGGCAAGGTCTGCAATGTTACAGTGTAGAGAAGGTCTATGTCAGCTTTCAAACAGAGGATTGGACACAGATCTTTACTATTGCTTAGAGCAAAATATAACATTTTGTGGTACCAAACCAGAAGTCATCTATATACGTTTGCTTACACTTTAAAGCCCATTCCCACCTCAGCGGAGGTATTTTTTACAAAAACATATGCCAGCAATGTACGCCGAGTGTACATGACAGGCATATGCAGTTGCTGTATATGAACACAAACTGACTTCTTGTCCTCATCTCCTCCTTCAGCTTCTTTAAAAATGGCCACCTCTTTGCTTTGCAAGCAGTTTGTGTATATTGACACTCCCTCTCCCTGTTCATTAATATTCATATTGGCAACCGTCCCATCCCTCCCACCCGGACAGTATTGTGACCTGGAAAGGCAGAGCTGATTTTGTTAGTGACTCACAGGGAAGGGGGTCAGCTACTTTACAATCTGATACCAGAGTCAGACAGCTTGATGGAGAACATTTTTAGTTTGTAGGGCTTTATGGACTTAGAAAGTCCATATAAAGAATGAAAAAAGCCAGCAATGCGCGTCATGAAAATGTGCACACATACATCACTGCACCACTACATTAAGCTGAATGTGGAAGCTCTGACATCAGTAGCATCAATGGAGTTGCCAACTGCACAAAGCTTAAAACTGAAAAGGTGCCAGTATTCTTCTATGGGACTTTTTTTTTTTCTGAAGAGAGTTAGCTAGGGTCTGGTGCCCAAGATGACATTTTTGTTATGCATCATATTTATACACGACTACTACTGCCTAGTTTACAGCTTTATTACAACTCTAACAGCACTACGATTCTCCAGATTACAAGTACTGGCCTAGAATGTCACACCACCGATTGAAGCAGTATGGCACGTGTGGCCACCTCTTCACCCAAAAGCGGTGCATTTATCTCCTCTTCCACGACAACTCAAAGTGCCACTAAACAGACACAACAAGTGCTTTAAAGAAGAGGTTCCTCCATGGGAATAGGGCTTCATTCACACTTGTGTTGTGGTCTAGTTGCAGATAAAAGCATCTAGATGCAAAGTGAATAGATTAATTGGAAGTTAGATGCATATATTACGAGTTACAAAACCCATTTTAAAGACATAAACGCATCTAAATCACACTCACACCAAGTGTGAATGTAGCCTGACAGAAATCTGATGTCAGTTGGATAACCACTTCCTGCCATACCACCTTTACAAATGTATTCCAATGTTATGTTTGCGTTCATATGCAGTTGCTGTATATGAACACAAACTGACTTCTTGTCCTCATCTTCTCCTTCAGCTTCTTTAGAAATGGCCACCTTGGTGTATATTAACACTCTCCTGGTCATTAATATTCATAGTGGCAACCACCCCAGACACTATTGTGACCTGGAAAGGCAGAGCTGATTTTGTTAGTGACTCACAGGGAAGGGGTCAGCTGCTTTACAATCCGAAAAAAAAAGCCTGCAATGCGAGTCATGAAAATGTGCACACATATACATCACTGCACCACTACATTACCACCGGAAGCACAGTATGAGGCTCCATTCGCACACAGCGGTAGCGGTTTCCTGTGCAACCACGGCTTACGCACGTTTGCAGCTATTACTAAAGCCGCAAACGGCGGAATCCGCCAATAAAATTGCGCTTGGGCGAATTTGCAGGACATGCGGTTATAGTCTGAACAATGCAGTGCATTTTTTGTGTTTAGCGCTGTTCTGCGAGTGGGAGGGGGGTGCCACTATGAATACTAATAGGGGGTGGAGAGCTCAGTTGTAATAAATACATATTGCTTGCAGAGCAAAGAGGCTGCCATTTCCATGAGAATATGAAGAGGGAAGCTAACAAAAAAAATACCCCACAAGTTTGTGTTCATATACAGCAACTACATATGCCGGCTTCATGTAGACTCAATGTAAATTGCTGGCATAATTTTTTTTAAATACCTCTGCAAAAGGTGGAAATGGGCTTTAAGGTGTATGATAACCTAGAAGCATTGATAGCGAAAAACTGATTGCTAGTGATAAAAAAATGTTCACTGATCCATAAAACAGGCCAAAAAAAAAATATTTGAAATCAATAAACGCGCTCTTGGAACTATAAATGCGTTTCTCAAGCAGGAAGAGCTCAGCAATTGCAAACCATTCATTCCAGACAGAAATTGGAATGATTGGGTATTGATGTGCAAAGGTCCAGGTTTGCACACGTTAAACTTTGAATAGCATCTAGCAAAACCTATACTGCAAGTGTTTATTTTACTAGAAGCACATGTATGGCCCTTCCTCTCCACTTTCCCAAAGTGAGATAACGCCTTCTTTATAACTGCTACATACATGTTCCCAGTCACGTCATAACAAACAATTGCAGTTTTCTGGAAACTTCAAAGATGGGAAGAATCCTGCTTAGTTCTTAGGGGGTTGGAAGGAGTTGTATGTCCAATGCCATCTATTCTAACCACTAGCATCTGCCTGTAGAATCCTATATATAATCCTGCCCCAAACAACTAGAAAAAAGGTAAGAAATATATTTTTAGGCATGTTGTGTGCTTAAGAATACAAACACATAGTGGTGGTTTTGCAGTGGAAATACACTTTAAAATTAGTAATTGAAGCTTCCATTAACTGATTCGCCAAGAGCAGTCATTGAGGGAATATGAAGACATCAGTAAGTGCCTACTTGAGCCTTTGTTTTTACAGAATAAAATAAAATCAGAGCATGCAATGCCAATAACGGAACAGATTAAGGTTGTGTTAAACCTATGATTAGGCAGTCCACACAAAGATCCTGAACTGGATATCAGCACCCCAATTTCAAAGCAGAGGTGTCAATCCAAGCAACCAAGATAGAAAATGCATGCAGTCCTTGGTCCAATGCAGCATTGAATTGTGTAGGGGACACCCACGGCAGTTATATCAGCTCCGGACCTGCTGTCTGGATTGGTGAAAGATCTACATTCATGGATACACAGAGAGCCGAAAAACAGCACTGGCCAATCTCAATCAGGGAAAGTCAGCTGGATGGCCATTGTCCCTCCTAAGGATGGAAAGGAGTGGTTGACAACCTGCACAGCTGAGTCAACAATGTACAATGAGCATGCATCTGTTTACAAAAAGGTCATTCAATAGCCAGATGGTACATGCACATGCTTCACACCATCTGTCTATATCCAGATTCAGAGTCTCTGCAGAACTAAGCTTGCTTTGGTCCCAGGAATGACTCAAGTAGAATGAACACACAAGAGCAGCACTTCACCCATTTGCATTCATTCACCGTTTGGTCTTTTTCAGGATTGGCTGCTTTTAATATAAAGTAGTTGATTTGCAGAAGGATCTCAGATTCATTGAGGACTCAAATATGTTAAAAACCTGAACTGAAATTATATAGGACCTGTTTATACTATTCAATTGCAATGATGCACAAGACTGCTCAGTGCACAGACTTTCATTTTGAATGGCAACCCAAAGCATCCAGGCAGAAAAACGAAAAAAGTTAGGTTTTAATGTGCAACAATGCACAGATGAACCATTCATTTGCATGCAAGTGCAGCTGGCTATATCACAGGTTCTAATAAACCATTTGACATGTAGTTACAAATAGAAATATATATCTATCTACACATACATATTTCTCCTGAATCGTCTGGAGTGGAAGGTAACTGGGTGTAAAGAATGCCCGTCTGTTTAGGCCTGGCTGCCCATAGACTAGGATTGGGCATACAACTGGGAAAAACTGAGTCAGACCTGATCAGACACCATGTGTGAAAGGGACATTAGTGTCATTGTGAGTAACTTTTTTGTAACCCCCAAAACTGTTGTTGGCATGCTTGTAGGTATATAAGCTATTTCCCCTAAATTGCCATGCAGGGAGTTATGAAGTCTATAGCCTTGGTGCCAATGAATGCCAACCTAGATTTCTAGCCCACGGCATCTCTGGGCTGGGTTCCAATCAGCAAACCTGACAACCACCCAGGCTAAATAACAGGCTTATGCAGCAAATAGCGGAGGATGTGACAGTCCAGCCAGCCCAATCACTTATGCCAACATTATCAGTAGACTTGGTATTTACTTGCATACCTACTATCCTAGGGCAGGTTAGTCTGTTTAAAGTGACATTAAACCCTCAGATTTTTTAACATAAAATACTGTAATGTGTGCCTTACTGTAATCCATGGTAGTTTCCCTTCTCTTTGCTGCTCTTCCTTTTAAATCCTCATGTCTGCTCATGCTGGAGAGAACTTCCCTTTGCAGCTGAGTGCCTCTTCCTGTAGTGCTGGCCCCCACACCGCTCAGCCGCCTATCAGTCTGGCAGAGCGGTGTATGGGCGGAGACAGGCAGCGCTGCCAAAAGGAGGCTGAGCTAACCTCCCTACTCCGCTCGATCATCCTCCTGTGACAGCGTGTCAGAGAGGAGAGCGAGCACAAACACTCAGCGATCAGTGATCGCTGAGTGTTTGTAGATAATTGAGGACATGGTATGTTAACTATATCCTCAATTATGAATGAATGGGAGTGAGCTACATCACCTCCTGTTCATTCATAGTTGTAGATATAGTAAACATACCATGTTCTCAATGAACAGGAACACTCATGAAGGATTCCCGTTCATTGATAACAGGGGATACAGAAAGAGATAGAAAAAAAGAGATTTAGGACACAAAGTCCTCTATTCTAAAAGGGAAACATCAGGGGTCTGTGTAGACCACCAATATTTCCCTGAAACCCCTAAAAGCAAAGTAAAAAATACAAATATTTAATAGAAAAATGTATAAAAAATTTAAGTTAAATAAATAAATTAGTTTTTAAAAATTAAAATAAAAAAAAACATTTTCGGTATCGGTTTCGGCCTGACAATTTTTTTTATTTCTGTTTGGTTTTAAAATTTCCATTTCTGTGCACCTGAAAAAGCAAACCACCCGCCTTGAGGCCAAAATATCCTGAGAAGCTGAACACTGTGTACGCAACATATGCCAACTAGTCAGCTCGTTCACATCCAAGAGACCCATATGAACCAATGCTGGTTTGAAAGTCAAAAACTCACAGCTGGCACACTTACAGGCCAACAGACTATCTGTACACATTTTATTCTGCACCAACCCCCGACCACCTGCCTATCCCACCGCAAGACCGGGCTCCAATCCACACCGACCCCCAATTACCATCCCACCACAAGACCGGGCTCCAATCCACACCGACCCCCAATTACCATCCCACCACAAGACCGGGCTCCAATCCACACCGACCCTCGACTACCTTCCCACCTCAAGACCGGGCTCCAATCCACACTGACCCTCGACTACCTTCCCACCCCAAGACCCGGCTCCAATCCACACCGACCCCCAATTACCATCCCACCACAAGACCGGGCTCCAATCCACACCGACCCTCGACTACCTTCCCACCTCAAGATCGTGCTCCAACCCATACCGACCAACTACCATCCAATCGCAAGACCAGGCACCAATCCACACCGACCCCCAACTACCATACACCCGCAAGACCGGGTTCCATTCCACATCGAACCCCAACTACCATCCCACTGCAAGACCGGGCACCAATCCACACCGACCCCCAACTACCATACACCTGCAAGACCGGGTTCCATTCCACACCGAACCCCAACCACCATCCCACTGCAAGACCGGGCTCCAATCCACACCGACCCTCGACTACCTTCCCACCCCAAGACCGGGCTCCAATCCACACCGACCCTCGACTACCTTCCCACCTCAAGACCGGGCTCCAATCCACACCGACCCTCGACAACCTTCCCACCTCAAGACCGGGCTCCAATCCACACTGACCCTCGACTACCTTCCCACCTCAAGACCGGGCTCCAATCCACACTGACCCTCGACAACCTTACCACCTCAAGACCAGGCTCCAATCCACACCGACCCTCGACAACCTTACCACCGGGCTCCAATCCATACTGACCCCCGACTACCATCCCAATGCAAGACTGGGCTCCAATCCATACTGACCCCCAACTACTATCCCACGCCGACCCTTGACTACCATCCCACCGCAAGACCAGGCTCCAATCCATACTGACCCCCCAACTACCATCCCTCTGCAAGACCAGGCTCCAATCCACACCAACCCTCGACTACCATACCAATGCAAGATATGGCTCCAATCCACACCGACCCTAAAACTACCATCCTACCTCAAGTTCGGGCTCCAATCCACACCAACCCCCGATTACCTGCATATCCAACCTAAGACCGTGCTCCAAGCCACATGGACCCCTAACTACCATCCCACCTCAAGACCAAGCACCAACCTGGATCAAACCAGCCAACACCATAGCAAGTCTGGCTGCCGACCCCTACAAATCCACAGAAGCCCATACATCGCAACACCGGGCTCCAATTCACATCAAGCCTGACTACAAGCCTATGTGATCCATGGCCTGGCCCACATTAACCCCGATTACTAGTTTTTATCCTAATACCAAAGCCCAATATGCATCAATCCCGACTACCAACCCAAACCATCTCATGACCGGAGGCCAATCTGCCTCAACCCGGACTAACAGGCCATAACCATTATAAACCCAGGCAACAATCTGCACGAACACTAACCAGTTTTGTCCTCCTCTTGGGACTGGGTGACAAGCATTACCAGCTCTCACTATGGATGGCGTGGAGGACAATAGCACGCTATACTGGTCCAGCCATTGATGTTATTTTTACAGAGGCCCTGGGCAGGCTTCTGGTGGCCCTGAAGAATCTTTAGATGTCCCGCCATCAGCACACTCAGCCCTATAATTGCTGTGTGTATATATATTGGTATGTACCAGAGAGCCCCTGTTGGCCCTTATAGTGTGTAGAGAACTACAACGCCCACAATCCTGTTCTGGAAGAAAGCTACGCAATGCATACCGGGACTGGTAGTCCACGGTCTATAGAAAGACCATGAATGAGAGCGGTATAGAGCCTGCAGCGATCCACACAATAGAGCACGGCCAGCGCTCGGTCCCCACACGACTTCGTCACTTACCACACTGGCCGCCACGTTGTCGTCCGTCCCGTCGGTCTTCTGTCTCTTCGGGGCTCGGCCGCCCTCCGTCCCGTAATAAGCTGACCTTCCTCCCACCGCTGCAGCTGCCGCCATCTTCAGTGCTCCGCCGGGACTGAGAAACCCGTAACATGGCGCCGGGGCTAAACCCAGCATGCGCCGCCTACTCACTCCTTCCCAATAGGTCCGCGGTAACGCCGCTCCTGAAAGACTTCATGCTTATTGGCTACTAGAGCACGCCACTGGCCTATCCCAGCTAAGCATATAAAAGAAAGCAAGAAAAGGCGGGCTGTAAGAGGTCGCTATTTTATTGGGGGAAACTTCCGCCCATAAAGCCGCAGGTGCTCCCTGTCCTGGTATCTGATTGGCTGTCCGCCGCGAAAGCCAGGAGGCTTGAGGAGTTGTCGAGCCGCCATCTTGTTCGTTGTTAGCGTGTAATGGCGCCTCATTCATTAGATGTGTTACTGAATACGTGACGGTGCATGACCGATAATAAAGAATTGGATGCACTGTAAAGAAGTCGCAGCTGCAGAATTACCCTCATTTTGTCCCCAGTGAAATGGGGCATTATGGGAAGATGGTGGCATTGTTAAAAAATGAATCAATAGACTGTGTACCTGGTTGCTATGGGCTACATAGACGCTTTTCCACCTGTGATATACACACGGACCTATTTATGTAGCAATACAAAATATGTTTTCCTTGGTTAATTTTACATACTGTTTCTGCATGTTATAAATATAATAAAGCCTATTGGCAGCCTGTTTTTTTTTTTAAATAGAATAGTAAAGTGTTACAGTGTTCCCTCTGTTCCTGTGACTCCCATACAGGAAATGGAGGTGAAGTTGTCACCAGAACAAGAAGGCACAGAGACCTATAAAAAAATAGAATTAACAAAAAAGCATTAATGGCGCTGCAGCATAACAGCGTGCACCCGGCCTTCAGCTATCTGCTGTGACAATGTATAAAGTTTTCACACATTCAGTTTCTTTAAGGCAGCCCCTTTATTTATAACGGGCCGTCAACACATGAAATAATGTACCTGCGCCACTTTTCTTCAATGCAGTGCAGCACGACGCATGGATGGTTCACGTCTGTCCCCTATCACTAAAACGCAACTGTGTTGTTGTGCACTGAGTATGTGCATTGGGATGCCAATTATAATGAAAGGCAGAGCTCTTCGTTTCATGTGTTAACATGCATTGCGGTCCTGCGTGTCACGGTCATTATGGTCATGCGTGTTACTGCAATGCCCAGGAATGTAAAAGCGCAAATAAAAATATATAGGTTGGTGAAAAAATGCCAATGAGAGAGTTACCGTCTACACCAAGGGTAGGCAACCTCGGCACTCCAGCTGTTGGGGAACTACAAGTCCCATGAGACATTGCTAGAGTTTGACACCACAGGCAAGCCAGCTGAAACCCAGACACGAGACACCAAGCGCAGATATTGGCACATTACATTTTTGACAGATGCGGCGCCTGAGGTCCCCACCAAAGTGCAGGGACCTAAGGTGAGACCCCCACACAGCACTCTTGAAAGCCTGCACAGACCACCTGAGACCCCACACAACCATCTGGGAATCTGCATAGTCCACCTGAGACCCCACGCAGCCATCTGAGAGCCAGCATAGCCAACCTGAGACCCCACATCTGGGAACCCGCATAGCCCACCTGAGACCCCACGTAGCCACCTGAGAGTCCACATAGCCAACCTGAGACCCCGCGTAGCCATCTGAGAACGTGCATAGCCCACCTGAGACCCCACACAGCCATTTGAGATCCCACCTGAGACCCCACAGAGCCACCTCAGAGTCCGCATAGCCCAACTGAGACCCCACACTGCCACCTGAGACACTGGAGACATCAGGGCGCCACCCCGAAACAACACAGAGTATGTAGCTTCATATTATTTTGAATTGCTGTATCATGCATTGCTGGGATTTGTAGTCCTCTACAGCCAGTCTCCTTACTCCCTCCCCCGGCTGTCTCTTCTTGCTCTTTCTCCTGGCTGCCTCTCATCGCTCTCTCTCTATATTTTCCCCCAAAAAAATTGTTGCACACGGCGCTAGAGTGTTCAGGTTTCACTTGAAGGAAAGGTGGCAACCCTACTCCCAGAGGCATCATGGGATATGTAGTTTAACTGCAGCTGGAGTGCCAAGGATGCTTACCCCTGTTCTACATCATTTACTGCACCCTAATCCTGAAAATTAAGAAAGGCATAGTTAAAATTGCCTTTAAAAGTAGGCTAATGTTATTGCGCACTCCACTTTCACCGTGCCTGGTCTCTGCCGCGCTGCTGTTTACACTATGGACAAACACTGATCCGGCTGTTTACTTACTGGTTCTCCGTATCGGCCCCCACGATGAAGCATTGCAGCACGCCACCAATGTGCACCCAGGTTGCTCTTCTCCTATTCCCTATTGCAGGTGCTACTGACCGAATCTTTGCCAGATATGGAAGAAAATGTAGTGATAACTCGTAGTAATGTAGAAAACAATGATGTTGTGGTGCACTAAGAAAAAATGCAGACATGCTGCGCTGCTGTTCCTCATTTGTAGGGATTGGTGACGAGCCTGGGCTTGGTGCAAACCCAATTAGTCTCAGGCCCCATTCACACTGAGCGACATGAAAATCGCGCGATTTTCCGCGCGATTTTATATGAGCGACTTGTCGCGCGACATCGCGCAACTTTTTCCTATTGGGCTGTATGCAATCAGGAGCAAAATCGCTCGAAATAGGAGCGACAAGCTACAGCGACGAGCTACAAGCGATATTGAGCGATATTGAGCGACGAGATGTGAACAGCTCCATTGAAATGGATTGGAGAAGCTACATAGAGCGATATCGCATGGAAATATGAGCGATATCGCTGCAAAAATCGCTCGATAAATCGCTCAGTATGAATAGGGCCTAAGGCTGCGCAAAACTGTGACTACCATCCCCAAGCTCCCGGCCCAATTAGTGGGGGTGGGGAATGTGCCTGCCACAACTCTCCTGGCTATGCCGAAGTAAAGTGAAGCAAACGTCTATTTATTGACACATACTGTCATAACAAATCGCAACGTTTCGGGCCACACTGGGTCCCCTTCATCAGGCTTGAAATGACAACACAACTTAGACGTAAACCATCTTTTGTAACCATAGCAACAGTGCAAAACAGTGAACACCGTTGGTATATTTACACTGCGAAAAGTTCTCATCCCCATACAGCTACCTCCTCATGTATCACTTCCCCCTCCCTTTTAGATTGTAAGCCCTCACGGGCAGGGCCCTCCTTACCATCTTGTCTCAAATTGTATTGTGATTATAATGTCTTCCTTATATTGTAAAGCACTGCGCAAACTGTTGGCGCTATATAAATCCTATATAATAATAATAATGTAAGCATGCATGACAATTTATACCTGGAGTTCAGGTGTAACTATGGTGCATAGACCAGACACAAGCTGGCATGTCCCAGATTCAAATGTTATCTCTCCTGAAGATTTATGCACAGTTTTTTACTCCCTGTGCCCGTTCCTTAATCACACAACTGAGGTGCACCTTGTGCAGTCAGCGCGTCTGCTCTGCCCTTGCTTACTCAGAAGTCTAATCTAAACAAGGCCTGCTTGTAAAGCCCGATAATCATCTACAAGTCCCAATATTTGTTCTTTGTTGAAAAATGTCCATCAGAGATGTAGCGGGATGCTTTAGAATGAGCAAATAATGCAGCCTGGCCACCCAATGCCGAAGCACAATTGTCACACATGTGCGAGCCCATTCATTTTACATGGACTGGCAGCACACTGTAACACAGTACAACGCGCACCTGTATATTTTTACAGACACAGAGCACCCTAACACACACTGTGTGCACTGTGGAGTATGTATGCTGTATAGGGTTGCCACCCGGGCAGTCCGGTTTTGGAGTGTTTGGTACATGTCCAGCCAGAGGACACCCGGACACAAGACACTCAGTGCCAACACCGGCATTTTCTGACATATGTGCCTGCCGAGGTCCCCAGCAAGCGCAAACTCAGGCAGCCGCATCTGCCTGAAACCGGATCTTCTTCTGAGCTGCGGGTGCCTGTAAACAATTTATGTAAACATCGCCTTCTCCTCCTCCGGCTCCCTGGCACATCGCCTGTGGACCCCTTGTGAGGCACCATAGCCCAGACAGCCCACCTGAGAGTCACATAGCCCACCTGAGTGTCACATAGCCCACCTGAAAGTCACATAGCCCACATGAGAGGTGCACAGCCCACCTGAGTGTCACATAGCCCACCCGAGTGTTGCATAGCCCACCCGAGTGTTGCATAGCCCACCCGAGTGGCGCAAAATTATATTGAGGAAAAAGAGGAGAAAAAACGAACAGTCATCATCAAAGTGTAGTAAAAGATGTATGTAAACTCACTCACATCATTTTACTACACTTTGATGATGACTGTTCGTTTTTTCTCCTCTTTTTCCTCAATATAATTTTTTTAAATACAGAGCTCTCTTTTTTCATATATATACGGACATTTTTTCCAATATTAACTTACTGGTTAATACGATTATATTATGTTCATTACAATATTTAGGCCTTTCTAGGGCATGCCCTTACTGTGTGTTCTTTATAGCATTGTTTAGTATCTTTAACAGAATGCAGCCACACATACATGTTGGTCTATGTCTTGTTGGTATTTTTTGATATAAGTGCTATAGATTTTTTTTTTTATTCCTATAATAAATATATATT
>NW_017306348.1:2311342-2330840 GCF_000935625.1 Nanorana parkeri | reverse complement strand
ATAGATTTTTTTTTTTTATTCCTATAATAAATATATATTTTTATAAATTATTTTGTGTACACTTTAGAATGGTGGGATCCCCTTTTGGGGAAATTTGTGTTTTTTGCTAGTGTTCGGGTTTTACTTGAAGAAAAGGTGGTAACCTTAGTGCTGTACCACAGATTTATTGGGGTGTCATTATGAATAAATTGCAATGCAGTGCACAATGTACCATGCATTGCAGTAACATGCTCTACAACACATTACCACACCACACAGGTATAAAGCCAGCCTAATGGACAAGGAGACCAGGTGGTAGAGAATTTGTCAGATGGTCAAGGAAGAAGAGGGCCCTTTCTTTCAATTTTGATCATGTTGACTTCTTCATAGACAGCCCAGATCCCAGTATTAAAAGATAAGCCCACATTCGGAGTACAAAACTTCAAATGCCACCCCCCACTTCCTTGCCTTCCTCAAAAAATGAATAAAGCTAACCCTCAGATGCAGTCTTCCTTGACTGTACTGGGGTATGGTCTATCTACACGGGAATCAAGATGATTAGAAATGGAAAGCAAAAGGTTCTCTTCTGTCCTAACCATGTGGTCCCAAATATACCACGTAGGGGTCTATTTATAAACAATTTGCTGAGCCATTCGCCCTGTGAATCTCTGTGAACGTTTTTTCTGTGCGAACAGTGGCAAAAACTAATGTTCTTAGTATGTTTTCTTTTCAGGTCGAATGTAACATTTGGAAACTACCACATTACCAGCTGTAGCTCGCGGTATACTGAGCTCAGGGTGACGGGAGGACGCTAGTTTATGCCCTCCCGTTACCCTTAGGAGAACTATGGAGAAAAGCCCTGACCCCATAGTTCTCCTTTAAGGCAATAAACATTTAGCACCTGCATCAGATTTCTTGTGGCTGTGGTGAAGATTTCCCCTCCCTACTGTGTGGTCACCAGAACATGATATAGAAGCAATTTCGCCAACAGGACACAGACAGCAATAAAAGAACAAACGTTACATTGTTTTGAATGTAAACAAAACAGTTATACAATAAAGTACATTACAATGTGCGTTCTCTTTCCCGTATACAGTACAGACTAGGTTTTATTTCTTTCTCCCTACAATAAAAAGTGCAGTGGATATTTAAAAAAAAATCATATAGACATATTTATTTATTGATTAATTTGGGATTGCAAGCAATTAAAGTGACACTAAACTCCGGAGTTAAACCTTCAAAATGTATTCAAGCACCTTAACTATTAACAAAAATGTATCTTATTTTGTATCACTCGGCTGTAGATCCTCAAATCATCTCTGAATTGGTGCTGACACTGTCCTTCCTTCTGGAGGGTGGCTACTTTTGTTCCCCATGTCCCTGAGTGTGTTGTAAAGTAGTCACAGCTCCAAGCTCACTCCCGTGATGGGCCACAATCTCACGTTCAGTTTACTAATTTGTATTGAGATTGTAGTCCATCACGGGAGTAGGTGAAGTTTCATTGTCACACATCTGCTCGAACTATGAGGCTGAGTGAAAATCACTCACCTCATAGTTCTCCTTTAAGTAAGTTTACAGACTTCTAGGTTGATTTGGTTATTAGGAGTGGGATAGACGTTATGGAAATTCAATATAGAAATACAGATTTATTTGTAATTTTTGACCATAGATACACTTTAACAATATATATGGAGTAAGAAAATCTTAATAAAAGGATATGCCGCACCTACCTGTGGATGTCATCTTTGGTCTATGCACCCTGTTGTGCTGTAATGTGAATTTCAACATTTGTTGAGAACTTGGCTACTTGGGCCACCTGTCATAGCGATGGACCCATAGGAATGTGCAGAAAGAAGTGGGGCGATGAGCGCACGGGCTGGTGGAAACTGCTTGTTAGGAATATCTAAATGTGTTGACATCCATTAGAGTGTTCCAGGTATCTCAAATAACAAGGCACTGTACCATGCCAAGAAGAGAACATGAGAACATGCCCCACTTCTTTCTGCACATTCCTATGGGTCCGCAAAATTCCTATGGGGCGCAAAATTTTTACTTTGCCTGTGTTGGCAAAAATCCTAGCACCGGCCCTGTTTACAACTCCTTTAAATAAGAGCTGGGATCCTTCAACATCATTGCGTGCATCTCTTTGTTACAAATTCCAGTATCTCAGAAAAGGAATGAGTATTAATATACACAGCTACTTCGTTCTTTACATTTTAGACACAGCAAAGCGTGCATTTGACCCCTAGGAGGGGATTTTCAACAATTCCATGTAACAAAAAGATTATTTGCCTCACTTTTCTGTACATTGATAAAGAGTGAAACCAACAAATAACAGATATTCTATTAGCTAAGCGATGAAGTAGTACTATCTCTTCACATTAGCTAAAAAACATAAGCGCAAGAGCGCACTGGCATAGTGAAGTAATTATGTGTTATTATAAAGCCGCATCCACACCTGTATTTTAGGAGTGATTAGGGATTCCTGCATCAGGAACTTGCAATTTCCTGCAGCAGGAATCCCTAATCTGCTGTTTACAAACAGCAGCTGTCACCCATTCCAGTTAATGATCGGGTGACAGCCGCTGCATTTAAATGCAGTGTCAGGAAGCCCGTACGAAGGTAATTGCACATGCGCACGGCATGGCCCACAGTGCCAGGTCGGGCCCTTCATCTCTGTGCAGGCACGCGTGTGCGCACCTCCGACGTATCGTGGCGTCAAATGGGCTATTTAAGCTGAGCCTCTCCAAGCCTCTAGTGCTGAGTACTTTTCAGCTGTGTGCCTTGTATCCTGAACCTGTATCCTGTTTTGTTTCCTTCCTGTTGCTGAACCCGGCTTGTTACTTGACCTTGCTAATCTTCTGGTATCCTGACCCTGGCTCGCTTGACTACACTTCTGCCTCCTGTCTGATCCTGCGTTGTCTGCATGTTGCTGATCCTGGCCTGCCAATCAACTATGATTTTGTCTCCTGTTACAGTACCTTCTTGCCTGCACGTTGCTGACTTGGCCTGCCTGACTTTGGCTCTTCTCTGCATGCCTTTTTGCTGTGCGTCTATATAGTCATCCAGCAGAGCAGATACAAAGCCTACTTCCAACATCAAGCTCATCTTACGTAACTCGTGCCCCTCTGTGGCCCAGATCACCTGTATCAATAATCAGGCCTCCTGGGACTAGAGTTGAAAGAGAGGCCGCCCTCATCATCTCAAGATCCATAAGGTACGTGACATGCCGGCACACTGCATGTAATCGTATGTGATGAGATTACATACAGTTAGGAATAAATCATTATCCCTGGATGCAGGATCAATATGTCCAGGGAAAGTGATTGATTCCTAAACGCATGTAATTGTACCACATATGATTACATGCATTATACCGGCGTTCTACCACTTTAAAATTAAGTGGCTGTCACCCGATCATTAACTTGAATAGCTGACAGCTGCTGCTTGTAAATGGCAGATTAGGGATTCCTGCTGCAGGAAATCGCAAGTTCCTGATGCAGGAATCCCTAATCACACCTAAACTACAGCTGTGATTGGAGCCTAAATGTGAAGATGAAATAGATGCACTCACAGATGTGGATCTTGTATAGTAGCCTTATTAGAAGTGGGGAGGAGATCTTAAGCGGAGACCACTAATGTTGTTGCTGGGAGATCCGCGCTGGGTATGAAGCTGGAGGTGGAGGCAGTGTATGGAGCACATGCCAGTGTGTGGAACACAGGTGGCATGTAGCTGATCTCTCCGTTTCCCTTTACTCCCAGTCTATTCAGTCTTCCCTGTCTCAAGTGTTCACAACAAGATGCTGTTACGAGGAGTGTGTTTTGGGGATGCTCTTCCCCTTCACCAGCTTCCGAGGAAGTCAAGTGAAACGTAGAGAGGTTTTTCCATCCATGGATTGGATTCTATCTTCCCTGATGGCACATTGGACATATTCCAAGATGACAATGCCAGGATTCATTGGGCTCAGATTGTGAAAGAGTGGTTCAGGGAGCATGAGCCATCATTGTCACACATGGATTGACCACCCGAAGGTCCAGACATGAACCCCATTGAGAATCTTTGGGATGTGCTGGAGAAGACTTTATGCAGAGGTCTGACTCTCTCATCATCACTACAAGATCTTGGTGAAAAATAATGCAACTCTAGACAGAAATAAATGTTGTGACATTGCATAAGCTTATTGAAATGATGGCACAGTGAATGTGTGCCATAATCAAAGCTAAAAGCAGTCCAACAAAATATTTGAGTGGGTGACTGTTTTTGGCCAGGCAGTGTATTTTATCTTCAAGTTTAAAAAAACAGTAGAAAGGTATCATGGCACACTCACAAGCCAGCATGTAAAAAAACTTATCTCACCACTAAGGTTAAAAACAGAGGTTTGGATACACGTCTTCTGCAGCAAATGTGAAAGCCGCACAGCCGCGCCAAGGCACCTCTATATAGTGCGGTCCTAACTCTAAACTATGAGTCTCCATCTTGGAGCACATGGGGGCAGAAGATTTAGAATTGGGTGCAGGTTTGTCAGGAGGAAGCCCGACCTCCCTTAAAAGGCACAGGAACACACAAGGGATCCCGCACATCCCAATGGCAGCTGAGAACCCCCATGCATCACTGCACCAAATCAGTCAAGCAAAACAAATGACAAACGCACTCAACAAGTTTCCATCTTGGAGCACATGGGGCAAAGATTTAGAATTGGCTGTGCGGCTTTCACATTTGCTGCAGAAGACGTGTATCCAAACCTCTGTTATTAACCTTAGTGGTGAGACAAGTTTTTTACATGCTGGCTTGTGAGTTTGCCATGATACCTTTCTACTGTTTAACTGCTTGCTGACCAGGTGTTTACACCCCCTTCCTGGCCAGGCCATTTTTCAGTATTCAGCGCAGCGGTACTTTGACTGACGTTTATTCCGTCATGCAGCGCTGTACTGAAATGAATTTTATACAATTTTTGGGGTACAGATAGAGCTTTCTTTTGGTGGTATTTAATCACCACTACGGGTTTTATTTTTTACTATAATTAGGAAAAATTTGTGAAAATTTTTTTTTACATTATGTTAGGAAACATTTATTATTACCCAGTTTTTTGGTAAAATATAAAAGTCGGGGTCACGTTGGGTAAATAGACAGCAAACATGTCAAGCTTTAAAATTGCGCGCACCCGCAACATCACAGAAAACTACCATACCCAAAATTGGCCATAGGCGACACTTTAAAAGCTTTTACCGCTCATCAGTTTAGTGTTATCAGTGATTGATGGCCCTAGAATTATTGCTCTCACTCCGACGTTCGCGGCGATATGTAACATGTGCGGCGTAATGGGCACAATAGTCTTTTTTGCACGTATGCGCCCCCGACACATGTTTGCATGCGTGTATGTATGGGTGGGGACTTTACACTTTTTTTTTTTTTCAATTCTTTTTTATGTGTAACTTAAAATTTGTGGGGGGGGGCACTTAAATTTTTTTTTCTATACAGCCGGCGGATCGCTTGTATGTTAACAGGCATCGCTGCCTGTTTTTAAATATCGACCATTTCCCGCTCGCGCGCCCAGCGGCGCACGCGAGGGGGCGTGTCTGATCGGACTTCTAAAGACGCCCGCTCAAATCTAGAGAGCTCCCGGCCGGCCGTTTTTTTACTACGGCCGGCCCGGAGGTAGTTAAAGCCCATTTCGTGTGCACCTTACTGTATAGCTGGTGACGAATTGTTGAGTGTGTTTGTCATTTGTTTTGCTTTATGTAATCCCAGACACACCCAATGATGTTGGTGGCAAGGCTCTATGGTGTGCATACAATTTCTTTCAGGACTCTTCTTTTTGCTGAAGAGTTTTTTTTATGACTTTGGCTGTATATTTGGGATCACGGTCCTGCTGCGGAATGAATTTGGGACCCATTGTAAAGGGATTTTTTTTACTTTAACTTCAGTGACCTCAACCTCTTAGTAGACCAAGGCTTTTCCTCACCCAGTTTCATTCCTCCTACATAACGGATTCTGTTTGATTTAAAGATTGTATTGTCACCTACATGTTATCCCGTCGAACGTTCGCACCCATCTGGTAGAATTGTTTAATCATTCTATGACCATATGCAAAACTGTGTGCAAGTGCACTTAGGAGAAGTGATGCTGTTTAAAGGCAATAATAAAAATATAATTATAAATATTAATGTGAGTTTTTTTCTGGTTATGTACTTTATAGGTTAATTAATAAAAACTATTCATTTTTTTTTTTTTTTGAAAGAGGAACTTTACCCATATCTTAAAAATAACAAACACACCCTTAAGGTGCCCATACACCTTACGATTATCCTACGAAACTTTTTGTCTGATGATCGAAGCATCGTACGATTATCGTACGGCGGCCCCATCCTGCCCCGATTAGGTTCAATCAGCGGTAGAGTAAAAAAAAACACCTGGATGAATTGCGGTAATCGACCGCACTTTTTTTCGTTTGCGCATGAGCAGTGTTAATCGTACGACTTTTGACATACGGAAATGCCACCAACCTTGCGAGAATCGTACGATCGACTGAAGCTTCCGAACATGCAGGAAAGACAAAAGTCCTAGGATTGTACAGTACTGGCGGTTGCACACTACCCATACACCTTACGATTGTCGTACGAAAAGTCGAACGCATACGATAATCGTAAGGTGTATGGGCACCTTTAGAAATGTTTAGTATTGACAATCTATAAACATATACCTATAGATAATTACAGGCATTTTATCCTTTGCATACCTTGTGTTTCCTTTCTTCCCTATTCTTCTCACAGTGGCTATTTATACTAAGGGCAGATTAATCCATCTCCCTTTACTTCCTGGAATTCTGACACATGTGACTAGGATATGTGACCATGCACATCATCTCTGGGGAGGAATATGCCTTTGAGATTATGCTCTGCAGATGTAACCTTCCCAGGATGCAATGCTTGGGCACGATTACATCATTTGTGAACCAGGACGTAGAAAACAAAAAATTATAAGTAAAATGATATGTTTAACTAATAAATATAATACGATTTTATATTAGCACGCAGAGCTGCATGCTGATGTGATTTTTAGTGAGAGTGGGTAAAGGTCCATTTTAAAGGCATCTTCACTTTACAACACTTTTTAAAAGTACCTAAAAATGATTTGACACTACTGTACATTAGTGCCCCACACTCCTTTTGCAGTACATTCTTTGGGATTGCCCAAATTCAGGGTTGACTTGGGCCAATTTATTCAGATGCCAATTAACCTAGCAGTTTTCTTATGGGCTGTAAGAGGAAAGTCACATAAACACATGCAGGGGGATTCATCCAAACTGGAGCAGGCAGAATCTGGAGCAGCTGTGCATGGCAACCAATCAGCATCTCTCTTTAATTTTGAAATCTTAACAGAAGAAACTGAAGAGAGATGCTAATTGGTTGCCCTGAGCAACTGCTCCAGATTTTGTCTGCTCCAGTATTGATAAATTCCCCCCATGGAGATCATACAATCTCCATGAAGTATTCATTCGGCATTATGCCCGGGGCCCTATTTCTGTAAATCAAAATGTGCTACCCATACTACCCCCTAGACTATTAGACATATTATTCACACATGCATGTGAATAGGCTCAGTGTTGCCTTTTTTCTTTTTACTTCTTGTCCCAATACAGCATGTTACATGCCCCTTGCTGGGAACATGTTGGTTAACTTTGTAGCAGAGTATTAGGAATGTGTGTTCTAGTTCTCAGACCCCGTCAGATGAATTAGTCACAGAATAAGGCTGGCCATACACTGATCTTTTTCATTCAACCCATGGGCTGAAGGAAAAAAATAGAGCAGATTCCTTCATCACCACAAACAGCGTGTTGATTGAGGAATCCCACTATTTACATTGTATTCTGACAGGTGCCGCCAACACCTTTCAGAATACCAGACCAGAGCGGGCAGCTCCTTGGCTGCCGGCTCTGATCGATCCAAGATTTTCCAACCGGCTCCTTCGATCGGCTGATTGAGGGATGCTGATCGAAAGGGTGCCGACAGTGGCACACACTGTCCGAATGTCAGCTAGTTCCTTAAAAACCATCCAAAATTCAAAATGTATGGGCACCTTAAGGCTACATTCACATGGGGCGTTCCGAGATAGCTGCGACAAGAACCTAGATTCCTGCAGCAGGAATCCCGGGTGTCCTTGTTCAGATGCAGCCGCTGTACCCATTGAACTTGACAGGGTGACCGCATCTGTTTGCATAGTCCGCAAGTAATCGTACATAATAAAGCTACATGCGGTTTGGGACAGATGATTGTCACTGAACACATTTATACTGCGTCCAGGTACCATCATATTTCCTAAACCACAGGTAATCATATAATGTACGATTACATGTGGACTGCTGCAGACAGTTGTGGCCGCTGTTCCTTTTGAAGTTAATGACAGGGTGTCAGCAGCATCTGAACGGGGACAGCTAGGGTTCCTGCCGCAGGAATCCATATATGTTCTGGCTGCAGAAATAATAGAGTGCAGTGTAAGTCCCCGTGTGAATGACACATTATTGTCCAGTGACCTGAGGCATATTGAAACTTAGGCCGTTTCGCACAGCTGGTCCGATTGGGTCCGCCTGCCAGTTTTTCAGGCAGACCCGATTAAATGCCCAATGCAAGTCTATGGGCAGATGTGTGTAAATGGATGGGCGTCCATTTACCCCACCTCTGGCCAGTTACGGGAAAACAAACAGAACACTGTTCTGTGGATTCCCAATAGACGGCAGTTACAGTTCTTTCTTCTATCGCAAGGTGGAGGAAAAAAACTGTACGGACACAGATGTCACAGCGGTGACATCCGCTCCATGCTGCTCTGATCAGGAGAGGCTCCCCTTTTGATCGTCACGTGTGAAAGGGGCCGTAAGCTGGCCATTAACTATATTTTTTTGTTCAACCTGCGTCACCTTTAGTCTGAGCATCTAAGCTTCAAAAAAAAAAACCTCTGGTCATGAATGGGTAAAGACCCTCTAAATCACACAGACACAGGAAAGGCCAGACCTTTGCAAAAAGAAAACCTTTCTCTGCACCTAAAACAAAAGTTTGCTTGGGGACCGGTTGTTGGAGGGACAATTTCGCTCCTTTGTTTCCTCATTCAATGGACCGGACAGCCCTGGCTGGGAGCCGACTGAGTTCGACTCCCTCCTTCTGGCCTCTATGCCCCCATCCCACGTAGGCTCCCTTATCTACTCCATCCTCTCCCTCTTAGCCTCCCCTACTTTACCTAACTATACGTCGATCTAGGAATGCCAACTGGACCTCACCTTTACATCTGCTGACTGGGAGAAGTCATTTGGCCCTCACGCATTCCCTTTCCATCGCTAACAGGGCCCATGAGAAGAATTTTAAAATACTCACTAGATGGTACAGATGTCCTACGGTCCTCCACCGGTATTATCCTGCAGTGTCCGATTCCTGTTGGAGATGTGGCACATCCCCAGGAAATATGACTCATATTTGGTGGATCTGTCCTCAGCTTCAAGGATTCTGGCGGAACAGTAATTGCTAGCGACCCCAAAATTCTGTTACTGTCCATGATCCTTGGATTGCTCAAGGTGGGGAAGAAGGGTCTTCTGCGACACTTTCTCAGCGGCCAGGACTGTTATCCCGTGCCACTGGCGTACATCGGTGACCCCCATCCTTGCGGAGTGGGTTGTGGAGATGGACCGTATTGCTGACCTAGAAGGCCTCTTGGCAGGAGAACGTGATGCTGGACACAAGTATGTTCACACATGGTCCACCTGGATTGTTTTCAGAACCTCCGACGGATTCCTTGCTGCCCTCTCACTTTAATATGCCTCCCCGAGGCCGCTGTTGGGATGCCTGGCAGGGGGTAGGAGATTGTCATCCTGTTACTTGGCCCTTTCTCAGCTCAACTTGGTCTCTTTACAACCTCCTCACCTTAAGTCCCTCTCCCTCTCGCCCCCCCTTCTTACTTTGCTGCAAGTGATGCCAGTCATCCGTCTGTTGAGCGTTACAGCCTACGGTGCTCAAAATATCCCTTTGCACGGTATCCCCCCCCCCCAACATGTTGCACTGGGATGGGGCACTACAGACGGCCCTTGGTTTATACCGGTACATAGGATTTTTGCTATGCATTGAACTACATGCACTGTCACTTAGATAGTACAATGCTGCTAAATGTTCTGTTGACGATGTCCACAAGCCTACTTGTCTACATACTTCCTCGTCTGTGATTTTTTTGTTGTATGTTTTATCTTTCATTTTTGTCAAGGTGAAATGGTCTATTTGCCTTTTTGTACCGCATTTGAAATCTTTAATAAACTCAGATTGAACTAAAACAAAAGTTTGCCCCATGGACACTATAGACAAGGAACCCAAATATCAAGAGACACGGAATCAGTACTACTCCCCTTGCACACATATATTTTTTTGTGACAGGCATTGCATAGTAACACGCATCCTTTGTAACACACATTTGGATGCATTGTTGAATTTTTATTGATCAGTTGAAGTTTTAAGCAATACAACGTGAAACAAAAATCTTATCAGAGGTAAAACATTCTAAAACAGGAATAGCGTTTGCGCATTGGGGAAAGGTGGAGCAAAAAACAAAAAGACGGGGCCGGGAGTCTGCATAGCTCAGCAACACAAGTCAGTAAGAATTACATCCTGCCACTTCACCCTATGTATCAGTATTGGAGCAGGACTTATGTCAGACAATATTGCCAGTCAGGCTGGAAGACTGAGCCAGACAAATAGCCTCATAATGGACGATTAACACTGTATCATAATACCATCCTGGAGGCCAATAAGTAGATGTGATTTCAGAACGAGAAGAACAAAAAACAAAAAAAAGAACCTTTATTAAACACCAAAGATTTGCTTCCTATAGCCAAGTGCAAGTATATTGACTTGTGTCATTCTTCTTTTTACTATCAAAAAAGGACAATTGGCCAAACTGAGGTTTAACCACAAATTTGGTCCCCACAAACAGGCAATTAGAGAATATTAAGAGGTTAGTGGCATGGCAGGCACTATAGCACTTTTAGAATAAAAAAAACCCAACAGAACTTAGTAATAAGTAAACTGCCCAGAAAATATAAATGTGCTTCTCCATCTTTATATCTGCTCAGTAACAGACCTATAATATGTAACAGATAGAGAGACAGACGCATTTATATCATACATTGCCAGACAATCCAATCAAGGGGTTAGTGGGCAGATTTAGCCATAGGCATAATTTTTTTCAGAAACAAGTGCTGTTTATTTTTAGATGCCTCAATTTCCTGGCTCATGGGACGTGTCCTCCTCTGGTTATTGTAAGAACCAATTTATGAGCCTCTAAAGGCAAACTGCTTGGACCACCCCTTTGTACAGATCTGTAATCTATACAGGCCTATGTCATACCAAAATGGTCCACGTAAAGGGCAATTTCGGTTACTACCAACAGTGGAATGAAGTGAGAGATTGGAAGCACTGTTAAAGAAAACATGGATGGAGAACGTGACTTATGGATGGAGAGAGTCAACCACGAAAATAACAGTCGACAACGGTTTATGGAATGCTAGTACAGGAATGCGTTAAAGGCTAAATGAATCCAAAAATTCTGCTCCCGGGAACCCAACATGCACAGAACATCAGACTAAATAATCAACTAATGAACGTGGCATCAGATCAAACAGATTTTGCTGATGAAAAACACATCTGCAAAGCATTATAAAGTTCAGGCACAGGTCTGGTATGAGACGTTACACTATAAGAGGATTCATCCGTGATAATGGAACACTAAAACTTCCCCTTGTGAAACATACGATTTGACTGCCAGGCTGTTGCAAGTTTATGGTTTTTTTTTTGCTGCAGAGGTTACCAGCCCTTCTTGTTAACAGTACAGGGGAGCAGACGGAGATGTGACTGCTGAGGTCTGAAGGAAGATTGAATGTCCAGTTGTGTTAAATCGCTTCACACTATTATTTAAGGCAGATATCGCAAGGGGCTGTCAGTATCCTGCAAGTTCTTTGCAGCCCAGCAGCACCAAAAATCTCCCTTTAAACTCTTATACCATAACAAAATGGGCCACCAAGATTTGGTTGATGAGGAATACTCCTTTAAAGCTCCTCTAGTGAGCCATTTAAATTACGGGAAAAAAAAAATCATATATATTAAAAAAAACAAAAAACATAAAAAGAAGACTTTAAGATTTGTAGTTTGAAGTTAGCCACATGAGGCCCTCATAGAGTCCCTCTCCGGTGTTGGCACAAGACGGCTGGACGTACCAGTTCCTGTCCCTGATACGGGTAAGTCCAAGCTTTTCCTGGATTTCGTGTGGCTTCATGGCGTCCACCAGGTCCTGTTTGTTGGCGAAAATGAGAATGATGGCATCCCGCATTTCGCGGTCGTTAATTATGCGGTGCAGCTCTTGCCGGGCCTCATCAATACGATCTCGGTCAGCACAGTCTACCACAAATATAAGGCCCTGTGTGCCCGTGTAATAGTGCCGCCAGAGGGGACGGATCTTGTCCTGGCCGCCAACGTCCCACACATTGAACTTGACATTCTTGTAGGTCACGGTTTCCACGTTGAAGCCTACAGTGGGAATGGTGGTGACAGACTGGCCTAATTTTAACTTGTACAAAATGGTGGTCTTCCCAGCTGCGTCTAGACCTAGCATCAATATTCGCATCTCTTTGTTCCCAAACACTCTGGATAGCATATGCCCCATGATGGAGGCTTAGAGTCCATACACATAGGCTGGTGAGGAAGAAAAGGACAGTCAGGTTCAGTCAATTATTTTTCAAAAACAACATTTCAATATATTGAAGCTCTATGTGCACTTTAAAGTGAACGAAAACTCATTAAATTCAATATCTTAAATACCTTTACCTGGAAAGAAAAATGGTCACATATTGGTCACATGACTGAATACCAGTCAGGGATAGGAAAAATCCAGCCCTCCAGCTATGCTGGAACCTTAAATCCCATTGGACATTGCAAGACTGACAGCCACAGGCTTGATACCCAGAGGCAGATGCGTTATGGGATTTGCAAATTGACCACAGCTGGAAGGCCGGAGTTTGCCTATCCCTGACCTAAGCAGTATGATCTGTGCCCGAATGGCCAACTCAACAAATCTTAACTACCATGTGTCCTCACTCTCTATTTAAAAAGGGAAATATTAGGGATCTGTGTAGACCCCAAATATTTCCCCAAAGTACCCCAACAGTAAAGTAAAAAATTGAAAAAATAATTTAAAAAAAAGGTAATTTTCTGTTCCTGCCTGACAAATGTTGTTGCATCCCTAGTATATATAGTGGGGTATACATAGCATAGGGAGGCTGGCTGTTCTATTTGCATTGTATGAAAATATTGTTATTCAGTGGCTGTGTAAATAGAATCTAATGAGAGAGCACCACTTGTTCTCCCAACCAAGACAAGGAATCCTCTCAGACTTAGTTCTACATTCAAAACGTGAGATGCAATTCTACAGTCACACCGCTGCCGAGCATTACCTGCATTACATATGCAAAGATTTATAAGAAAGCCAGCAGCAGTGGGAAGCAGCGAGCACAATGGGTTCCCTGTATGGAGAGGGCAGGAGACATTTCTTTGCAGCTCCATGAAAAGATAGTGACCTTATGTGAGCAAGTTTGCATCTCTTGTTTACATGACTCGCAAAGCTTTCCCATTGTTGTAATCTGACCAGGTCAGGCATGTAAACAGCTTCTGGATATTGTCAAAAAGGAAGAAGGTGCCATCGGAAAATGATTGTAGTCCCCGGATCTCTCAATACATTTTTGTAGCATGTAACCATAACTAGGAAGCCGTCTTCTGTCACTGGAACACCGGCAATCAGGAAGCCAGGCGACGGGTCATGATCCGCCGCCCGTCTTTCTGATATTCGGGGTACAGTGCACCGGTACTCGGTATCAGAGAGTACCAGAAAAACACAAAATATCGGGACTTGATCCCTGAAAAACCAGTATCAGTGCATCCCTACTGATAAGGTCATCATTCTTCCCTCTCCTCTTGTCTGATTGGTTCATAGAGCTGACTTTCTTTCTCCCAGTCTGAGAGCTGCTGGGGGGATCCGCACAACTAATAACAGCAAATGTTTTTTTTTTTTCTTCTCCGTAGAATGGTGCAACGCTGTGAATAAAATGTGTCTTTGTGACATTTCAATAAAGTTGTAAAGAAATAAGTAAACAGCACGATGTGTTGTAATCGATGCATCAGCACTTCTTACTACCGGGTGTACACCAACAGCCAGTCCTAATAAAAGACCGGTCACTGCTTGTCTCTCTCCTTGTGCAGGAGGTCTGGTCTTGTCTCCACCCCCTCCTATAATAAAGACCGGGCACTGGTGTTCTCTCTCCTTGTGCAGGAGGACTGGTCTTGCCTCCGCCCCTTCTGTAGTTTTCGACAGGCAGTGGGTGGAGCTTGCCAAGTCCCTCCCACAGCTCTGCTCTCTGTGCAGCACAGTGATGATGTCACTGCCATTTGTAGCATTAATTTAAACTACCACCAAAGAGTTTATATGGAAACAATGAAGTGACGGAAGGTTTTGGTAATAAGCGGCACCAATCAATTTGGAAATGTTTGCAATGGAAAGGTTGTAATGACGTAAAATACTGCCGTGTGTGTGTATAGCCAGCCTAAATTCTACCCACAATCCACTGACCACCATAAGCTAAAAATAGGACATGTCACCCACTGCGACAAACATCCACTCTGCCACACCTACTGACAGATATGTAGACTAGATGTACACCTGGCAATATGGTGCAACTACAATGACGCTGGAAACAACGACAAGGCTGTTCAGTTTAGGCTATAAAATGGTACAAGGTTTTATGTAATGCAATGTCAGGCTGATCGCTTTACACGGTGATTGATGTTGTCTCTACAACAGATTTATATGCTCCACTTATTTAATAAAAAGTGCCATTAACAGCCTGGGTACCCATGCGAGACACGGCTTTATTTGCTTTTAAGTATACTTCTGTCAACTCCACACAATGGATTATCCCTTTTAACACTTGATGTTCCAGGAGATCACTAGGCAGATAATTCAGCTTCTTCCTCAGAGATTTGCCATACAATGGAATATACACAACAAGGGATGGACATAGGGAAGGAAATAGACCACTCCACTGAAGACCATAGAGCAGGGGCGGGCACATGAATATGGAGTTCAGGACCCAGTCTGTCCAATCCAGGAGCCAACTCCATTGCCAACAACTTCATACCAGACCCGTCCTATCCCGTCCTTTCATTCTTCATACCTGACCAGTCCTATCCCATCCTCTCATTCTTCATACCTGACCCGTCCTATCCCATCCTCTCATTCTTCATACCAGACCCGTCCTCTCATTCTTCATACCAGACCCGTCCTATCCCATCCTCTCATTCTTCATACCAGACCCGTCCTCTCATTCTTCATACCAGACCCGTCCTATCCCATCCTCTCATTCTTCATACCAGACCCGTCCTATCCCGTCCTCTCATTCTTCATACCAGACCCGTCCTATCCCATCCTCTCATTCCAGACCCGTCCTATCCCATCCTCTCATTCATCATACCAGACCCGTCCTATCCCATCCTCTCATTCTTCATACCTGACCAGTCCTATCCCACCCTCCCGTCCTATCATTCATCATCTCATTCTTCATACCAGACCCGTCCTATCCCATCCTCTCATTCTTCATGCCTAACCCGTCCTATGCCATCCTCTCATTCTTCATACCTAACCCGTCCTATCCCATCCTCTCATTCTTCATACCTGACACGTCCTATCCCATCCTCTCATTCTTCATACCAGACCCGTCCTATCTCATCCTCTCATTCTTCATACCAGACCCGTCCTATCCCATCCTCTCATTCTTCATACCTAACCCGTCCTATCATTCTTCATCTCATTCTTCATACCAGACCGGTCCTATCCCATCCTCTCATTCTTCATACCAGACCGGTCCTATCCCGCCCTCTCATTCTTTATACCAGACTCGTCCTATCCCATCCTCTCATTCTTTATACCAGACTCGTCCTATCCCGCCCTCTCATTCTTCATACCAGACCCGTCCTCTCATTCTTTATACCAGACCCGTCCTATCCCGTCCTCTCATTCTTTATACCAGACTCGTCCTATCCCATCCTCTCATTCTTCATACCAGACCCGTCCTATCATTCTTCATACCAGACCCGTCCTCTCATTCTTCATACCAGACCCGTCCTATCCCATCCTCTCATTCTTTATACCAGACCCGTCCTATCCCATCCTCTCATTTTTCATACCTGACCCGTTCTATCCCATCCTCTCATTCTTCATACCAGACCTATCTCATTATGTTACTCTTCCCACTAAAAGATAAAATAACTCTATACTGTCCGCTTCCATGAATTCTCAAGCCATTCAACAACGAGACCTACACCACCTTCTGTTATTCTATTCATCTATGACACCTGACCACTCAACAGTGTATCTATACCTGACCTGATCTGTACTGTCCACCATTTTTCTTGTCCCACACCATACTTGGACCTTACCTACCCCAACACCAATTTCTGACCTGTCTATTCCATACTATATTCCACTTCCTTCCACACCTGTCCGTTCCATACTATATTCCCCTTCCACCCCTGTCCGTTCCATACTATATTCCCCTTCCACCCCTGTCCGTTCCATACTATATTCCCCTTCCACCCCTGTCCGTTCCATACTATATTCCCCTTCCACCCCTGTCCGTTCCATACTATATTCCCCTTCCACCCCTGTCCGTTCCATACTATATTCCCCTTCCACCCCTGTCCGTTCCATACTATATTCCCCTTCCACCCCTGTCCGTTCCATACTATATTCCCCTTCCACCCCTGTCCGTTCCATACTATATTCCCCTTCCACCCCTGTCCGTTCCATACTATATTCCCCTTCCACCCCTGTCCGTTCCATACTATATTCCCCTTCCACCCCTGTCCGTTCCATACTATATTCCCCTTCCACCCCTGTCCGTTCCATACTATATTCCCCTTCCACCCCTGTCCGTTCCATACTATATTCCCCTTCCACCCCTGTCCGTTCCATACTATATTCCCCTTCCACCCCTGTCCGTTCCATACTATATTCCCCTTCCACCCCTGTCCGTTCCATACTATATTCCCCTTCCACCCCTGTCCGTTCCATACTATATTCCCCTTCCACCCCTGTCCGTTCCATACTATATTCCCCTTCCACCCCTGTCCGTTCCATACTATATTCCCCTTCCACCCCTGTCCGTTCCATACTATATTCCCCTTCCACCCCTGTCCGTTCCATACTATATTCCCCTTCCACCCCTGTCCGTTCCATACTATATTCCCCTTCCACCCCTGTCCGTTCCATACTATATTCCCCTTCCACCCCTGTCCGTTCCATACTATATTCCCCTTCCACCCCTGTCCGTTCCATACTATATTCCCCTTCCACCCCTGTCCGTTCCATACTATATTCCCCTTCCACCCCTGTCCGTTCCATACTATATTCCCCTTCCACCCCTGTCCGTTCCATACTATATTCCCCTTCCACCCCTGTCCGTTCCATACTATATTCCCCTTCCACCCCTGTCCGTTCCATACTATATTCCCCTTCCACCCCTGTCCGTTCCATACTATATTCCCCTTCCACCCCTGTCCGTTCCATACTATATTCCCCTTCCACCCCTGTCCGTTCCATACTATATTCCCCTTCCACCCCTGTCCGTTCCATACTATATTCCCCTTCCACCCCTGTCCGTTCCATACTATATTCCCCTTCCACCCCTGTCCGTTCCATACTATATTCCCCTTCCACCCCTGTCCGTTCCATACTATATTCCCCTTCCACCCCTGTCCGTTCCATACTATATTCCCCTTCCACCCCTGTCCGTTCCATACTATATTCCCCTTCCACCCCTGTCCGTTCCATACTATATTCCCCTTCCACCCCTGTCCGTTCCATACTATATTCCCCTTCCACCCCTGTCCGTTCCATACTATATTCCCCTTCCACCCCTGTCCGTTCCATACTATATTCCCCTTCCACCCCTGTCCGTTCCATACTATATTCCCCTTCCACCCCTGTCCGTTCCATACTATATTCCCCTTCCACCCCTGTCCGTTCCATACTATATTCCCCTTCCACCCCTGTCCGTTCCATACTATATTCCCCTTCCACCCCTGTCCGTTCCATACTATATTCCCCTTCCACCCCTGTCCGTTCCATACTATATTCCCCTTCCACCCCTGTCCGTTCCATACTATATTCCCCTTCCACCCCTGTCCGTTCCATACTATATTCCCCTTCCACCCCTGTCCGTTCCATACTATATTCCCCTTCCCCACCTGTCCGTTCCATACTATATTCCCCTTCCACACCTGTCCATATCATACAATATTCCCTTTTCCACACCAGGAAACCAAGTGATGAGGGAGCATGGAGCCAGCTTCCTGGTCAATCAGGAAGCCGGAAGGGAGCGTTTAAGCCAGCCCCTTGCTCCCTGGTGACGAGGGAGAAAGGAGCTGGCTTCCCAGCCAATCAGGAACTGGGCGGCGTGTAATGACTCGCCCCCTGGCTTCCTAAAACCGGAAGTTCTGGCACCGATACTGGTATCTGTATCAGTGCAACCAATACACACACACGTAACATTTGATTACATTATTTGAGTGCTCTAATGTATCTAGTTGACAAAAGCGGTGCAACTAATAAATTAAATGCTAATAAAGTAACAGTTAGCGAATATAATATTTGTTGACAGTTAAGGGTCTATTTATAAATGTTTTCACCCAAGATTCACACATTTTTCTAATTAAATTCAATTAGAAAATAGTGTAAATCCTGGGTGAAACTCATGTGAATCTTGACTAAAAACATTAATAAATAGACCCATTAAAATGTATATATAGCTAAAACCTGCCTCCTTTTTGTTCTGGACACAGTAGGGAAGGGGTATTATTTGGTGTCTGTACACCATTGGGGAAATTTCCCTTCACTTGTCCCACATACCCAACAGGATGAAGGAGGACATATCTACAGAGTGAGGGGAATTCCCCTCTGTGAAGCAGGTTTCCCCGTTGGAAGATTTCCCCTACCTCTTGTTCTGGGGATAACTCTAATATATTGGATTTCTCTTTTCTTTCTTGGTGACAACAGTCACATAGAGGAGGGTGCATCCCACCAGTGGGGTCACAGACAGTAATGGAGACCTGACAGACGGTTTAACCCTTTCCAATCTATCCAAAACTAAAACAAGATAAACTTTAACTATTCTCAGCAATGTCGGGGTGGGTTGGGATTACACTGTGAAGTGGCCCACATAGAGGGCAATCCAAGGACTCCAGAAGGTATCACAAATGGGACTATCCGGGCTGATGATTAAAGTGACTCTCAAGAAAAAAACAAACACTTTTTTTTATAGTTTGGACAAAAAGGAGAAAGTTTAGGGTTTTCATTCTCTGTGTCCCCATTGGACATATATCCTCTCTATGTAAACTGGTGACCAGTGATAAGTGTGGGCTTGGTAGGAATTCAGCCAAAACTGTCAGC
>NW_017306348.1:2309596-2311320 GCF_000935625.1 Nanorana parkeri | reverse complement strand
GGGGGGGGGGGGGGTCACTGACAGCGCAGGTTGGCACCAAGCCCATCACGACTGATTACCCCACCAGAAAGAAAGTGCAGGGAAATCCCAAATTTTAGAGCTGTCCCCAAAACAAAATGTGGGAAGTCTTCCAATGGGGACACCTGTTTAAGAGAACTCTCCTTATTTTAACTTCCTGCTGCGTCTCTGGAACAGGAAGTGGAGGTAAATGTCCCTAATAGTACACAGACAGCACCCCAAAAATAAGGTTTTAACCCTTCCTTATTAAATCCGAAACTAAGAAAGGAATGCTTCATCCTATACATACAGTTTAAATGGAATGAATACATTGAATGGGCATGCCTTTGATCACAGACTGTCCTAGCAGCCTCATAGTCATGTCCGGTGTGTACATTTCTATGACAGGCGTCTGAACCCGGGACCGTCCCTCGGAGTCAGGGACAGCCGGGCACTGCCCCATGTCATCACAATGTAAATGACTGCAACCAGCCCAGAACAGATACCTCCTCCTTATACACACCCAGACCCCTTCATATAACATAGACTAAGCCGCCCCCCCCTCTCCGCTCCACAGAGAAATCAGCACATACATGGCTCCCGGTGTCACAGCCGATGCTTCCTCCTCGCTAACCCGGCTCCTGGTCCCGGAATCGGAAGGGCGCGGGCGGCAGGACCACACCGACACCAATTGCGCACGCGCAGAGCCACTCCCACCCATCAGACGGCCATAATACTGCTATAGTATTCTCTCTGCGCATGCTCAGGACTCTACGGGCGGCCTTGGCCTTGCCTCACGCAGGCGCCGTAGGCGTCTGGTGACATTTTGTGCGCCTGCGCAGTTATGCCCATTCCACAATGCCCATTCAAAAGACCGGTTTTGGCAGCTGACACGCGCATGCGTGAACCCAAGTGTCTGGAATCTCGCGACGGAAGCCATTTTTTTTTCGAGGGCTTCAGCTAAGGCTACATAAATATGGCTGCTGCGCGCAGACATTGTATTTTGTTTGTAGATAATAGTGATAATACTTTGTACACAAAGGTTCACATTGTATTTTAAACATTACAACAGTTTTTGTTTTGTAATTTCACACCGATCCAGAGGAGAATGTATTAAAATTGGAAGAAGACCCATAGCAACCAATCAGCTCTTTGATTTTGAAAGCTTGACTGCGCAAACTGAAAAGATAAGCTGGTTGGTTACTTTAGGCAACTGCTCCAGTTTTGATTAAGTCCCCTATGGATCTGTGTAACATTACAAGAAACTGTTGTCATGTTAAGAATACAATGTTTTTCATTTCAACATTTTTGTGTAAAGTTACACATGTTTAGTTTTTAAATGTTTAATTTCTATGTTTAATTTTAGAGCATATCTAAAGCCAAAACTGTTTTTTTAGTTTTTGATAGAGTAGAAAATATTGTTTTTTTGCTGTGTCCCATTGGGGAGATTTTCCATCACTTCCTGTCTCAAGATATAACAGGAAGTGAGAGAAGGTCCCTCCAAAATAAGGGATCACACTTCAATAGCTTATTGTACGGCTTCAGGAGCCCAGCAACGACAGCTCAGGGACCGGAAGTGATTCAATACACGTCGCTCCCGGTCCCATAGAGTGGGGAGGAAAGCGGTGAACGGATGTTTGCCATTCTCCTCCCCAGCTTCCCGCTGACACCCAAAATGCCAGTCCTGGGCCTGCAGGAAGGGCAGCGGAGCCCGGGAAACACGGGGG
>NW_017306348.1:2259357-2309581 GCF_000935625.1 Nanorana parkeri | reverse complement strand
GGAAACATGGCGGGGGTGTCGGATGGGGGGGGGGCACCCCTTCACCAGGCCACAGAAGCGATTTGGCGGCAGCTGAGTCGCCAGAATCACTTCTATTGTAAAGCTGACAGCCGGTTTTACAATTGTAAACAGAGTCCCGGCGCAGTCTGTTTAAACGGGCCCGCTGCCAATGAGGTACAATGTACATCACTGGTCGCAATAGGGTTAATGTCTCCCAAAACAATTACCTTCAAGGCATGCCACCTGTCAATGTTGCCAGTGCGCTTATTTCAGCTCTCATCTGAACTTTCAAGGCCTAAAGTAGAATTACACCAGACATCCCAACTCTCCTGGACGCTCCGGTAGTCTCCCGCTATTAGATACACTTCCTCCCGGAAAGGTTCAATCTGCTCGATCGAGGAGATTAAACCTTTCCCGGCGATCGTTTTTTTTTTTTTTTTTCTGACATCGGGAGCCGCGGCCCGACCGTCAGTCAAAAAAAAAAAAAAGGCATAGGAATGCACAGCTAGATTCCTATTGGCTATTTCACTTTGCAATAGCCAATAGGAATCTAGCTATGCATTCCTATGCCTTTTTTTTTTTTTTTCTTTTCTGACATCGGGAGCCGCGGCCCGACCGTCAGTCAAAAAAAAAAAAAAGGCATAGGAATGCACAGCTAGATTCCTATTGGCTATTTCACTTTGCAATAGCCAATAGGAATCTAGCTATGCATTCCTATGCCTTCTTTTTTTTTTTATTCTGACGCCTGCAACTGTCAGAATACAAAAAAAAAACAAAAAACCTGCAGATAGCAAAGAAGCTATTGCTTCCTGTGCTATCTGCCATCATTTCAGGGGGGTGCTCACTCCCAGCCCCCCCAAGCCCCCTCTGCGGATGGGGGGAGGGCACTTCCCTGAAATGAGAGGGACACCCCCTGAAATTGCTTCTTTCAGGTTGGGATCCCTGTTACAGTCACTTTTTTTATATATACCGTATATCCACTGATAGCAAACAGTAGATATATGTAAAAAACATTTTACAAAATAAAAAAGTTACCAAATAGGTAAAAACTTACCTGTGTCTCCACCGCTCGCTCCCGGCTGTAAAATCCAATTTCTCCGGTGGATGTGCAGGAGGATGAGTGTGGGAGCATGCGCAGTGGAGGTCATCGGCGGGGAGAAGAGGAGAGACACAGTGGAGGTGAATGCACGAAGCCGGGAGCGTTCACACGGACAGACACCATGGGACAAGAGGAGTCTGCGCTGGGGCAGAGACCGGCACCAGTGCTCGAGGGACTCCTGAAAACTACAGGAAAGAAGAAGATGATCAGATCAAGAGGCATCATTTAGTCCCCGTTCACACTGAGCTGTTTATCGCGCGATTTCCGACCCAAAATTGCGCATATTTCCACGTAATATCGCTCAATGTAGCTTGTCCAATGCATTTCAATGGAGCTGTTCACATCTCATAGCTCAATGTCGCCTGTAGCTCGTCGCTCAAGCTTGTCACTTGAGCATGACCTATTTTTCTGCGGATGTCACGCGATTTGGCAATAGACTCAATGGTGTTGCGCAAAGTCGCGCAAAGTCGCGCAATATCGCACTGCAGAAGGGTCACTTTTACACAACAATATGGAAGGAAAGAATGATGTCACAACAAGATCGCTGTTGATTGGTTACAGCCCAATGTAGCAGCAACGAAGTCCCTCCCAAAAAATGTGCTACGTAGCGCGACCAAATGTGCACTGTCGCTCAATGTCGCGCAATGTAGCTCAAAGCCGCTCAGCACAAAATCGTGTGGAAAAGCATTCGATATCCATGTCGCTCAGTGTGACATACATAGGTAGGCTGACCATAAAACGGGACATTGGGATGGCAAAAATGGGACGGTTTTAGTTTTCTGTATTCATGTGAAAGTAAGATGATAACAAAAGTTTGATGACAATGTAGTAGATGTGTACAGCATGAAGTTTTGAACAAAATTAATAATTATGCTGTTTCAGATTCGGAGGCAACGAGCGTCCGAATCCGAAACTGCACATTGAAGAAAAAAAAATGTGCGGCAGCCATATTGACCGCCGACACGTCCATACGAATGCATGCGTGCACAGAAACCATGGGCGCCGCTTCTTGTTGCACCCAAGAGGGTGCTGTGTCTTCTTACGTGACGTCAGATGCACCAAGATGGCGGCGTCCATACAACGAATTACTATATGCCCGAATATATAGTAATTTGTATATTCAGGTATCTAGTCATTCGGATTCGGATGAACTGCTGAATTGTACAGAAATTCACTGATTTGGCAGTTCGTCCGAAATCCAAACGCACATCTCAACAATCAACAATTATTCTACAGTGACAGAACTCATGCAATGCAGTGCATTCTTTCTGACTCTTTCCCCCTTCCTATACTGCCTCATATCCTTCCATTGTATCAGTCTGAGGAGCAGAGAACGATGCCATTAACCTTGAGATTTCTTAACACTCTGGAGCACTGCCCTGCTGAGATAAAAGCTCTGCTGTTGATAATATAAAATGGCTGCCCAAATTCCCCTCCGCTGCTTAATCTTCCTCCACGGCAGCACTGACTGGGAGGAAGTTTTGTATAAGCACAGAGTGTGCTATGTGCACCTATATGTAACTTCCTCCCAGTCAGTGCTGTCGTGGAGGAAGAATGAGCGCTGGGGGAGGCTCCTTAGGAGTGCGCTCTGTGCGCCTACACGTAACTTCCTCCCAGTCAGTGCTGCTGCGGAGGAAGAATGAGCGCTCGGGGAGACTCCTTAGGAGTGCGTTCTGTGCACCTATACTTAAAGGAGAATTATGAGGTGATTTTCACTCAGCCTCATAATCTGAGCCGACCTGTGACAATGAGACTGTCACAGGTCGGCTCAGTATATCGGGAAGTGAGCGAACACATACCGGCACTCGCTCACTTCTCAATCTATCCCTGCAGAGATTTCCCCCTCCCCTGTCCGATCCTCCAGTGCTGACTTGCAGAACGGACAGGGGAGGGGGTGGGTACAGCTGGCTCTGCCTCTAGATAGGCAGAGCCAGCTGTCACTCACACAGCTTGATGGATCCAGACAGAATTGTCGGGATCCGTTCCGGCTGCGGCGGGCTCAGTATACCGCGAACTGTAGCTCGCGGTATACTGAGCTTTGGGTGACGGGAGGACGCTAGTTTGTGTCCTCCCCTTACCCTTAGGAGAACTATATGGAAAAGCGCTGACCCCATAGTTCTCCTTTAACTTCCTCCTAGTCAGTGCTGTCGCAGAGGAAAAATGAGCGCCGGCGGGTTCTTCTTAGGAGTGTGCTCTGTGCTCCTATACGTAACTTCCTCCCAGTCAGCGCTGTCGTGGAGGAAGAATGAGCGCTGGCGGAGACTTCTTAGGAGTGCGCTCTGTGTACCTATAAGTAACTTCCTCCCAGTCAGTGCTGCCGCAGAGGAAGAATGAGCGCCCGTGGAGACTTCTTAGAAGTGCGCTCTGTGCTCCTATACGTAACTTCCTTCCAGTCAGTGCTGCCGCAGAGGAAGAATGAGCGCCGGCAGAGACTTCTTAGGAGTGTGCTCTGTGCACCTATAAGTAACTTCCTCCCAGTCAGCGCTGCCGCAGAGGAAGAATGAGCGCCGGTGGAGACTTCTTAGGAGTGTGCCCTGTGCACCTATAAGTAACTGCCTCCCAGTCAGTGCTGCCGCGGAGGACGAATGAGCGCTGGCGGAAACTTCTTAAGAGTGCGCTCTGTGCGCCTCCTTATTGAGACCGGCTGGCTGCACGGATGTAGAAGTTAATGCCGGACGCAGTTGCGGTCGTCTTAACATTTATATCAATGTGGCCGTCCGGTCCCAGTCCCATTAAGGTGGCGCCAATACTCAGAGCGCACTCCTAAGAAGGAAGACGGGACAAAATAGATTTTTTAAAAGAAACGACGGGGGGGGCTGAAGAAATAATGGTATTGACCCGTTTAAAACAGGACATATGGTCAGCCTACACATAGGATCCTCTTCAGATCTTTTCCAACAGTGGGTGGTGGATGCCAAGAACAACGCGGGTGTGATGATGTCAATGCCGCTATCTGCATTATTGTATGTGAGTGCATCGCTCTGTGATGACATCCCCTCAGGGAGGGAGTCCAAGGGTACTCACATGATGTCCTCAGTCTTCGCCGTTGAATGATGCAGGATCATTATTAAACACAGAAGACTGAGGACATCTAGAGTCTTAAATACATTATTGCGGGGACAACAGTCTGGCTTCCAGAGGAACTCAGCAGCTGCGACTGGAGATATACCACACTGCGCATATGTGGGGGATCAAGAGCAGGATGGTGCTCACTCCACTGGCATTTGGGGGGCGCTCATCCCAATGGCTGCTCCATCCTAAAAGAAAGACAGGATGGATCTTTGGAGACTAGGGATGCACCGATATCCGATTTTCGGTATCGAGTACGAGTACCGATATTTTTACCGATACAGAGTATGGATACCAGTGCTTCCACTAGCATGGAGCCGGCTCCCTGGGCAATCAAGAAGCCTTGATTGCTCAGAAAGCCGGCTCCATGCAGTTTTGCCAGCTCCATTCTGGTTGACCGGGAAAGCAGCTTCCTAACCAATCCTGGCCCGGCTTCCTGAATGGAACATGGCTCCATGTTCCCCTGTGGCACTGCCGGTCAGAGGAAATCGCCCTCTGACCGGAAGTTCCGGTATTGGGGAAGGTATCGGAGCATTTGAGTGAGTACAAGTACTTGCCCAAATACTAGTATTAGTATCAGTGCATCCCTATTGGAGACCACAAGAATTTTTGGGGAATGCTTCAGGGCAGTAGCTACCATGGGCCAAGTGAGGCACTCGCCTCAGGCGCAGCTGAGAGGGGGCGCAGCCAGGGCCGGCCTGATTGCGCCCCCTCGCCCCTGTTGCCATGGCGAGTACAGGGCGCCAACACAGCTGCGGCTCAGCAGGGAGAAGAGGAGCAGCACAGGCAGGGAGAAGAGGAGCGTCACAAGCTCCAGCTTCTCCTCGCATCCCCGCTGCTCTCCACCACCTGTATGAGCAGAGGACTCTGTGTCTTCAATCTCTTTTTCTATTTAAAAAAAAATGTTTAGACCCCTGATATTTCCCCAAAGCCCCCCAACAGTAATAATAAATGAATAACCCCCCCACTCACACACATATTATTAGACATGTGCAAAGACTAAAAATTTGTTTCGTACGAAATAAACAGAAACTAACAATGTTTTCATTCAAACACATTTTTATGCTATTTTGGATTTGGCCACCTTGCACATGCGCGCTGCCATTCCAAAGGTGGGGCGCATGACGTCACATACCACACACGTCTGTTGGGGGGCACAATTTTCCGTTCTTGCCTCGGGCGCAAAAGGAGCTAGCTACGGCTCTGGAATGCTTGATTCCTTGCGAGAATAAGCAAAAGGTATATAAACAGTATTGATGCTTATTTTTTTTTAAATCTGCTTAGTTCAGTGTAATGGCATAGTGTTTAGGGACAGTATAGCTGATTTTCCTATATAGGTGAACCAACCCTTTCAGTTCACAGGAAGTGACAACAACACTGCATTTCCACCAACATCAACAGATGTTTTCTGTAGTTGCTGAAAACATTGTTAGCCTGGAAAAAGAAACCGAATGCAGCCGTCACATCTATGGACTGGTAATCTGCAATATTTAACATTTTTGTTTTTGGGTTTAGATACACTTTACTATCAAATCAGAACACTTTCTAAGAAGTCGTGCACGCTGTTGTTTACATGATCTTTCCTGCAAATATTTTAATTTACTCCATGTTCCCTTAATAATGAATTCAATATTTTTGGAGGCACTTTTCCATAAAAGGACACCAACACGGATGGTAACTGAAATAAGGGTGCATTTTTATTCTTTTATAGATCAATAGTTGTTAAAATATTTTATAAAAAACTAACAAACAAACAAACAGCTCTTATAAATGTGTTTTCATTCTATATAATATTGTATTCTGTGGAATGTTATGGCGTGAAGACTCGGTTGCAATTCCTATAAATATGTGATTTTTTTTTTTATACTGGAGCTTGTAATCAACCCAAATGCATACACTTTTATCTTAAATAGGATTTTTGTAGCAAATCCAAATAGGTACCTCGGTTCACGAACGCTTCTGTTCGCGGACAATTTGGCAAAATTTTGCCTCCGTTCGCGAACTCCGCATCGGGTGACGCAGCTGTTTTCCCTGCTCTGACACATGGTCGTGGCTTCCTCTAGTCGAGAATGCGGTGTCATCACAGTTTGATTCAGTTCACGACCAAATTGGTTCACGACCAGAATCGCAGAAACGAATTAAGTTCGTGAACCGAGGTACCACTGTACATGCTCTGCTTTTCCAATGTAACTACAGTCATTCCATAGACACAGAAAATTGTGCAGTGATTTCATAGACTTATAATTGTCCCTTTTTGTGAAATGCGCAGTGATTTCATAGACCTATAATTGTCTCATATTGTGAAATGTGCAGTTCCATTCAAAGTACAGGTGTGTTGTTGTGTGAAGTGAAGCTTGCAGCTAATCCATTGACACATGGGTGTGTTTAATATTGTGTAAAGCTTGCAGTCATTCCGTAGACAAGTTCTTTAGCTTCCTGTCTGGCTGATCTTAACTCTTTGCTCACACTTTTGTGCTGTTAAGTGTTTGGTATAGTGACGCCCTTCAATGGCTGAATACACTCGAGTGATATCCTGTGTGTTTTTTTAAATGGAGGCATGTGTCGGACATACCTATCCTGGCTCATAAGATCCAAATTAATAATTGATCTTATTCAGTACCTTGAGATTCTTGTGTAAAACATGTCAATCTATCAGAGGCTTCCTCTACCAGCCACTGAACCATGCCTTTCACTTCTACCTGCAGTGATCTCCAGTCTGTATCCTCCATGAAATCATCATCATCACTATCATTTGTGTCTTCCTGACTGCCGTCTTGGTGGTAGTAGTTGAAGTCCACTCTGTTTGTTGCTGATTCCTGTTCGTGAACTGTTAGGAGTTCTGTGCATGGTTCCTCTGATCTTGCAGTAGCTGTAGGGTGGGTGGTCTGAATCACCTGTTGGACTGTCTTGTCTTTGACTTCTTCTGGAAAGACTTTTCCTAGCCCTTTAAATTTTTTTACACATTTATTTTCCTCTGGCAAATGATCCTTTCCATCTTCAAGAATGTCCTGTGCAACTATTTGGGCTTTAGTTTTTCCCAAATGATTTTCCTGCTTTAGACACAGTGCTTCTGGTTTTCCCATGTTCTCTGTATTGCTCTTCTGGGCTTGTAAGCAGTCTCTCACGTCTTCTACTTTCTGTATATGGCTTTCTTGTTCTATAAACTGGTCTCCTGCTTTTCCCTCTTTGTGTAAACAGGTGTTCTGTTCTAGGAACTGGTCTTCTGCTTTTCCTTCTTTCTGTATATGGTTGTGCTCTTCCAGAAACTGGTCTCCTGCTTTTCCTTCTTTCTGTATATGGTTGTGCTCTTCCAGAACCTGGTCTTCTGCTTTTCCTTCTTTCTGTATATGGCTGTCCTCTTCCAGAAACTGGTCTCCTGATTTTCCTTCTTTTTGTATATGGCTGTCCTCTTCCAGAAACTGGTCTCCTGCTTTTCCTTCTTTCTGTATATGGCTGTCCTCTTCTAGGATCTGGTAACCTGCTTTTCCTTCTTTCTGTATATGGCTGTCCTCTTCCAGAAACTGGTCTCCTGCTTTTCCTTCTTTCTGTATATGGCTGTCCTCTTCCAGAAACTGGTCTCTTGCTTTTCCTTCTTTCTCTATAAGGTTGTCCTCTTCCAGAACCTGGTCTCCTGCTTTTCCTTCTTTCTTTATATGGCTGTCCTCTTCCAGAAACTGGTCTCCTGCTTTTCCTTCTTTCTGTATATGACTGTCTTGTTTTAGAAGGTAGTCTCTTGCTTTTCCTTTTTGCCCTTTATGGCTGTCCTGTTCTAGAAGGCCCACTGCCTTTTCTTCTTTCTGTATATGGCTGTCTTGTTCTAGAACGTAGTCTTTTGCTTCTTCTTCTTTTTGTAGAGGGCTGTATGTGTGCTCTATTGCTTCTCCTTCTGTCCTTGTTTTGAAATTCTGTTTCTGAGAATGGTTTTCTGATTCTCCTACATTCTCTGCATGGTTTCCCTCTTCTCGCAAATGGTCTTCATTTTCTTTATGATTTGTTTTATCTTGCAAACTGTTTTCTGATTCTTCCAGGTTCTTGTCTTGACCTTTGTTTTCATGAAGCTTTTTAACAGATTCTTCTAATTTGTCTTCTTTCTTCTGAGTGTCTGCAGAAATCTCTGCATGACCATTCTGGCCAATTATGACTTGTATTACCCCACCTTCTTTGTTCTCTTCTGAAAACACAGTTCTCACACCCCCCTCATTACTGTGTTGCTTTGGTGAGCTTTTAGCCATGTCTCCTGGATTTTCTTCAGGGCGTTCTTGTAAGGGATTTGTTAGTTTTTCTGCCTTCTCCATTATCAATTCATTCTCTGGCAAGTCATTTGCCGCAACTCCTGCCCTCTTTGTGTGGATGAGCTGATTGTGTTGTGGTAAATCATCTTCCAGTTCATGGGCCCTTTGTGAATTGATCTCTTGATTTATCATGCTGTTTCCTGGGCCTGATACACCTGCTGTTTTTTCATCCTGTTTTGTGAGTTTGCTGCCCAGGTCCTTCACTGTTTTTTTATTACTCTCTTGGTCTAAAATGTCTTCCTCAGTTTGTCCTTTTGCACTGCCTGCACAATTTACTTGTTCTTGCAGGTCATTTCCAAGTTCTTCCACATTTTCTGCTGGATTTTTGTGTTCTTCTACATCATTCCTTATAACACCTGTGTCCATTCCACAGTTATCTGTTTTATCCATAGTTTTCTCTGAGTCTCTTAAATTCTTGTCATTGTTCTCCTGCTCTCTGAAGCTATCACCTTGGTGAGTACTTAGCTCCTCTTTTCTCTCTTGTTCTAGAATTTTGCTTTTTTCTCCTTGCATGTTTTCTTGACTTCCCTTCTCTGCTGACACTTTTCCTTTTTCTCCTAATATGTCTTCATATCTTCTTGGTTCGGTAACTTTTCCGCCTAGTTCTAATTTTCTCCCATGGTGTTCTTCTACAACAGAAGCTTCCTTGCACTTTTCCATTTCTATCACCTTTTCCTTCTCTGTAGCATCTCTCTCTCTCATTAGTCTATAACCTCTAATTTTTCTCAAAAAAGATGCCTTAGAGTATGGTTTTAATTCTTCTTCTGGAATTGCCTGGTTCCCTTGTTCATCTACCTTATTCGACTGGGCATTAATCTGCTCACTGGTATCTGTTCTTTCTGCTGGTCTGAGACAAGGTAAGCGGAAAATATTTCCACTCAACACCTTTCGTTTTTTCGCTCTACCTGCATGTTTGTCCTCTGTACTTTGGTTACTTGATGAGGCATCCTCTGGGGACATACCCTGCTCAGTCCTTTTCAGAAATAGACGGATGAATCCTCCTTTTAGGCAAGATGGTTGAGCTGCTTTAGGAGAGTCCATTGATGTCCTGTGTGGTCTGTCCTGTCCTTCAGAGACTGCATTCTCAGAAATCTCTGGCTTGCCTGTCAGTGGCATTCCCATTGTGGTTCGGTATAGGGCTAATGATAATGTATTATCTTCTGTATCTGTATAAAATGAAACAAAATTGTCAATGAAAAAAATTATGTGGAGTTGTTTCATGTGATCTCTATAACATGAGGGATTGATTTTTTTCATTTTCTCTGACCTTTTCACATATGCAAAAATAGGCAACAATGCATGCTAAATTTCAGTTTGTTTAAAAAGGAATATACAGGGGCCCAGTTATAACAGAAAGCAGCTATAGCTATCTCCACTTACTGATGCAGAGAACACTATAGGGGTTATTCACAAAAGGGTGAAGAGTTTGGGAAGACAGGAGAAGTGAACAATCTAGGCCAAAATAGCTGATTTGGTAAAATTCCCCATTTCAGCTCACTTTCCAGTTCAGCTATGTTGTCCTAGATTGTTCACTTCTCCTGCCTTCTCCAAACTCTTCACCCTTTTGTGAATAGCCCTGTATGTGATTGGAGGGAGAGCCTGTCACATAACTTTGACAGGTATTGTGACTGGGCTGACCTCCTCTTGGCTTCTTGTACCCCATTCATTATTTCAAATAAAGCTTCACTTATCATTCAGTAAATTCCCAGGTGAATGAGTAATGGGTCCAAAGGACACCTTTACCAGACTACCCGTTATGTTGCACATAAATCTCCCCTTCAAAGCACCCGCTCAATGATGATGGCCTTCCCCTTGTGCACTTGGCCTGAAGGTGTGATAATACCGTGTTTCCCTCGAAAATAAGACACTGTCTTATATTTTTTTTGGCTCAAAAAAACATGCTAGGTCTTATTTTTGGGATAGGTCTTATTTTTTTTTTTTAATGTACAACAATCCAAAGTTATTGCAAATCCAAATCCAAATTAAATAATCCAAAATGGCAAAGTTAAGAATAGGGTGATCAGGGAAATCAGGGGTGCCGTACCTTTCCAAGAGCAATTTGGTAACCAATTTAGTAACCAATCGCGCTTTCACAAGTATTCCTCACAGGCGGAGTGAGTTTGGTATCACTCCGCCTGTGACAGGACGAAGCATCCGCTTATGCGGCTCTGCTCCCGCCTCGCTTTCTCTAGCGCCGGCTTCGTTGGCACCGCTGATTCTCTCCAGCGGCTCTTCAAGTTTCCCCTTATGATACCACCGGCCCTGGGAAAGGTCACAACTAGGTCTTATTTTCGGAGTAGGTCTTATATTTTAGCAATTCCCAAAAATAGTACTAGGTCTTATTATCGGGGTAGGTCTTATTTTCGGGGAAACAGGGTATATATTGTGGCAGCAGGCAAGTAAAATCACCTGGGTGCATCCTGGATGGCAAATATGTGTGTCCCAGGTTCAGGTTATATACGGATTGCTTCCACTCGAGGGAGTACTCGGAGTGCTTGAGTGGTAGAGGTAATGAGCCCAGCTGAAGTGAGCTGGCTCATTAGAGCCTCTATAAGAACTCCCAGTCTACCTAGAGTTTTGCTCCACCCTGGAACCGGTTTTGTGCCTGAATAGATTGGGGGAGCGGTCTAGCTACCTGTGTGGTGAAAAAGAAAACCAAACTTGTGTGGTGAGATACAGCCTGTGTGGCAGTTTGCTCAATAGGGAGAAAGGTGCTAGGGGCAGCACAAGGTTGCACCTAGTGGTTAGTGAGGGAGAACAGTGTAAGTAGTAAGGTGCCAAAAGGCAAGGGTTTATTTTCATGTTTTGTTTGCTTTGCTCCTTTTGCTTGTATATAGTGTAAATAAACTGCACGTGTGTTTCACCTGAAGAAATTGTTGCTTGCTGTGCCTGGTCTTTTGTGGAGTGAACTCATTCAGGGAGTCACACACACATGCTGCCGAGCTAATACCCTCACAACGTGCGTGTGAGTGTGCGTGTATCAGGCAATAGATAATAACTGCCCCAGTGAAACCAGAACTTCATTTTATGGAAGGGGGCCAATCCTGTTTTCCTTTATCTGATGAGATACTATAGCAGCAAATGGGATAACAGTGTCAAGATCTCTATGCTGAAACTACTGAATGTGAAAAAAACAGCCTTTGGATGATTCAGCCTACCAACATCCACCCGCATCTCTAATCCTAATCACGTTCTCATAATATAACTTGTCACACATAAACAGCAATACTGTATAGAAAATATCAATAAACAAGCACAAATAGTAGGAATATAAACAGTAGGCAAACATAGGTATTAATATCCTGGCAAAATACAAACAATACCTAAACGTTTTAATATATGTGTCAATACTATTGGTCATTAATAATAATAATAATTATACACTAACATTTGTTTTAGCATTTTTAGGCACACTTGCTTATCAGCCGACATGTAAACATCAATAGCGTGTAATCAGTGGCAGCATCACAGCCACAGAATGACCTAGGCCTTCAGTCATTCTGCATCTGTGCTGCAGCCACTGATTACATACTATTGTTTACATGTTGGCCTTAAATGAGTTTATTCATGCGGCAGTGGCGCAGAATGACTTTGATCTTCAGTCATTCAGAATTGCCTTGTTTGAGGACCATTGGCACCTGAACTAGCAAACATGTAAAAAATATAATAGTGTGCAATAAGCTGCCACTGACTACAGACTATTCTTTACATGTCAACTGTGAATGAGTTAATCATCTGGCAGCGGCACAGAATGACCTCCACTTTCAGTATCTGTATACAAAACGTATTCTTTCTTTTGGACAGAGCAGGGAAAGGCTAAAGTTCCTGTCAGTTTTCTTTCTTGCTCTCTGTGTTATATTGGGAATACAAGATACAGTTGGAAGCAAAAGGAAATCTCTGTGAAATGGATGACAGTACCATTAACACTGTAACAATATTTTATTTCCTATCATGTTAAGTTCTAATTGCAGTGGTTGCCAGAACAAATAGAGAGGGTGAATCACCCCACTGTAGCCAGAGCCAGAAATACAAACATGACAAGGGTTCTAGGCCTAGCCCTTCCCAACTCTCTCCAAAACTTAAAAACAAAGGGTATCTCCAACCAGAATCTTTAACACAAACAGTCAAAAAAACAAATCCCAAAGCCGCAGTCTATAACCATGCTTTACAGATGTGATGTACATAAGGGCATGCTCACAACATATCGAACCTTGAAGAGGACAGCTGGCAGCAGCAGAAGACCATGCCATGTTCTGGCCAACAGCCTGCATTGGCTACGAATCACCGAAATAGGATAACTGAAAACTGGAATACCAGTGTTTGCCCTGATGAACTTCAATTTCTACTGCAATATTATTCAGATATTTGTTACTAGGACAGACAGACCTATTAAAGTGCACAGTGGGTATATTCACATCAACAGAGATGGACAAATTAAGCCAGTCTGTCCAATCCAAGAGTGAGCAGGACTTTTCTAAGGAACCAGTTCCATCGGCAATAAATAGAGGAAGCCTCAAAAGTTAGACATCAGTTGTAAATATAAAGGAGCATTGGCTGCCTGGCTCCTGGGATTTGTCCAGCCTTGCAGCAGAGGACATACTATCCTATATATAATTTAGTATATAGAGTGTGCTTTGCCTTCTGGCATCAAGGCGAAAGTTATCATATACCTTTGGTCTCGACATAAGCCCCTAACACAAACTTTCAATCTTTGGTCTTCCTCTCTGTTCACGACCTCCTCCTGCTGCTCCTCTTCTCTGGAACACCCTTCCACATGCCATCAGACATTCACCAACCTTCCAAAACTTTAAACTCACACTCTCACCCATACTTTTCAGAAAGACATATAACCTTAATCTAGACATTTCTCTAATGTTCCTTTCACTACAATACTATCTACAGCACAGCTACTGCTGCCAAGTCTCCCTTTTGCCTATCCATTCTCCTTAGAGGCGACATTTTTGGGACAGGTGTCTCATTTCTATTGTTTCATGTGTTTGAAATGTTATTGTTGATGCCCCTTTATGTTCTGTATAATGTATATTCATTATATCAGTGTGAAAGCCCGTACAATATGCCTTGCATGCGCATATCAGATACACGAAAGAGCTGTTTTGGGGTTTGATGGTTTATGAGCGAGCAATCGAAAATCCCTGTTAATCTGTCATAGCATGGTGTCCTTCTAGTGCAATGCATGCTGGTCTCCTGTATATACTTATGTGGTTCCTGTATTTCTGTCCTGATGCATAAATGAGGTCCTGTAGCTCCTTCTACAGCCTGAGCTCTCTGTGATGTGCGGACACTCCCTGATCTCTTTCTGCATTGTGTGACAGACCTCTGTCCCAATAATGGCTGCGGAGTTCCCTACTATGATGTATCGCAGCCCTGTGCGGTGCTATATTTGGGTTCCATTCCCCACCCCTTTCCGTCAGCTTACACAGCGTGCCGTCTTGGATCTCCTCTCTTCTGTGGGATGCAGACTGTATGTCTGTGCAAACAGGCCCCCCTACCATCACATCCACACAAACGTCGCTCTCACTTCACTCCTGTTTCCATGGCAACCAATCTGCGAAACCATTCAGAAGCCTGAGAGAGAGCGCATCGGCAGACATGTGTGTTTTCATTACAGCTCGATCCGCCAGCCACGCACACTGATGCGTAATGATCACCGACTATGACTATGGAATATGGGCGCATTGCTTAGCATGTTGGCTGTATGTCATCTTCAGACGTTACCTGAACCTGGGATACATGTGAGTGTGTAGGCAGATGCAAGGAGTCAATTGATCTTCTTGGCCATCAAAGTAGATGTAAACCCAACCACTAATCTTTAACATGTTGATGGAATTCCTAAAGACATTTTAAATTTTTTAGAACCTGCAGCTTTCGTGAAAGGCATATTCCATTTTTTTTTTGCAAAAAAATTATCAAGTGCACCCATACTGTAAAAAGAAAAATGTGCATTTATTAATTATTTGCATTTGTGCCTGCAAAGCATTGCAACCATGATCAGTGGGTTGTGGATGCAAATGTAAAACATGCACCCATATTGTAAAAAGAACAACAACATTGCATTTAATTTTTTTTGCAATGGAGCCTGCAAAGCATTGCAATCATGATTGGTTGGTGGTGGGTGCAAACGTAATAAATGCACCCATGCTGCAAAAAGAAAAAAAGTGCATTTATTAATTCTTTGCATTTTTTTTTAACCTGTAAAGCATTGTAACCATGATCAGTAAATGGTGAGTGCAAATGTAATAAGTGCACCCATACTGTAAAAAGAAAAATGCATATTTATTAATTATTTGCATTTGTGCCTGCAAAGCATTGCAACCATGATCAGTAAATGGTGAGTGCAAATGTAATAAGTGCACCCATACTGTAAAAAGAAAAATGCATATTTATTAATTATTTGCATTTGTGCCTGCAAAGCATTGCAACCATGATCAGTAAGTGGTGGGTGCAAATGTAATTAATGCACCCATACTGCAAAAAGAAAAGAAAAAAAGTGAAATTATTATTTTTTTGCATTTGTGCTTGCAAAGTATTGCAACCATGATCAGTGAGTGGTGGGTGCAAACACAATAAGTGCACCATAATGAAAAAATGTGCATTTAATATTTTTTTTCCACTCGAGCCTGCAAAGCATTGCAAGCATGATCACTGGATGGCAGTTGCAATGCCCAGGCTCCTGCAGGCTATTCCCCCAGCCCCTTATCTGTACGGAGGTATACACCTTTAGTTATGGAGTTGGAGGAACTTATCAATCATGTCATTGTACTTGTACTCCATTCAGAACCAGGAGTCTTCCTGCCACGGTGGCTTCTTCATTCACAGATCCTGTGCCACACAGAGCCACACGAAATTCGGAAATATGCAGGAGCCTGCGGGTAGAGGACCCCGGTTTGGGGGGCGGTTGATGGTGGGGACTGCTTAATGGCTCCATGTTCCACCCTAAATACTGGTGTACTGTAATATGGAACATGTTATGAAAGAAGGAATTCATGATCCTGCCATGATAGTCCTTGTTATGACATGGCATGCATCTAGTCAAGTAAGTGACTGCAGAGAGGATGGAGGAGACAGCAAGACTGAGATGAAAATGGTGCTGCCTCAAGCAGTCGTATGGGCAATGCATTTGCATTAATATTTGATTATGTATTGTTATATTTATTGTTCTGTTAGGCTGCCACCTTGTGGTCATTGTGTTTGTTACACTGTTTTTTCCTGTGTATGGCCATTTTCTGTATGATATCATTTCCTTGCTCTGTGTGCACTTCAGCCATTAGACAAGACATGCTGAGGTGAGGAGAAAGAATATTCATTTTGACCTTCGAATACAAACGTCTACCACATCATATTGTTTGCCAGAATCCTGCTTCATGCAATAAAGATTATCATGGATATTTGGTGAGTTTAGCTATCTGATGAAGATGTCTGCGGTGATTGTATCTGCCACATACAGGCCAGGTACAGAGGTCTCAGGAAGACATAAAGCGGCTGCAGGCTGTTGATTTTTTTTAAATTGGAAATTGCTGTAACCATTTCCGACATTGATCTATAAACACGTCTGTTCATTGTGAGATAAGATGGAAATCACTTTTCCCATCACACATAGGAAACTGTCCACTCCAAAAAAAAGATACAACCATTGTTATGTCAGGCTGTGGATTGGAAATCTATGCTACAAGAAATACGTGGGCTTGGGATGCTGACCTCACCTTCTGAAAATGCCTTATCCCTGGCTGTCTCTGACTTCAGCAAGTAATTGATTTGGAACAAGTATGCAGATCAAGTTGCATGCTTTCCCTGTGTATGTGACTCAGAAAGTAGGTCAGCAATTGCAACCTACCTATTTCTATCTATATAGTTTTACCATAAGCTGGCCATACAAATTTAGATTTTTCTCGTTCAGTCATACCAGCCGAACAAGGGAAATCACTCTGCGCGCTCAATCACATGGCTGGATGAACCTTCCCTGACAGCTATTGTAATATAGCAGCCAGCAGCCGACAATTTTGCTACCGGCTCCTTTGGCAAAAGTTGTTTGAAAAGTAGGGATGCACCGAAAATTTCGGCCGCGGAAACATATTGGCTGAAAATGGCACTTTTGGCATAATCCTGAAAGTGAATTTTTTTGGCCGAAATGGCGGTGCATCCATTCTTTCTCTCCTCCCCCTTGCGGGAGGAGGAGAGCGATGTGAGTGGCCGGCGTCTCTCCTCCGGAGACAGCTGTCAGTGCTGTCACAGGAGGCTGGGCAGGGCGGTGCGGGAGGAGAGCTCAGCCTCCTGTGACAGCGTGCCAGGATGGAGAGCAGGTACAAGAACCGAGCGATCACTGAGTGTTTGTAAATAATAGAGGACAGAGTATGTTTACTATATCCCCAGTTTAATTTATTCTGAATAAGTTAGGAAAAAAAAGCATTTTCGGTTTCGGCCCGACATTTTTTTCGTTTCGGTTTTGAAATGTTCATTCCGGTGCACCTTTTTTTTTGCCTGGTGGGGGCCAACCACAGATCAAATTTAGTCCAGTTTACCTGAAGCAAATGGTAAGTATGGCTTACTCCAGGTGGGAATGGCTACTTTGGCATTGAACTTATTTTGTAACCAGATGCCCGACCTTTCAACTTGGTTTTCCCATTGCCATGTTTCCAGAGATTGTCGAGAGTCAAAGACTGCTAACAGCCTACTGACATGTTAGAAGAGACATTTAGAGACTGCTCATGTGTCACAACAAACTATATAGATTTAGGGCCAGATTGGCTACGCTGTTATCTAGCTAAGTACCATTGGTCTGGTGGCTGTATGGGGACTTGGGTATCAAATCCCTACTTTTAATTTTTATTCTGTGGTAAATAAAACATCTAGCTGTTCAATGGTTCTTATACTATACAATGAGGTTCTGTTATAATAAGACAGTCTTCTCTAAGACAGATTGGTTCCATATTTCAGGGCCAGTGAGTGTAGCGCACCCATGGAGTAGAACTTTATTAATCACCAAAGCAGTAGAGCTTTCTCTCTTCTAAAGCTATGGTGGGATGGTGATAAATATGGGGGCACCAGATTGTGTCTAGATATTGGGGACAGGGATCATAAAACATTGAGGATTTACAAAATTGGACCTGTAGCATTAGCACCACTTTACAACATACACCTGATAGTATGAGACTACCTGACCATATTCTACTTGAACCATTGTTAACTAGTGAATTATGATTGTAAAGCATAGTCATGTACATAATTCATTGACTGGGGTGTCTCATTACCTCCCATATTGCATGTGGTTTCTCCCCTTCCCTCCCGGTCCAGGATGCATGGGCAGGCTTAAACAGACAATGCATAGCTGATTATGTTTTATGCAGCGGCTTCCAATAGTACTGTGTCACATGATCCTCCATGCCCTCCTGAAGAAGTTCACACATACTGATGTGAAATATAATATTATCAAGGCTTAAAGCATTTTCCAAATGCTGATGAAGTAACTTACAATGGATGCTGCTTCTTGATATTCAAACGTTTTAGTTTCCTGCAGAATCAGCTGGTCTTCTGAGCACTGGCACTGCTATCCTGTTTTAGGGTGACTCCTTTCCCTTGCAAGGTTCTATGGACCCACCCTTGTGTGTGCTGGTAGTCTAGTCTCCACAAATACACAGACACAGCAAATCAAGCTACTTCCCTCCCCCTGGCCCCCTCTCCTCCCTCATTCCTTCTCCAAGTTAGTAGATGAACAGTTGCTGGAGTCTGCACTTTCCTCTGTGAGCTTGCACTGGACAAAAATGTAAAGGAATATACTGCTGAGCAATGTATATTTGTTTGATCTGGATTGATAATTGAAAAAAATGTTTGAAAGTTTAAAGGTTATACCCCTGCCGATTATCGTACGTTAATTGCGGGGGTGATCCTGCGATCGTACGATAATCGGCAGGTGTATGGGCAGCAGATGCAGTAGATGCGTCAGCACGACTTTTGTCTTCCTAGCACGCTGGAAAACCCACCGAAAATCTTACGATGTTCGGCCGGTTGGTAGCGCGCTCGGAAGGCGAAAGCTGCACGGGCCGTTGTGTGCAAGCGCACACTGCCCGCTCAGCATTGCATTCATCGGCAAGCCCTCCCCTCAGTGGGGAGGGCTTGCGACGATGGCAAGTACGATCTGCCTGTCCAAGATGGGCAGATCGTACAAAATTTTAATGACCTTACAACCATCGCACAACGAATGTCATGCGATGGTTGTAAGGTGTATGGCCAGCTTTACTCTTAATTGCCTGAAAACTTGCATCTCCTCAATATACCCCTTTGAAGCGGCTGCAGCTGCCTTGAGCACACCTTCATTTCCTGTCTGAGCTACAAATGTCAACTTTCTCTGCTATCAATCATTTTGTTCCCGAGCTTTATGTGACAGAACACATCCCCGGCTCCCTTTAGGTGTCCCTGTAACAAGTCGACCAATCAGCAGTAAAGTCTGTAGTACCCAGTGGCCAGAAAGAAGAATCAGGCACATCTACAGAGAGCCAGGGGATGTGTTCTTTCATAGAACTATTTTAATAAAGATCCCAGGCAGAAATCTGTGACATTTACAGACCTTCAGTCCCTCCTACCAAACCCGGAACAAAGAGCAGCAGACAGAGCCAGTGATGACAAAACTAATTTCTGTAAAAAACTAAATTATTTGGTTGAGAAATTCCAATAACAGTTGCATGTTGATGGGGGGTGGGGCGGGGGAAAAGACAAAGAGAAGTGCAGGGGGTGGTAACAAGATTGCCAGGGAAGAGCCACGAGGAGAAAAGGGTACCGTACCATAGAATGATGTCATTCTCCATCCCTCCGGGGATAATGAAGCTTGCAGTGGGCATGTCTGGGAATAGCCCAGTGCCATTTCATATTCACCCAAACATGGTGTTCCTAGAACATCAGACGCTTACCAGCAGTATTGATTGGACACAGTGTGGCCTGGAGGCGCTGCAGCGGAGTTACTGGAAAACAAAAGCCCTGTGCAGATTTTGCTCCTGGTATGTGTTTCAAGATTACATTTCTTTATTAGCCGCATTATACCTTTAATTTTTCAAATATCCACAGATTTTTTTTTTTATTATATGTGTTACATGAAAGATGGCATTCCCGGTGTCCCTTTAAATATTTATACTCTTATGCTCCTGCATAATGCAGATTTGTTCTGTACACGCATAGTTCTCAATCAGTACACGGTCACTTACATTGTACAGACAGAACTCCCAAGGCATTTTTATTTATTTATGTACCTTAGCCATAATCAGTGCCTGGATTGTTCACATCAGTCACTGCACAAAATAAGCTTACTGTGTAATGTCCCTGTTATAGAGTGTAGAGGCCATTTGGGTTGGAATCTAACTCATCTGCAAGTAAGTTTTTGGGTTGCACCAGGAAATCGGAGCATCAGGAAGAAATCCATACAAGCATATCTGTAAAAAATAAGCCAAGGCAACTGGATTGCTGGCTGGCTGTATTTTTTTTGAAGACCTTTCACTGGTCATCCAACCAGCTGTCTCAAGTCAGAATGAATATCTGTGAATAAATTTGGTGAATGTCGCTCCATTCCACATAATCTGTTAGTCGCAACCAGGTGTTGATTTCATTTGTATAATCGGAGCTAGCAGGTGTTATTAACCCGCCAGAGAGAGGTGTTAAAACAGGGTTGTATGTGGCAGACAATAGATGCCTCACCCCTCCCACCTCTATTCAAGCTTGGCTTCTCCATTCTCAAAAGATGTATGCGCGGTTCCAAAACACTCCGCCGGTGGTAAGGTAAGTAGGAAGTGTCTCAGCTGGTACGCTTTCCATTGATCCAAACCAAAAATTCCGGCGGGATCGGTAAGAGATGCCATGGAGGGCCACGTATTCCCATTAATAAAATGGGATGCCTGAAAGAGGTTTTTGGCGATCAGGGATCGGAAAGGGCCAAACAAGGTTCCCGGTGGAAAAGCAGGGTTACCTATAATTGGGTAGAGCGGGGAAGCCTCTCCAACCAAATGCCACCTGGTGAGCGCTCTCGAGCACACAGCCAAAGTAGCACCAACCAGTGGGTGAGTCGTAAGCGAGGGGGGAAGAGTCGAGGGACACCATGCCGCCCTGGCTAGGTGTAACATATGCATACGGCTTTTCTCTGGTGGGGAGACATGGGGGTCGCTCCAGGGACTATAGTCCGTCTATGGTTCATTATGCGATGGGGTAGGGCGTTGGGGCCCACGCTCCCTGTGAGTCGGGTGGATCCGCCCCGATGAGCGATCCAATGGATGGTAGCGAGCGTGGTTCGGAGCACATGGCGGACGTCCAGCAGCACGGGCACTTCCTGTGGGGGACCAGCCCCATGCTGTGGAGGGAGGCAGCTGTATATGCTGCTGTTGAGCCCAGTCCTCGTCCTCTGCCTGCCAGGGCTCCGTCTCCTCCGGTCTCCCGTCCCTCTGTGTCACCAGAGTCGGGGTGGGAGGGGCCAAATCCGCCGTACGTGGAGCGGCGTCCGGCGGCCCCGTTAATACTGGAGAGCGGTGCAGGGAAGGCCTTCTCCCCTCCGAGTCCCGATCGGAGGAAGGGGGCATCTGCGGGTCCCGTTGCCGGGACACTTGACTGCTCCCCGGAGACCGGAGCTCTGTCTCCTCAGGCCTCTTGGAGTGAGGAGTCTCTCAGAGAGGGGTGGGAGGAGCTAAGTCCGGCCGCTGCTGAGTAGCGTCAGGCGGCCCCTTAGATACTGCAGGATGGCGCGATGGAGGCCTCCGATCATCCGGGCTAGAGGTCCCTTCAAACAGGCGGTGGAAAGCCGATTTAGGGGTCGACTTGCGCCCCTTCTGCTTGCCCTTCTTGGACATATGGTGAGTTGCCTGGAACGTGGGCTAGGGTGCCTGTTATGTAGATGCTGTGTCCGGAGATGGAGCTGTCCACTTCCTCACACGGCCATTGCCAAGCCACGCCCCCGGCTTCTCCATTTTTACATAAATGGCCTCTTTCACACCTCTTTTAAAACAGTCCTCCTCCCTGTCTAGGATGCGTACTTGACTGTCTTCAAAGGACTGACCTTTTTTCCTTTAGATGTAAGCATACTGCCGAATCCAGACCAGAGGGTTTGGCTCTTCTATGCTGTGCCATATGCTGGTGTCGCTGCTGTTTTGTTTCACCAACATTTTTTTTTGTACAAGTCATTCTGAATTGAGAAAGCTGGTCGGATGTCCAGTGAAATGTACGTAAGAAAAATACAGCAAGTCCAGTTGCCTTGACTTATTTTCTACAGATATACCATGACCTGAATGAATGAGAACCTTCAGAGACACATACAAGCATAGGAAGAACCTACAAACTCCATTCAGTGTGTCTAGTGGGAATTAAACCTGAGGCCCCAGCACTGGTAGACTGCTCATTGAATGGACGCCACATTGGCACAGCGAGCCTCAGGCATTAAACGCACTGTAATTTTCAGAATAGAAGGTTCATTTCTAAAATTGATCACCCTTCCCCATGCTCATGTGTCAGTTAAATTGCAGTTCCACTTCTTACCCCAGTGTGCATGTGCAGGAATGAAACGAAGAATTGGGCATGCTTTTGGAGGAATGGCTGCACAGCTCTAGATAGGGCTGCCCAGTAAAGATGGGGGATGAAGGTAAGTATTGGACCAGGTAAGATGTGATCAGTGGGGTGGGAGCATACCTTGAAGGACAACTTGCACCAAAGATTTCAGGTACAGGCTCAAATGTACATACATAACTGAATCATCAGAGCACTTGCTCATCCCCTTCTTGCTATCTTCAGTCTGCTCTGGCCAAAGTTTTAAATAGAAAGAGTCGGAAGGTAAACAGTTTCTGCTATGGGCTCTATTTTTCTAAATCCCATTATTATGCTCTGTATATCCAGTGTCATGCTATTGTTTTAAAGCAGGGGCAGGCAACCTCGGCACTCCAGCTGCAAAAAAATGAAACCCCAGGCAGCATTGTCAGCCATGCCTGAGATCCCCTCCACTGGACTTCAGAACACCTCCCCTTATGTTACATCATAGCCCAGCAGGGAAGAACTCAGGCATAGCTGGCAACACTGCTTGAATTTTTAGTGCAGCAGAGGCAGCTTTGTATGGCCATAACAGGAAGTTAGGAGCTCACCAGATTCCTGGCAGGATCAACAGTGTTTTTAAAGAGACAAAACATAAGAATACATGTACTGCATATGTTTTTTTCTTAAATTAGCCCAGACACACAAGTTAGGTTTTAGATGAAGGGGTGTTCAGACTAGACGCATGCTAAAATGACCCATTGTAGCGTGCGGGCTAGTGTCCGTTGTGTACCGGCGGTGGGGAATTGACGGGCGTGGATGGTGGTGTAAAAGTGAGGTTTTATTGTTGTCTGTGTCCTTGTTGGAAAGTTGTTGTCATCATTTGCTGTTCTGAAAGGAAGTGATGGGAAATCATCCCAACAGGGACACATATGGCAATAAAACATCTGACAGATTTCTAACCCTTCCCCACAATATTCAAAAATGTTTATTTGTAAAACAAAAAGTTTATAGGCAGTAAAATAAATGTATAAACTATCAGTTTAAAGAGCAACTGAAGCCAAAACTTTATTGTTAGTTTTGGATAGGGTAGAAAAGGACACAGATGGCAATCACAAAAGCTGACAGAGGTTATAGCCCTCCCTTACTCCATCCAAACTATCCAAAAAAAAAAAAGTTTTGGCTTCAGTTATACTTTAAAAATACAACAAGACAAAAAAAAAAAACTTTGACGGAGCATGAGGAGGCCTTCCCTAATAAAAAAAAATTAATTTGATAGTTCTTAGTTTCTACCCAAGTGGTTTTCCCCCCTTTTTAACTGCAATGGAGGAGTGTTAATGTTAGTGGCAGACATGCAGCTATTAGGGGTACACATGTAGACTGTCACAGTATTACTGTCATCCCTCCCTGTAAGTATTTGGGTGATTCATGTGTCCAGGGGATGTGATGTCCTCTTTCTGGATGTATCAAGGCTTCTTTCCCCTCATATTCTACAATCAACATGCCCAGGCTAAAGATTCGTCATGAATGCAACAGACATCTCTGTTTTATATAAAGTAATAACTGAATTTTATTTATTGAGGATTAGGTTTGGTGATCAGGATTCAATCTTGGTAACTGGTGACGTGAATTTTATGAGGTGGCTGGCTGAAGACTTCATTAGAAGAAGGCATAAAAAACTTTTACTTCTCCATCCACTTCCAGGGTGTCCACTTGTGCTAAGTTAAACATACGGTAATCAAAGTCAAAAGAGTGACTTCCATTTATAAAGACCTCGAATTTCTTCTCCGTAGCGCGAATAGAAATCTGGAAGAAAAAAATATATCTAATAATGAACATGGACAGTTTTCTGATTAAAGTCCTTACAACAGTAACAAAAAGCATGCATTTTGGACAGTCTATGACCAACCACCTGTTGGTGAATTACAGCTCTCACCATGGCGTCACCATTAGCAGTTGGCAGGTTGTCCAACCTTGATTCAGGTGTCACAACAAATACCAGACACACCTTCTTAAATCTGATAGTTCCCCGTTCACACCATAGGCGTTTGTGGCTCGTATTTGTCAGCATGGAAAAGTTCCACACAGGAAATGCTATTGATTTCTATAGTCCTGGTTCACGTCTCAGCATAGCGTCACGCTGAGAAAAAAAGCCGGTCGCTGGAGAAAAGTACATGAGCTTCTTTTTTTGGGCAGATCAGCGCGATTAGGAATAGAAAAAAGGGTCACATCGCACTGATCTTCCCAAAAAGAGGAGCAAACTTACAGGCTTGTGCAGAACTTTTCCCGTGCTGACAAATACGAGCTACAAACACAGGCGGTGTGAACGGGGACTAATTGTGTAGCATCAGAGCCTGCACCAGCTGCAGTGGTGACCAAGCCATAGGAACTGACTTGCAACTTCCTACTGCAACTTTGACTCACCTTCTCCTCACCCACCACCCATATCCTTATAGTCAATGTTTAGGCTACTTGACAGGCAGCTCTATAGCATCTGAACAGCCATGCCTTTCCAACAAATGTCTTTTAATCTAAAAATACTTTCATCTTTGGCTTTCCTAAAACAGAATTCAGCTTGTTGTCAGTTCACTCTATAGACTACTCAGAACTGTATGGTCATATTCCAAATGGACGTTGCTGCACCACCCCAAGAAGATCACCCTGTGCTGATTATATTGCCCGGCAACTTACCTCAAAGTTGTCACCCTGCTTAAGTGGGTTTTTGGCAATCTGTTTATCTTCTTGTCCCCAGGTGCCATTGATAAAGCTGTTCCTGACCAGAGTACCTTTGTTAAAACGTGGGTTTAGATGAAATGCAATTTCATTGCTGAATGCAGCTTTGAGGTTTATAACAAAGCTGTAGATAGAACAAAAAAAATTAGCTTGATTTCAAAATTAAAAGGATTTTCTGTTTTCAGTAGATATACATTAAAAAACTAAGTTGGACATGTGACTGTTCTCTGGCCAATCAGGTGTTTTTTTTTGGGTAGGGGGGGGACTGTTGGGGTTGCAATGGCATTACAGGTAGAGTCATGTGACTTCATGTTGTGGAGTAGAGAGAGTCGATGAGAGCACGCAGTGTCAAAACGAAAAAAAACAAAAAACAATTACCATATTTTTTGCTTCATAAGACACACTTTTTCCCCCCCAAAAGGCGTAAATGTCTGTACGTCTTATGGAGCGAATGTGTGAGAGCTGAGGCGGCGGGGCTGACAGTGTACCCAGGGGTGTGGAATTCCTGATGCCCGGGACATGCAGTTTCAGGGGCCGGGCGAGTAGTTTTTTTTTGTACATTTAGCCCTGCTCCGGACAAGCAGAGTTAAATGTATAGTGTGGAGCCGCCGATCGTTTTTCATACAAGTGATCTGATTAGATCACTTGTATGAAAGGAGCAGCGGCGATCCTGTCCGCCCCCCTCCCCCGCCGCGGTTTTCGGGGTCCCCCGCTCCTCAGGGGGACCTGTGACCACGGCATAGGAGCTCACCATAGAGCCTGTAGAGCAGACGAAAAACGTCCATTCTTTGTCTGCTCTGTGTGATCACTGAGACCGTGGCGGTGTAATCACGGCACCACCTGTCTCAGCTGTCAGGAACTACACAGAACCCTACCCTCCCTAGGTGCGTCTTATGGTCAGGTGTGTCTTATAGAGCGAAAAATACGGTAAGTTAATGTATAATTAACCCCATCCGCATAGATCCAAAATGAAAATTCACATCGTTCCGAAATGAAAATTCGGATGGATCCAAAATAACGAGTCAAATCAAAATTTGGATCCAAAATCCGTAAAACTAAAGAAATAAAAATCAGAATCGGTCCGAAATGAAACAATTTTTTTTGCGGGGTTACATGGCTAATAAACATTTAATACTAGGTGCACCTATGTCAAAGGGTTCCTAGAGCACTGTTGGTATTTAAAAGAAAGAATGCAGTAGAATCTATTTTCCTCTCTGTCCCCTATTGAAACCTTAGGGGATGCCTACTGAAAACAGTAAGGGGGAGGAATCAGTGCTCTGACATTCCACTGTGCATACATTTCAACTTGTGCTACTGAGCTCTGTAAATGGCAGGATTCTTTCAACAAAGCTAAGAGGGATAGACATAGAAACCTGTGAAAAGTAGCGGAATGCTCCATATGCTGGCTCTATGAACATAGAAAATATTCATATGCAGTATTACACATTTACATGCCTAAAATATATATGCAAAACCAGTGTCTTTTACACTAATTCAGTGGATTCAGCAAAACATGTTTTTATTGGAGATATAAAATACAATCATTTATCCATTCACCATTTCTTGTATAATCAAAAGGTGTAGGTCATATACAGGGATGTTTAAAAATAATATTTTACATCAGTAAAGAAGATAAACTCAATGTAAACAATCCCAATATCGCTGTGCATGGGGGAAGCCTTTTTTTGTCTCACTGCTAATCAAAAACAATAGACTTTATGCACTAATGATTGGTAGCTGGAGACCATGTGATCTAGGCTGCCTACCTCTAGGCAGAGCACTGATGAGTACAGTTGTTTCTATTCATGTTATGCAAGAGGTAATTTTTTTAACCGAAGATAAATAATGTGATGTAATGTGATATGGTGATACTAATATAGAATTCAGATTCATGTAATGTACGATTTTTTATTAAAGACAGACCCAGAGAGACTTGCAGAGGGGCTGCATGACTGGGGGGAGGAATAGTCCCTGGAGAAGGGGTTCTCGGATCAAACAGTTGTTAAGAGTATGTATTTGTATATTATTTTGTTTATTACTTTGGTTATTGTTAAAGTTGGTTTGGTTAATAAAAGTGCTGCTGTGGCCATTTAAATCCATGTTGCACAGTCTGTGTGTTTATTGGGGGTTTTTAACAGAGGGATGTAATCAACGAATCCATCAGTCATGAAGATACTTTAACTGTAATTTATTGTTAGTGATTTAACTTCAGAATTATAGTAAAAAAAATACTCTAAAAATTCAAGTTGGAGCTGATGAATATCGATTTCAGGTATTATTCTTGGCAACAAGTGAAAGCCATCAGTCAGTGTCTAATGCTATGAAGCCAACACAGCCACTATTTACTCCACTGCAACTATTATCCAGAAACACCCTACAAGGTCATTGGTAATGTGCTTCCTGAAGCCTACGCTGTTTAACTTCCTTTTCTGCTTCCTGATCAACAATCATATTTAATATTCCAAGGTAGGTCTGAATTAGATTGGTGGCACTGAAAAACTTAGGGGGTTATTCACTCGGCTGCCGAAGGCCGTTCGGCTATTCACTTCGGCCCTGTACGGCTGATTTCAGCTGTACATCGGCTAAAATCATCCGTACATTGGCTGTCTTCGGTCAGCCGAACATACTCTGCAGCTATGTCATCTCCCCGCTTCGGCTGTGACTACGACTCAACCGAGCCGAAGCATGTCTGAGCCTGACATGACAATAGCCTGTACAGTAGCCCTTCAGTTTAGTCCCAGTCCCAGCGGCTGAAGGATCAGCCGAAGCTACAGCTAGATCCTTCGGCTCCTTTGTGAATAAGCCTCTTAGTAGTAGTCCTATTTTTAGACGTTCTGTATGTGAGCGGCAGCAAGAAGTCTTCAGTAGGTGTATTTCAAGAGCTCCTCAACCTGATTCTGCATGTAATGTCCACCTTAGCCTCAGTTTTGCTTTGAATTGGAACAAAGCTCAAATCCTCACATTTAGCAATCTAATACCACAATCTCATTCACATATAGAAGCTCTGACCCTGGATTGTTGAACAGTGCGAACAATGCGAGAGCACAGCCTAGTTCTGAAGAGCTAAAACCTATGAGGTCACTTTGTTTTGTGTGACAAGTTCATTTTTGTTTTAGCAGACCATTCTCCCCGGAGTTTAGTAGGAGATTGCTTCTTACTTTTTTCCAGTTGCGATCCCTTTCACAACCACAGAGCGCTTTGGTATCATTCCTCCATTGATGAACCCTTTGAATGGGAGTGTCTAAAATGGACAAAAGTCTCATTGTAAAAGATGAGTATAAAAACAAGAGGAAATAACAAGTATGTAAGGTGTCCATGGTAAACAAATCAGATGCTTGTTTTCTTTCTGTCATTTCTGGTAGGAGTATAGTGATTGGAATTTGAATGGTTGTCCATATATACAATATGGACACTTTTGTGTTGCAAGTGAGAAAATATACCATACTTGGTATGAGCTTGATATTATATGGTTAAAAATAAATTTAGATACTTACTGGAAGTATGGCTGGAGGTCCCATTATGGGCTAAAGGATAAAACAGAGAGAGGAGAACACGAGTGAAGAAAACAATAAAACAAAACAAAATCATAAGCGTGCGCAGCCTATCGCATTAGGGTGTGCACACAAAAGTACAAACACACATGTATTGTGGCAGTGTAAGCCAATGCCACGGTGGAGGATGGCGACCTTGGCACCCAGGACTCTCAGTCAAAGGGGCTGAGAGGGTCCAGAAAGTAAAGCATGTTATTAGGAAGAACCTGGCTTTTCAGGTTCTTCCAGGTTTTCCTAAATGTAGCTGGGATCTGGAGCTCTGGAGATCTCTTAAGGTGCCCATACACCTTACGATTATCGTACGATAATCGTATGCGATCGACTTTTCGAACGATTATATATATATATATAGAGAGAGAGAGAGAGAGAGAGCGAGGGAGAGAGACAGCCAGGAGAGAGAGGAGAGATAGCGAGCAACACATCTCCTTGAAGCTGAACCCCTGTGTCCTTCAAGACTTAACTGCACCCTGTGTTTCGAAAAACCCTCCATGTCCCATCCCTCCACTATGCACTCAAGTAGGAACACCAGGACCCCATGGTTGCCCCTGTCTGCCTGACATCTTGTGTTCGGCTTGTGTTCGGCTTTCAGCTGGTCAGAAACCCGGACACAGCACATACAGGACTCAAAACCTGAACTGTCCATGTGAATCCCAGACAGGTAGCAACCCTATGTATCTCTGAGCCAGTCACAGATAAATCTTTGTGATCTCCACCAGCTCAGTGACTAAAACCACGGCGCCCGCTTTTGCGGGTTTAGTGTTGCGCTCGGGGTGAGTAGGGTGTTCACGCCTATGCACAAAATGTACCTTTATCTGACAATACTTACAATAAGCTGAGCTTGCATAGGTGACATCAGAAGACTCTGCAACAGAAATATAGTCATTAGCATCTACCACCTACCAGTGTTGTCCATAACAATCAGTCAGATTCTATCACAAGTTTTGTAACCTGCACTAAAAATAATGTCAGTTGCTATGGGCAAGAAAAAGATAGTCTTATAGAGCAGTAGAGAGGGTACTGGCACACAATTAGGTAGTATCAACCAACTTTGGCGCTACTCAAGCATTATATGAATATCAATGCTGAGATGAGGCATCACGGCAACTCAAAAAATAAAGAAATATCTAGAAATGTTAATTGTAATTAAGCAGTACCCTGAAAGACATACCTTTTGTCTTTAGTTCCTCCTAAAAAATAGCAGGGAGCTTCCTGTGTCTTGAGCCAAATAACTGTATATTTGCAGTGTGAGATCATCCAAGGCACTGCTGCCTCGGTCTGTTAGGGCCTGTGTTGATGAGCTTTGGGTTTGTGTCGGTGGCATTTGTTTCAGACACATCTGGGATCATTCAGAATTAATTGACAACTGTATTTGACCTGCTTCTGACCTGATTGGAGCCGGTTTTGCATTGCCATAGACTCGTTTGGGAATGCAAAACCCACCTGATGCATACAAAACCCTGTCGACACAGGCCCTAAAGGTTCAGCGGGGCGGGCTTTCGATGATCGCAAGTACGATCTGCCCGTCCAAGATGGGCAGATCGTACAAGCTTTCAATGAGCTTACGACCATCGCAAGTCTTAGGAGATTTTAAATGAGATTTGATGATATCACTACTGTGCTGCTCACTGTTCTCCTTGCTGGAGAGAAAGATGTACCTGAGGACCTGCAGTGCAAGGATCTCCCTGCTTTTGATTAATTTATTCTTTGGAACGGTGCTTTCTGAACCTCATCTGCTGCTGCTTGATTATTCCCCCACCAGTTGTTGGGGGAGCTCTGACAAGTGAAAGTAAAGACCCTCTTCTCTACCTAAATGGCTGCCTCGACACAGAGACATGCTGTGGGACAAGACATAGGAAGTAAGTAATGGGGATTAGATCAGCTGCAGTCAGAGACTCTAAAGGCAATACTGATAACCAGTCCTTTGTCCTCTGCTTGCCTTTTTAGGCCTTAGCTTCCACAGTTCAGATCCTCTTTAAACATAACATAGCTAACCACAATTCTTTTGTGGATTTAGGCAAAGTATCCGGACGGGCCAACTGGCCAAATATGACGAGTAAGTTCAGTGATTTTCCCGAATTGCGGACTGGCTGGGTACGGGTCTAATGTGAGCATGAATGAATCCCAACCCTTTTTGTCAGAATTCTGTTATAATTATGCATAATTTTGCATTAACACATAATTCTGATATATTATCAAAGAATTTTAAGATTCTGTCTCAGAATTATTATTTTGTCCCCTTGGACCCTGTGCTCGTATTGAAAGCATGCTCACCTTACAGCATTTTTTTTCACAGGTGCGTAAAACTTTTGCACAATACTATACATATACTACAACCCAGTCTGTAGCTAGATATTCATGTGTAAACACTCTGGCAGCTGCCTCATACAAGCTTGTTTTTGTCTATAAAGCGAATAGAAGAGGGCATTGGGCATACACCTCTCGGTGTTGGCTTATTTGGGGCGTGGGGAAAAGCTTTAAGCCTTTCAAATCTCTCTGGTCAATCTTTTGCCCCTAGAGGAGTTGGTTGGAGGCTTTGCTGTGTCCAAAGACATGATATTCTCATTTAATTTAACAAAACATTTTCAACCACGATCTCATGCCTCTAGTCGCCTGTAGACAGGAAAAAGTTGTGATAGGGATACAAAACAGATCAAAGTCTGGGAAACAAACTATTTATATTGGTTTCATCATGCCATTCCTAATTGGAATTCAGACAATGCCCATCAATGTTACTTACTCCCTTCGTTCCAGTACCAGCGCCAATGATGGCCAGGTGTTGGACGATAATATCTCCAGATACACTCAGCCACCTCACTTGTTCCAAAGGAATACGGTGTCCATACTCATAGAAACGTTCCCCATTGGCTGCCAGCTGCATAATGAGAAAAATACATGAAGGGTCACTCACTAACTAGAAATAATCTGTAAGCACTCTACAGACATGTGCGCCCGTTCATACATAGTTAAACCAGCCGGTGGTAGAACTGCTTGATCTGCTTCATCTGCTTGTGAAAATGGGAGTTGCATTTTTAAAGTGTTTGATAAAATGTGTTCCAAAGAGGTTTCAGCAGCTCTGACAAACTTTATTTTATATAAGACTATATTCATTTTTATGATGGGCGCAAAATGACCATGCTACTGATGAAGAGATTCTTCAGTTCAATCCCAGTTAAAGTCATTGGAATAGATATGCAGTCAGATGGGCATTATACTCACAACCAGGGCCGGATTTCCCCCAAGGTCAACTGAGGCCTGGCCTCGGGGCAGCAGGGAGTAGAAGGGCAGCAGGGGTGTGGAATTCCTATCTCCCAACGCACGGTGCATTCAGTCCTGGGCACCAGATGGGTAGTTGTTCTCTACATTTAGCCCTGCTTTTGACAAGCAGGGCTAAATGTAGAGCGGGGAAGCCACCACTTGTTTTGTACAAGTGATAAAAAAAATTAAATCCAACCCTGTGGCCCCCTGCCATCTGGGGGGGAAATTTGGTGTGGATTGGGGCACATTAACGAACCTGGCCTTGGGGCAGCAGAGAGAGAGTAAATCCGGCCCTGCTCACAACCTCCATTGTCATAGACTTACTTACACTTTTCTGTTAGCACGGTGTCTGAATATGTACCAATGGGCACCAGAGTTAGACATAGTGCACTCAGTAATCAGCAGTCACAGAGCTGGCTAGATACACTGCCTCTCTTCATCTGCAATACAAGTCTGTTTGAGGACACTTGTACTGTGAGGTGCGGTTGATATTTACATATACTAGCATAGAGCAACAGAGTAGAGCTGGCCAAACACTGCTCAAAATTTGAGAAGTGAGTGACCCAATTGGCACACTCTGTTCAACAAAAGATGATTTTTCATTTGACTTTTATCCAAGGAGGCGGCCCAAAGGGCATCTTGCATTAGAAGGCACTGTTTGTTTAAACATTTTACAAACCCTGACTGTTTTGCTTTGAAAACACACACACCCATCCACCAAACACATAGGGGTCTATTTATAAACAGTTTGCCATTCGCCCCATAAATCTCTGTAAACATTTGTTCTGTGTGAATAGAGGCAAAAATGAACATTCTTAGAATACTTTCTTTTCAGGCCGAAAAGATGGGGCAAATACCCCATTATGGCCACTAGATGGAGCCGATGATCATAGGGAAAAACATGCTTAGTTCCTATGCTCTTCAGCTCAGTTTAGTTGCTATAGTGTAGAATTACATCACAATACATTCAAACTTGAAAAAAAGTATATTAAGAATATTCGTTTTAGTATTCTTCACCTGAAACAAACGTTGACAGATATTCACTGAATTGTTTATAAATAGACATAATTGTAGATGACTGCCGCACTCCTTACCGAATGCCCCTTGTGCTGAAAGGTGGGTGCTGAAGCGACTGCGGATGGCGCAGCGCATCACAGTGTCTATCAGAAATGTCACCAGCACACCAATGAATGATGTCATAAATAAAACGTATTTTATTCACGCATATTGTCACATCAAAGATGCAACATCTTATAGGAAACGGTACTGTGTATGCAATGTGGTCTCTGGCGAAATGTTAGTCTTTTTTGACGCTTTAACTGATGCCTACAGTTATGTATCACTTATATGCTACTTTAATAAAAATTGTCAATTATAAAAAAAAAAGATGCAACATCTTGCGGCCACTCAGGGCCCCCTTCATCTTTTGTTAAACCTGATAAAGGGGACCCTGCGTGTGTGAATAAACGACGCTTTATTTTGGACATCATCCATTGGTGTGCTGGTGACATTACTGATGTTTATAAATAGACCCCATAGTCACTACCCCTTGAATTTCTTCCTAATTAAGTATGTATGGGTGGGAGGCCACAATTTATCTCACCAGGTAATTGTTCCGCGTTATCTCAAACATCATAGTGAAGACCTTTCCTGCCTTAAATGGCATGTCTTTTTTAATTTCCTCCTCCTGCCATTGCCCGCTCTGACGTGAGTTAAAGACACAGCGGTCACGACCGTCATACCGAGCGCTTACGTGGAAGGCAATGTCTGAGTCGTCACCTTCCAACGTGGTAAAGTTAACAGAAAACCTAAAGTAAAAGAAGATGAGAATGAAGAAGAAGGCTGTAGGAGAAGAATGGCACTCCTTCAATATGACTATTATGGGGAGTCAGTTTATTTCATGAGAATATGGACACAGAGGAAATAAGAAAGTGGTTGGACCTAGAAGAGAAAACATGGTAGTACATCAACATATACAAACAATTCTATGGATTTAGAATGCGTGTTAATTCAATAGTTATCTGTGATAAAGAGAAGAGATGGACACTGTGCCGGATTCTTCCAGTGGTGTGTGGAAGTAGACATGCGCGATTTGTTTCGTTCCAAATCAAAATTCGTATACATTTTCTGAAATTCGGGCATTCGGACACATCCGAATTTCCAAATCCCAATGCATCCGAATCCGAATTTTCATTACGTCAACATGGGAGCCATATACTGTATATACATATAATGCTAAAGCTGAGGTTCCTAGATCCGAATGGCATTCGTGATCCCAATTTCCGAATTGCATTCGGGAGCTCCAGAATGCCATTCAGGTCTGGAAGCCTCAGCTTTAGTAATATATGTATATGGCTCCCAGACCCGAATGGCATTCTGGAGCTCCCGAATGCAATTCAGAAATTCGGATCCCGAATGCCATTCGGGTCTAGGAGATTCAGCTTTAGTATTAATCTCTGTATATGGTTTTTTGTAGTATTCACAACGCATATTCGTAAACTCATCCGGAACTAACGAAAATTCGGATTTGATCCAAATCCGAAAACCGAATTGAATTTCGGATCTGAATCCCGAAATAATGAAACCTCCGAACCGAAAAACAAATTTTTCCGCAGCTTACATCTCTATTTGTAAGTATCATGAATAAGGCCTTCTCTTGTCCTCTGTGCTTCCATGATGTCTGTAGGTTAGGCTGGCTGTAGAAACAGGTCATGCTAATGAAGATTTATGCTTGCCATGTACATTACAATTTCACTTTGTACAGTCTCTACAATCTCCTTTAGATTTACCGAAACCTATGTAATGTAAAGGCCTAAGAAAACAAATTATTTATGGCTAATCCTGCAAGCCCACACGCTACATAGTTGTTAGTAGACCTAAAAGTGATTGCAGGGGCGTCCTGAAGCCGGGTGTCACCCAGTCATTAGACCGGGTGACACCTCCCCGTGTCGTCATCGCGCATGTGCAGCCATCTCATTGACGCCTACCGGCGGCCATCTTGATGATGGGCGCCGGCAGAGGGAGGAAGGGACGTTCACCCGGCGGCATGAGGTATGCATCCTCTCTCCTGACACTGTCGGACTCTCGGTCCATGACCGAGTACCCAACTTTTTAGAGGGGGTGGTTTTTTGTAGTATTCACAACGAATATTATTTTGGTGTCGCCTCTCCAATGGTGTCACCCGGGTGCGGGCCGCACCCACCTTGTGACGCCACTGGGTGATTGTAATATCAGACTGTAATGTCATTAGCTTTGAGCTAAGGACAGACTATCATCTCCTGCAAAAATAATGTGTTGAAGACATCTTCCAGTTGGTTGTAGTTCTAGGACTTGCTGCTGTGTAACAAGATACTCATCCAGTGAACTGAAGTGGCACATGTGCCGTCACTCTTCTCAAATCCTAACCCTCACCATCCATGTAACCTTGACCCCAAAATGTAAGCCTTAAAGTTGAACAATGAGCAAAATTATGTCAACAGTATGGAGACAGCAGCTTTTTGTTGTCTGTGTCCCCTGTATGTTCTATTACCTGTTGATCCTGCCAGTAGATTATTTTTCCACTTCCTTTAAAGTGGAATTAAACAGAATACTTGCACATTTTGGCACACTTCACCTGTGGGTTTTCTCTCCTCCGCAGTGCGAGGTCTCTGCTGCTGGCATCTTCTTTAGGCTGGGTTCACACCTAGGCGTATTGAATATGCGCGTTTGTCGCGCGTTTTTACAGCGTTTTGCGGTAAAAAAACGCGCGACAAACGCCCGTTTCCGAGGGCTACTTGGCTGTATCCCAATGGAAACGCGAGACCAAAACGCCCCAAAGAAGTACATGTACTTCTTTGGGCGTAGGCCGTTTTGTATCGCGTTCGGACGGGCGGAAATACGGCAAGGTGTGAACCAGACCCATTGAATACAATGGGATTTAGATGTTTGAGCGTTTTGCAGAGCGTTCGTCGAGCGTTGAACGCGCTACAAAACGTTCAGGTGTGAACCAGGCCTTAGGGTCTGGTGTTGTTTTAGTTTGCTGATTAGGCAGCCACTAATATAATGGGCCGAGCCTGCACACGGTACTGTATAAGAGTCTTTTTGGCTAAAAAGATTTATGAAGTCTCTTCAACCAAATAACTCCTGCTGGCAAATTCTTCTTTTCAAAGTTTAATTTCACCTTAACAGACCAAGTTCTCCAGAAAGATTGGCAGCCAGGGGGTTGGGAGAAACCATTGAACAATGACAGGGGTGCATACAACGTCTGATTTTATTCATACGGGTTTAAACCTTTTTTCTAAAAGAAAAAGCTTTAACTGTTTAAAAAGTGCAGGAGTTAAAGTCCATCTACCCTTTCCATAAGGTGGCAACACTGTCACCCTAGGACAGTGTGTGTATTACTGGCAGGATCACCAGGTGAAAATAAAGGATTTACCTGTCATTAGCCTTATCTACCTTTTTCTTTATTTCTCCATTTTCACATATCAAACGCTCCTGGGATGGTGAAGGTAATGGAACCCTTTATCAAACACGGGCTGATAATTCAGTAATTAAGACAGTTCAATCACCAGAGGTAGGCCAGGGGAACCCCAGGGCGCACATCTGTCCATGAACCTATCTATGCTTTGTTAGAATTTGTAATGTCACCATTGTTCTCCATACCTCCCCATACCTATGGATCATGTTTCTTATACTTTTCTAAACCCAATAGAAACTGTTGTGCATGAAAAACAAAGACAAAAGCAGTAGTAGTGAATGAGTATTCTTACCTTTTATAATCATGGGGAAGCGTGGCCTGGATAAAGACACCCATACATGGTCGTAGCCCTCCAGCAATCATTGTAGTATAAGGTATTGGCTGAAAAAGGGAGAGAAAGGGTTACTCTAAGCAGCACTCTACTGACCATACGGTTTCGCCAGCCAGCGTCCAGGACAGCAGTGTAAAAGACGTTGGCTCCTAAGTACAACATTTACAAATCAGGCATATGTATTAAGACCTTGCACCACGCAATGATTCCATGCAACCTGCTAAATTATCTGTTCCATCATGTTCCGCTCAGGTCCATAGCTTGGTCTATGGCCAGTATACACCTATGCAGTTCACTCAGCCTGTGATATCATTTGGAGGGACAACTCCCTGCTAGTCTTTAGGCAACAAGGTCCTTAAAGGAGAACTATGAGATGAGTGATTTCCACTCACTTCATAGTTCTAGCCGACCTGTGACAATGAGACTGTCACAGGTCGGCTCAGTAGATCGGGAGGTGAGCGAACACATACCAGGTTCGCTCACCTCTCGATCCTGTCACGGCTCTCTGCCGTGACAGGGGGAGGGGCTGGATTCCCCTCTCCCCGCTCCGATCCGCCAGCGCTGACTGGCGGAACGGACGGGGGAGGGGGCGGGTACAGCTGGCTCTGCCTCTAGATAGGCAGAGCCAGCTGTCACTCACGCAGCTGGGCGGATCCCGTCATCTACGTCGGGATCCGCTTCGGCTGCCGCGTCTCAGTATACCGCGAGCTATAGCTCGCGGTATACTGAGCTTAGGGTAACGGGAGGACGCTAGTTTGTGTCCTCCCGTTACCCTAAGGAGAACTATGGGGAAAAACACTGACCCCATAGTTCTCCTTTAAAGGGACACTAAACTCCGGAGTTAAATCTTAAAAATACATTCAGGTACCTTAACTATTAACAAAAATGTATCTTATTTTGTTTCACTCGGCTGTAGATCCTCAAATCATCTCTGAATTGGTGCTGACACTATCCTTACTTCTGGAGGGGGGCTGCTTTTGTTCCCCACGGTCCCTAAAGAGAACTATGGGGAAAAACACTTACCCCATAGTTCTCTTTTAAGGTGCGTCCTTACACTAGCATTGGGGGGGATATCCTTCAATGCCAATTTAACAAAAATGTATCTTATTTGTGTATCACTCGGCAGTAGATCCTCAAATCATCTCTGAATTGGTGCTGACACTGTCCTTCCTTCTGGAGGGGGGCTACTTTTGTTCCCCACGGTCCCTATGTGTGTTGTAAAGTAGTCACCGCTCCAAGCTCACTCCTGTGATGGACTACAATCTAAATGCTAATTAATAAAGTAAACGTGAGATTGTAGTCCATCACGGGAGTGAGCTTGGAGCGGTGACTACTTTACAACACACATAGGGACCGTGGGGAACAAAAGTAGCCCCCCTCCAGAAGGAAGGACAGTGTCAGCACCAATTCAGAGATGATTTGAGGATCTACAGCCGAGTGATACACAAATAATACATTTTTTATTAATAGTTGAGGTACTTGAATCCATTTTTAAGATTTAACTCTGGAGTTTAGTGCCATTTTAAACCTAAATTCCAGGCAAACAGTGAAAGTCACAGAAAAATAAATACATGGGATTTGTTCTACCTGCCAGAGGATTTGTATTTCTGTCTATGCAGTTTTGAGATTTACGCAGCTCTGTAAAATGGCACAGCCCTCTCTGGCAGGGCAGAAGACCTGATTTGTTTTTGCACTGCAATTAAGCAATTCAAATAGGTCTTGTCCTCACCCCCGAGCCTGTGACTGGACTACTAGGCTTACTACAATAAAATTGACCAAATAACTTGCTGGCTGATTTTTTCCTTGAATTCCTCTAATCTCTAGATTAGCGCTGTATTGTTCTTGTAATGGGGCTTATTCATTAATCTTTAGAACCAAGCCCAGTTTGCTTGCTTTCCTTTGTGTATGACTTGCATTGTAACTAGCATTGTGCTCTCCACAAGTCATAACATGACTTTACTGCCTGAGTCATTAGTGGGTTAGAGTAGAGAATTGAGCCTGCAGCTTTATGAAAGTCATCTCTCCACGTCACCTTACCTACAATTATTGTAAATGGAGTAATTGCTCAATAGCATGCTTCTTCTCAGTAGGAGCAATGAAATACATTCATACCAATTTAAAAAATAAAGCTGGCTTAACACTGCTTAATGTACCTGCTGACGTGGCACAAATTTGAGCAGTGTGTGGCCCTGTTGGCACCAGTTCATTCAACAAAAGTCGATTGGGCCAAAATGTACTGGTCCAACAGTGACTGCAGCCAATCAACTAAAGTCACTGTTTGGGTATTATGACAGCTGCTTTAGCATACAATAAGCAGGGAAGATTCCCCCATCCACGTTGTTTAAGTGCATGTCCAGCTAAGTGCAAAGCAGAATAAAGCTGTAGGCCACATAAAAATGGGTACAGTCTGGCTTCTCATTTCCTTTTTTTTTTGAACAGCACCTAGAGAAGGGGTGGGAAACTCTGGCCCTCCAGCTGTGCTTTAACTACAAACCGCAACATGCCTCTGCCTCTGGGAGTCATGCCTGTAACTGTCAGTCTTGCAATGCCTCATGGAACTTGAGGTTCCACAACAGCTGGAGGGCCGGAGTTGTCCACCTCTGATGTAGACTGTTCAGGAGACATGTTAAAAAAATAAAGCAATTTGTTCCTCCCTTATCCCTCTAGCCAGGTCCATGCGCCCTTCACCCCCTTCATACAATTTACATTATAGAAGGTTATAGACTGTTCTACAGGTGATTAGGACTACAATCCCTTACTTTACCTAGCATTTTAAAAATGTCAAAAAAATTTTCTGGCTCCTCTACTAACAGTGCACATACACATAAGAGTGCACATACACATAACAGTGCACATACACATAACAGTGCACATACACATAACAGTGCACATACACATAACAGTGCACATACACATAACAGTGCACATACACATAACAGTGCACATACACATAAGAGTGCACATACACATAACAGTCCACAAGGGAATCTAGCAGGGCTATTCACAAAAGGGGGAAGAGTTTGGAGAAGGTAGGATAAGTGAACAGTCTAGGACAACATAGCTGAACTGGAAAGTGAGCTGAAGTGGAGATTTTTTCCAAATCAGCTATGTTGTCCTAGATCAGGGGTGCCCAACTGGTAGATTCCGATCAGCTCACTGACCTGTGTCCTGTCCGCCCGCAGTGCTCGTGCAGCTGAATGTGTCAGACGCCGCAGACGGGAAGGAGAGAGGAGACTTGAGGAAGCTGCTGCAGTGGCGATAAGAAAAGACAGACAGGAGAGAGACTGCAGAGAAAATGAGAGAAGAGACAGCAGAGAGAGAGAAGAGACAGCAGAGAGAGAGAAGAGACAGCAGATAGAAACAGGGGAGAAAGAGAGGAGAGATCGCGAGGAGAGAGAGCCGGTTCACTTCAATGCACTGCCACGCCCCCTCCCGCCCCTGAATGCAGGTGTTTTTTCGTTGGTAGATCTCATTGAGCTCATCACTTGAAAAGTAGATCTCCAGACGAAAAATTGTGGGCGCCCCTGTCCTAGATTGTTCACTTCTCCTGCCTTCTCCAAACCCTTCACCCATTTGTGAATAACCCTGTAGTACTTGTGTTTAGAAACGTCTCTGTAGGCTTTGTGTTGGGAATACTGCCAAGGATAGGCATGGATGAGAATGCTGGTTACTGCATCAACACAAGTGCCTCTTGTTCTAGGGACAACTCTAACATTTTGGATTTCTCCTCACTTTCTTTTTCAGTGATAATGGTCATCAGTATAAATAGAGGGGTGAATCTCCCCAATGGCAACACAGACAGCAATAAAAACCCATGACATAGGGTCTAACCCTTCCCTGCTCTATCCAAAACTGAAACAAAGGTCTACGTTATTCTATGTTCATAATATGTCTTGTAACACTCTTATCTCTGCTGTTAAATATTTCTGATGAATAATTTACTAATGGTAAAGGTTTTGCGTGCATTGTACATAGATTGATGTATGGCGGCTATTGTTTCTGAAGAATCAGACTTTGTTTTGTGAAACGCGTAGCACATCTTTGTCGACCAGCTACAGAACTCCCCCATTATGGACTTTACATGATATGGACGGTGATGATCCTCAATATTTAAGTGAAGAATGCAGAAAAGGAAAAGAAGGAGAATATTGATCAAGTTGTAATCTGTGTGGTATACTTGCTTTTAGACCATAATAGCCATTTATTTGACCTTTATACTTTGATTCATAATTTTTTATTTTGCCAATCATATTATATTAGATCTCCCTTGGATTAAATATGTATTGAGGTGTTGGTTTGTTATGCAGGTAGTCTTTAGAATCCCCATTTAAAGCATACTTATCACTTTTCTTTATAAAGTAGACCAAGGTGTTTAGGAGGACAGTGACAGCCTGGTGCATGAGATATGGTGCACATTTTGCACTAGGACCCTGTGGCTTTATGTTACTCCTCTAGTTCATGTCTTTAGAGGGTAATTCATCACAGTCAGCTTTCAGTAGGATGTCCCATGTTAATTTGCCTTCTGTTCTCTTGACTTGAACATAAAGTGGGCAGATGGGGATTTCTTATGGTGTAGCTATTGACTTCTTGGCAGGGGATCTTCCCTTTCAACTGTGAATGCTACATTTTTTGGAAGCATCTCTTCACTTTTCTTTGGGTGAAGCTTTCTATGATTTTCATTAAAGTACCAACAAGTGTATTACAATACGTTACTTTTTGGTAAGTCTATTTTACAGCCAATCAGAGTGAAGATACAGAGAGTGCAATACAGACAGGACATCCCCTTACGTGCCCAGGTAGTTAGCAGATGACCATCCCCACGTCTCGCAATCTTGCCCCTGACTGATGCATCAAACCTCATTCATTTAGCATAGTTGACAAGTTGAAATTACCTTCTGAAGCACTTGTTGTGAGCTGCCATATATTTAATTGGGTTCTGATGTGCTTATACAGGTGCCCATAGACAACACATAAAAACCTGCCACCCACAAACCATTATTTTTATCTTTTCATTGATCAAATGATCATTCATTTGGTGGTAACACACAGCACAGCAAATAACTACCGGTAATAAAAACCAATAGAAAGAACAACCATTTCATTTTGCATAGACAAAAAAAAACAAAAAACTACTAGAGCAGATCAAGGCATGGGGTAATCATTAAGTTTGAGGTACCGTAGGTGTCTCACCTCCCTCTAAATATGACAGCAATACCACTAATATAGTTGACATGATATTTAAGGACTGTTGTAGGCTTGACTGATAACTCTCAGTGGGATTGCTTGTTGCAGCACTGAGCTTAAAGCAGACCTTTACACTCAAAAATCTAACTCTACCAATGCATCCCTCTATGTATGATGATTAATAATAACAGACATGTCAGGTTTAAAATGCTGTGATTGTGAAATACTTACACTTGCAGAGCATTCACTTCCTGCTTTGAAATGGCTAAATGACTTCAGTTTGCCAAAGCAATGCACGTTGGGATTGTCTTATCATCAGCAGTGATGGGCCGAGCACCCCCGTGTTCGGTTCGTATTCGAACGGCCGAAAAGTTCGAATACGAACTCGAACTTAATGCAAGTCAATTGGGGTCGAACTTTCGAAAATGATTGTCCCCTTTAAGAGGGCTTATATGCAAGTTATTGTCCATAAAAGGTGTATGGGGGTCCGGGTACTGCCCTGGGGGACAGGAATCAATGAAAAAAATAAACTTAAAAAAAACGTTTTTAAAGGAGCAGTGATTTTAACATCACTTAAAGGGTAAGAATAAAGATAAAAAATTATTTCAAATATCGTGCCTGGGTGGTCCCCTTAACCTGCCTGTGAAGTGGCGGATCTGTAGGATGTATAGAACCTGCTGCAGATAAAACTGACATTTCTAAAAAGAAAAAGTGTGCAGTTCCCGCTCCCAGGAGGGACCTTTTTTTAAAACAAAAAAAGCGTAGGGTTCCCCCTAAAAGTCCTACCTGACCCTTAAGGTCTGGTAGGAATATTTAGGAGGGAACCCGTGAAAAAAAAAAGTTTGTGGGATTCCCCCTAAAAGTCATACCTGGCCCTTAAAGGAGAACTATGAGATTAGTGTTTTTCACTCACCTCATAGTTCTAGCTGACCTGTGACAATGAGACTGTCACAGGTCGTCTCAGTAGATCGGGAGGTGAGCGAACATATACCGGCGTTCGCTCACCTCTCGATCCTGTCACGGCTCTCTGGATTCCCCCCTCCTCGCTCCGATCCGCCAGCGCTGACTGGCGGAACGGACGGGGGAGGTGGCGGGTACAGCTGGCTCTGCCTCTAGATTGGCAGAACCAGCTGTCACTCATGCAGCTGGGCGGATCTCGACATTGATGTCGGGATGGATCCGCTCCGGCTGCGACGTCTCAGATTAGACTTCTCTTTGCTGCTCTTCCTTTTAAATCTGTATCTCTTCTCATGCTGGGCAGAACTTCTGTTTTGCAGCAGACTGCCTTGTCTCTGAAATGGATACATGGTGTCTGTGTGTTGGTTTGCAACCTGAGCCATCACTACAGGAAGAGGCACTCAGCTGCAAAGGGAAGTTCTCCCGAAGCATGAGAAGAGATACAGATTTAAAAGGAAGAGCAGCAAAGAGAAGGCAAACAACCATGGATTACAGTAAGGCACACATTACAGTATTGTTTTATGTTACAAAATCTGAGGGTTTAATATCACTTTAAGGTCTGGTAAGAATTTTAAGGAGGAACCCCACCCCCAAAAATGGGGGGGGACATGGGGTCAGCCCTAAAATTCCATACCAAACCCTTGATCCGAGCATAGGCCGGGCAGGGCCGGAAAGGGGGGGGGGGGCAACCGAGCGCCCCCTTCCTCCCACACCAGGCCACATGCCCTTGGCACTGGGAGGGTGTCCCCGTGCCGATTACATTGCTACAACACACCAGTTCTATACTGGAATATGTCAGATCAATTCACTTCTCTATTCTAGAGTCATAACAATTCTACCATTCAACAACATTTCCTTTTGGGGAAGTTACTCATACAAAAATCATTGTTTACAGAGCTAGAAACAGTTGCCAGTACTGATGTTTTTAATTTTATAGTCAAGTACCAAGAGACGGAAGTGTGTGGTGGGGTTTTATAATTGAATATACAGCACCAACCTCTCCATGTCCTTCAGGCGATCTTCCTCCTGTTTAGAAGGCCCAGACAATGCTTCCCTACAGAAGCCTGCACGCCCCAATTCTGTTTCAGTAGGACAGTCGGAGTTGTGATGATGTGCCTACAACATCCGGATTGGGAGTTTAACAGGGGTATATTCATTTCAAACTATCCAATGTGTTTTATCCAATGCTAAATAAATATGGCAAGTTGGAATCTGAGCCAACATCCCGACCTGGTCCAAGGCATTTAGTAGATAATCTAGTCCTTGAATGTGTATAGTTTATTCTGACACATTTGCAGGCTCTGACAGTGCCTTGTAATATTGTGACATCCCCTTGGAACATGTCTGCAGTCTTCTGAGACATTACAGCAGTAAGATAAAGTTGTGTGTTGGGTTGAAACTCTCTTACCTTCCTCATATGAGTAAGCCATATCCAATAAATTATGCCAATGTAGCCACAGCCACTTGGACTAAACTACGGCATGGCACGCTGCAGCTTCTATTTAATGGCCAACTTTGACATTATACAAAAGTCTATGTATCCCATCGCACTCCTGACCGGAGAATGCCCAATGCAGCAGGGCGGGTGCGGCAGCGACAATGGATGACTCCGTCAAAACGTACAAAAAAAATTATAAAGTCATTGCCACTCCAAATGATCAAGTCAATACGTTTATTGACCCAAATGATAACACCTCTAGCAACGTTTCGGGTCCATGCGGCCCCTTCCTCAGGCAAACAGAGATTGAGAGTCTCTGTTTGCCTGGGGAAGGGGCCGCATGGTCCCGAAAAGTTGCTAGAGGTGTTCTCATTTGGGTCAATAAACTTATTGATTGATCATTTAGAGTGCCGGTGACTTTATTATTATTTTTACATTATACAAAGGTGCAAGTACAGGCAGTCCCCGGTTTACGAACAAGACTGTAGGTTTGTTCTTAAGTTGAATTTGTATGTAAGTTGGAACAGGTAAATATTTTCTTCTTTTGGATAGCGTAGGGAAGGGTTAACCCCATGTAACATTTGTTTTGCTTGTGTGCCCCTGTTCAGAAGATTTCACCTCACTTTCTGTCCCTGTGACAATTGGATTTCGAAAATTTTGGGTTGTCGTGGAAACAAGAATTGGTGATGAAGCTTTAGTGGAGACACCTTTTCCCATGATCACTCTTACAGGAGTGTAAGACCCTACCCTACCCTAGGGGTAGATTTCCTTTCACTTCCTGTTGTCTCAAGGACAGGAAGTGAGATTAAATCTTTCTAATGAGGATACAGCAGCAAAAAACCTCACGGTGACCCGGAAGAAGAGGTGGGCACCCCACGTCTGCACATCTAACAAGAGCCAACTTCCTGTAATGTACGTACGGTACTACAAACTAGACCCAAAAAGGATGGCACTCCTCGCCGGCACAAGCACGGTAGCATTACAACTACCCCTGCTGTACAGTAATAGCCTCCGAGCCTCCATTTGTAAGTAGGAGTCGTATGTAAGTTGGATGCATGTAACTCGGGGACTGCCTGTATACAAATTTTGTATAGCGTAACAGAGGGTTGTAATCCCTCTTCACTTCCTGTCTCATAGCCACAACTGGAAGCTTGAGGAAATCCCTCCAGAGTGAAGTGTCCCTATTAGAAGATTTCTCATGTATTTCTGTTCGGGTGACAACCCAAAATTTGGGATTTTTTTTACACTTTCCCTCTCAGTGATAATAGTACTGGGATAAATAGGGGCTCATGTATAAACCTTCACCCAGTGTATAGCTGGGTGAATGCTGTTCACATGGCATTACTGCCACTAGATGGCACAGGGGAGCATAGTATAATCCCTATGCTCCTCAGCACCATCTAGTGGCGGTAACAGAGCACAGCACAGCTTTATTCTGGGCAGGCGGTTTATGCATGAGCCCCATAGAAAGAGTGAATCTCCCTAATGAGGACATAGACCTGGCAGATGTTCAAATCCCTCTCCGCTCTATACAAAACTAATACAAATAACTTGTGACTTTAGTTCTAATTTAAGACAAACACTATCCTCCCTCAAAGAATATTGTTCTATTTACACTTTAATAGTCACTTATCTTGGTAGTTAAGAGATGAGATGGAGGCTTATGAAAGGCAGCATTGATTAGGAGTGCCTAAGGCAGCATGAATGATAAATATGACCCAACACACAAAGGAAATGGAAATAACTTTTCACCAAGTATATACCGCCATAGCACATCTGCCACGCAGAGCCACCATGATAGCCACAGGAAGTCTCAGCCGACACAGTACAGACGGCTCATTCCTTGCCTATAAATGACTATAGTAAGTTTCCGTCAGCATTCCCTCCATTCTAATGTGTGCAGAATAAATGTTGTATAGCAGTGGTTCTCAACCTGTGGGTCGCGACCCAAAAGTGGGTCACAACCCACTGTTGAGGGGGTCACCACATGCTTTGTGCTGAGCTAGGTGAGAGGCTCCTCAGCCACCTCCTAGAGCAGCAGTGTCAGTTCTCCGGCCGTGCCGCTCGATGCGGCTGCAGCACTGGCAGCCGAGGAGGATCAAAGAGAGGGGAGCGGGCGGGAGTGAGGAGAGTTGAATGCAAGCTTGACCATCAAAGAGCCCCACTGGCCACCACAGAGCCCACACTGGCCTCCAGAGAGCCCACACTGGCCACCAGAGAGCCTCATTGACTGTGTGAGAGCCCCATTGACCACGAGAGAGCCCCATTGAGCTCACATGAGTCCACACTGGCCACCTGAGAGCCCACACAGATACTAGTATTGGTGCATTCCTAAATTTTACCAGTGGGGGTCACCACAACCTGGCAAATGTTACCAAGGGGTCCCAGCCCTAGGAAGGTTGAGAAGCACTGTTGTATAGCATACAGCTATTCTCACAGTTAGGAAACATACTGGGGTCGGCACGGCCATTGCGACAGTATTTATGATGTTATGGTTGTGTTAGAAAGTCCTGCACCAAATTCATTACAGATAGTGATAGTTTTCTTGCTATTTCCAGCGTATTCAGCAAATTCGGTTACAATAGTTGTTATGTGTGAGACACTTTTACACTCTGGCAACAAATTTATTAGGAAATGCCACCATAGCGATGATAAGAGAAGTGGAGACCTCTGTACATTAACCTAGTGTGAAAGTTTACCTCTATGCAGGAGCGTCCTGTAATAAAGACCGGTCACTGCTGCTCTCTGTCCTTGTGCAGGTTGACTGGTCTTGTCTCCGCCCCCTCCTTTTCTGCAGGCAGCCTGTAGTGGGTGGAGTCTGCTGGGTCCCTCCCACAGCTCTGCTCTCTGTACAGGTTATGCACAGCACATTGAGGATGCCACAGCTACATTTGCAAGGTAATATTTGGGTTTGCAAAGGCTTTTGGTGCACAAAGAGTGGAGTTATCTCCTTTATGGCTATTGAGGAATATTTTTTAATGAATGTTTTTTGAGTTTCACTTTAATGAACTCCAGGGATTAAAAGATTTGTATGAATAACCGATTACGGGTAGAGAACAAAGCATTACATGTGCTCCACTGATGTTTTTGCTGCCACTCCCTGGCCCTGCCTGTCCTCCTGTTCCAGCAATGAGAATGTACAGTACAATACACTCCCATCTCATCTCAAGATTGGTATAGCCAGCAAATAGTGTCTGCCATAGATCTAGAACAACTGGTGCAAGTATGTTTGTATTGGTTATTTGCCTCTGATTTGGCTGCAGACATCCCCTTTTAATATCCAGTTTGAGACAACTTCCCATTTTAATATCCAGATTGAGACAAAGCCCCATGCAAAACAGCCCAAGTCCTGACTGAGTGACCCGTATCGGTGCAAAACCAGGATTATCTCATGCAGTTGATGAGATTATAGCCGACAATTGCTTTAGCCAAGAAAAGCCAAAACCCTATAAAAAATTGACCCCGTAGAAATCTAGAATATCTGAACCTATCATATTCAAGAAAATGTTGTACCAGTACCAATTTTTTTTTTTTTGGAAGTCCTTAAATAATTTATGTCACTTAAAGTGCAACTGAAGCCAAAACCTCTGATAATAGACCTCTGATGTTTCCATGAAGAGAACCTGTCACCTCCGAATGCTGTCACATAGGGGCTTGTTATCCCCTTTGTGATAGCAAAAGTTAAGTAAAACATTTTAAAAAAAAAATAAAAAAAAAGATAAAAAGTAAAAAAATTAAAATTAAAACGGTGATAAGTATAAAAGAAAACAAAAACCAATAAAATAAATAGAAAATAAAACCAACGCTGCCACCGCCGTCATCTGATTGGAATAAACAAGTGCACATAAGGCATGCACTTATATGTAAATCGGGAGTTCTAACAAAAAAACAGTGGAATGCGCCAGGATCGGCATATCAGCACGGTGCTTGGGAACACCAACCAGCAGCTGTGCGTTGCAGTGCAGCTGCTGGTGGGAATGCAGCCTAAATGGTAGGCCACGGTATGGTCACGGACTGAGTGACCGTTCTTTCCATACTGCAATGTGGACCTCTGCTCAATGAAAATTTTGCTCACGGGACTTCCCTGTATTTTTATTCACTACCCCTGTCCTAAGGCCTCCACCTTAACATGATGTAAATCTTGTAACAGAGAATCCTGAGACTGTACAGCGTTCACTTTACTGGAAATACCAGAATGTTGTATGGTTTCAAGTTTCAGGTTATGTTTAGAAGATTTCCATTGGTTGAAGTAGGGCCCTAAGGCACTAGGCTGTAGATCTATTCTAAGACCTAAGTGCTGCCATGCTGGGTGAGCCTACACCTTTGCAAATACCAACTTTCAGATTATTTGTATCTGCAACACCAATGAACCCCCCCGAATATCCTATGCAGACACAAATTATCTGAAGGTTGGTATTTACATGGCTTAGGCTCACCCAGCATGGTAGCACTTAGATCTGGAGATAGGTTACCCGCTGCTTTCTGGAGTATAGCGGGGGCAGGCATATAGGGGGCACCCAACAGTGTGCTGAACACATTTTCAGAAAGGCTGAAAGTATGTTTTTGCATGCTGTGGTGCATACTACAAAGGATCATTTGAGTTTACATAATATATCTTACACACAGGTTCTCTTTAAGGGATTTTTCTGTAACAACTGACTCCGAACTAGTCGGCTTGGCAGAGCTGACCAAACGCATGCCAACTTTCCTAGTTCCCACCCTTTTTTAGGGGGAGCTGGAAAATCTAAGCTGTTTCTCTATAACACAGACATCTGGATTTTATCTGCATCCTACTTTGTTTCAAGCTGTATCCTGCAATTATTTGTATCCAAAAACATTGAAGTATGTGTCCGTTACTGCAAACATTAGTCTTCAATTGATACATATCAAAGCAGGGGTGTGCAGCCAGCACTGCCTAAATCAGCCATTCTCAACCAGGGTTCTGTGGAATCCTCGGGCTCCCCCAGAGATGTCTAGGGGTTCCAGCTGATTGGCCTCCTATCTGCCACTTGGCAGATCGTTTTAGCTGCCTGTATGGGTGGCTTTCTATCCACCACTGTAAGGGGCATTCTTCCACTGACCACCACTGTAAGGGGCATTCCCCCCACTGACCACCACTGTAAGGGGACATTCAACCAACTGACCACCACTGTAAGGGGCATTCCCCCCACTGACCACCACTGTAAGGGGCATTCTTCCAACTGACCACTAATGTAAGGGGCATTCTTCCAACTGACCACCAGTGTAAGAGGCATTCCCCCCACTAGCCATCAGTGTGTGAGGCATTCCCCCCCATTGACCACCAAGGTAAGGGGCATTCCCCCCCACTGACCACCACTGTAAGGGGCATTCTTCCAACTGACCACTAATGTAAGGGGCATTCTTCCCACTGACCACCAGTGTAAGAGGCATTCCCCCCACTAGCCATCAGTGTGTGAGGCATTCCCCCCCATTGACCACCAATGTAAAGAGCATTCCCTTCCACTGACCACCAATGTAAGGAGCATTCTCTTCCACTCACCACCAATGTAAGGAGCATTACCCCAACTGAGCACCGATGTAAGGATTCAATTCTTCTCACTGAATACAACTGTAAGGGGGCATTCTTCCCACTGACCACCAATGTAAGGAGCATTCCCCCCCATTGACCACCAATGTAAAGAGCATTCCCTTCCACTGACCACCAATGTAAGGAGCATTCTCTTCCACTCACCACCAATGTAAGGAGCATTACCCCAACTGAGCACCGATGTAAGGATTCAATTCTTCTCACTGAATACAACTGTAAGGGGGCATTCTTCCCACTGACCACCAATGTAAGAGGCATTCTTCCAGCTGACCACCACTGTAAAATGTATTTTTCCCACTGACCCCCGGTGAACTCATTTTAGCAAGGGTTATCTGAGACTTGAACATTATTTGAAGGCTTCCTCTGTTGTAAAAAGGTTGAGAAATGTTGGTCTAGATGTAAAGGAACTCTAAGTTTCTTTGTGCCCCAACACAGACTGTCTCTGCTACTTTTCATCCTCTCCTAATGTACCTGCACCTTGTTTAACCCCTTAACTTTCAGCTCCTTTCTTCAGGAGGGGCCTAAATTGTGGGAGACATTCCTGATGGAGATTGTTTATTCTGGGATGAGATGAAATGTACCAAATCTCCCAGCACTTTAAAGTAGACCTGTAAAAAATCTGCAAATCAATCTGAGAATCATAAGCAAATGCATAAGCAGAAGGTAACTTCAGTAAACATTTGTGTGACAATGGTCAGTAGATGTAAAAATACCATCAACCGAAGTATTATGCAGATCTTGACAATGTCTTGACCTGTTGAACCAAGCTTGGTTCTGTCCCCCCCCC